>NW_009952700.1:402096-462249 GCF_000747805.2 Chaetura pelagica
TCTTTCCTACCTAATTTATATTAAATTCATAGATCTTCAATATCTTTGAGATTTACTTAACCAACAGGTTAAAGGTCTTGATACAATATATAGCTCAGTTCCTTGTGCTTCATTTCCTTAGAGTAAAAATAGGTATGCACACATAATATGTGAAGCTACCTTTCCTTTGAGAAATTTTTGAACTTGAAAAAGAAAGATTTTGGAACTCCTTATTTCAGCTATTTTGGAAATGCTGTGCTTCTCCTCCTCACCCCTGATTTACCCCCTCCCCCCCACTTTTATGTGCAAAGGAATAGTAGTTTGCAATGAAAAGGGGCTATAAAATTAAATGTGGGAAAGCTTCCATTATTTCAGGAAGCTTCTCAATTGGGAAGTTGCTTTTAATTATAATGAAATATTCTGTGGTTCTGTATTAAAATACATCACTTTGGTTTGCCATTGGTAAATGTACTGTGAATTTAAAATGCATCTATTCTGAGAGCTCTGAATGAAGGCTTCTTAAGAAGCAAAGCTCTGAAAGCAGAGGATTCTCTAGACTGCTGAGCATTTACTGTCTGTGGCAAGTAAGCATGCATGGGTAACTAAATCTAGTTAGGGAAACAGAAGGATATCACAGCCTTAAATTCTGCATCAATTACATTGAATTGTTTATGTAATTGTATCCTGTGCTGATACGGTTCCTCTCATGCTTTAAACACTCTGTTCCTGACAGAACAGCTCTGCAAATGAGTGAGGTATGGTAGATTGTTGGAAGAATTTGTCCCCATTAAAAGCATTAATTGAAGACACAGTAGTTATTTTCTAGCTGTACTTCAAGAGCACTGTCCTGTTGACATGCTCCTTTTAGTCTCATCAGAATATGTGCAGGCTGGTGTTCTGAACAGTCAGTGACTCAGAGCAAACCAAGCAACAGGAAAACCATGGATGATGGACTCTACGTGGCATCCCTTGGGCAAGATTAGATTTCTACGAATGGTTAGATGAAATAATATACAAGTAATTAATGCCAGTTCTGAAAACCTAGTGTTTCCTTCCCCCCCAACATTTTCTTCTGATTAATATTATTTGCTTATAGGAAATACAGATTCTAGTGACCTTGTCTATTATAGAGAAACTATATTTCCAAGTAAACATGACAGTTTCAGGAATGCTTTTACAAGCATATATGGAGTGTTAAAATATTGATTCAGAGAACAATAGAGCTGAGGGTGATGGGAATTTCTGGAAAACTTGCCCCTCTGACCTGGAGATAAATTCTTCTATTTGATCCTGGACTGAAGTATGATGTTTGGCTATATGCAATGTCCCAACTGATCTTAAACAATGAGCAGTCTGATGTGTCCTAGTCTTTTTCTCAGTAGAGAAGGACATATTATTTCATGTTTTTGGTAAATGGAAATATGACAGTTCTGGATGTCCTCAGTTTCCTCACAATATATTTTTGAGTCTGGCTACAGTAAGGAGTCTCTTGCCTTGTTGGTAGGGGGCTTAGCTTCTTATTTGGCAAGTTCCCAGTGATGCTAAGGACTTAGATTTGTTTAGGAATAGTTCTTGTCCCTGAATTTCAAAAGCTCTGCTTTGGTGTGTGTATAGTCTGCTGAGTGTTTTTAATATTTGGCCATTTGTTTCAGTGTAAAAATAGGAGCTGAACACTTGAAAGTTCTGTTGTATTTCATCTAATTACGGTAAGAGGCATCCACAAAGCGATACATTTCTCTGAACTTAGATGATGAGTTCCTTTACACAGTCAATAAATAAAAGTGTAGACAAACTGTATTATGTGGTGCTAGTAGTATTTTCTTCAACTCCTTTGTTATTTTCTTTTGTGAGAGGGAAGAGCAGGGAGAGAATGGCTTGAGTTCTTCTCAGATGGCCAGCTAGTTTTGATTTTTTTGTGTTTTTTTTAGTTGCACCTAGAGCATGAGTCATCTGTGCAAGTAACATGAAAACCAGTGTTTATTTATATGCAGTATTGTGGGGTTTTTTTTCTGCAAAGCAAACAGAAACAAAAATATGAAATAAAACTTATGTCAAAAGCAGTCTTAAAAGAGAACAATAATATTTTGCAATATTGATAATTGCAGAGCAGCTTTTTAACATGCTACTCATCTGCCCACCAGACTTTTCCAGTGCATTGTTTGTCTTGACAAGATGGCTCTGACAATGGCAAAATATTCGAGTTAACTGCCCATTTCTTTCATCGTGCTAAAGTTTTTTTTCTGTGGAGATATGGTGGCATCTTCCCTGAGTGGTGTAGAATGCAAATGGTAATGCTTGAGTCCTTGCATGCAGAGAGCCCAAAGAAAAACTGCTGTTCAAATATCATAAAGAAATTGCTGCCATATGTTGTGGATATCAAATACCTTTGCCAGCTGTAAATTAGTGAACATACTGTGTTCTATTACCTTAATTACAGATATTTCTTCTTCAGGATCACATTTGTTAATGTATTTATACTGCATTTGTTTTAGTAACTACGAATCTTACTTCATTGTTGGCTAAACAGCCATACTTGAATGGATTATAAATCTGCAGTGTTCTTCCTTTCTAAATTGCTTGTTGTAACTGTCAACCTTGTGTTGGTATTGCTTGAGAAAAGAAGAAGGTGTCCTTGTGTGGTTTTTTCCCACTCTATAAATTCTGGTGTAGCTGTCCAAGCTAAAATGATTTTAGCTTTTTTAGTGGGATGGACATATTTAAATTTATATATTTATGTGTATATGTGCGTATATATATATTTAATGCTGAATAAGGCATGTTTGCACTTTATAACTTTATTCCACCTCTACTGAGCAATAGTGTCTGCCTTCTTCCAATGTATTCTAATGGATTCTTTCAGGAACCCATAAATCTAAGAAAACAGATTTACTGCCTGGATTTGCTGTATGTCCTCTTATCACTGCTGTGACTACTGCCTGGCGACGTTTCCTTTTCATTCAATAGAAAACAACAGTCTTGTTGTTGTTGCTATAGCTTAATCGTAAATATTACTCCAATCTCTTATGGTCCATTCAGCATGAATGTTTAGCCTCCTTTCTTGTTTCATTTGCCCTTTTTTTTTTCTTCCCCTGGAGTAAAATGATATTCTTGCATTTG
This sequence comes from Chaetura pelagica, assembly GCF_000747805.2. NCBI lineage: Eukaryota > Metazoa > Chordata > Aves > Apodiformes > Apodidae > Chaetura > Chaetura pelagica. The sequence goes on from NW_009952700.1 coordinate 405,193, forward strand.
TAGGAGTGAAACAGATCAACGTCACACACTAATCACCATAACTGTAGGATGAAAGTAGCCTCTTCAGAGAAGACAAAATACTAATATCTGTGTAGGTATGTTGCTCATAGCAGAGTACTGTCTTCCTCAAATGGGAAAATTTATCTCCATGTGTAATATCTTTACAGAGTTCCTGCCTGGGTGCAGTAGTTTTCCATGAAAAGCAAGTGTTAATGGAAAAGGCCCTCTTAAGGTAGGGATGACATTTGTTGGAGTATTTCCGTAAAGTAGTTCTGTTGGAACAACATTATTGACCGTTGACCTGGAATTACTTGGTTGAAACATCATCCCTGTTGCATGTTGATGAGTAAATAAATATAAGTAATTTGGGATTTAGTTTTGTGCTGCAACGTCACTTAACTAAATATGCATCACTTTCATTTGAAGGAATCTGCGTTGTCTGAAAAAGGAGAAGAGGGACTATTTAAATGTAAAAGTTTTAGTACAAATATTGATGTATGTGTATATAGCAGACTGAAGGCTGTTGCAGGTGGGTTGGAAGTATTTTTTGATACCTCGAAGATGTATTATTTGTCTTGCTTTGTATGCCCTTTTTGTTTCCACACTGTCATGGTAAACACAGTAATCCATTGAAATTATTTAGACTAAACAATGGTTATTCTACCAGTTTTAGAACCCATCCTTTATATTGTTATGACCAAGGCCATTTTGTCATCAGCTTTTCAATTCCAGAGCCAGCGCCCAGTGCTTATCTGCATAACTAAAGCCAATGGTAAGGACATTCTGCCAGACTGAGACTGATAATGGTTTCTCTTAAAGTCTTTTTAATGATTCAATTTGAAGTAGTGATTTCCAGAGCAGGAAAATTCCATTTGTTAGGGGTCTTTTACTTTAGCCATTTTTATGACAAATGTACCAGATAATAAGAAATATTTTCTGCTTTTTTAATTTCTCAACCTTGCAGAATAGCTGCATGTAGAGTAGGAATGTGTATTATTCCCCACTTCTCAAAAGAAGTTTGTGGAATAAAATTATGTAACTGCACATACTATGGCTTCTTTTCTGTTCTTAAAAAATCTGGGTCTTTAGATACTGCATAATTACCTGACAGTGCTTACATGGTTTTGATCAATTTTACTGTTCCATATTAGCTCAAATGGAAGAACAGTAGCTTACTTGACTCCTTATGTAGAGAGCTTTACCAGCCTGCTCCTATGTTAATGATACCTGTGCTTGAGCATAGAAATAAGCATCAAGAATTTGTGTCTAAAGTATTTACTGTTCATTTGCATTCATACAGGTGGCAAATGATTTTCCAGTGCTAGCAATCCACTTCTGCAGTTCCCCTCATATCTTCAGACTGAATTGTTTTCCTGATCCTAATTTTTCTTTCTGTGCAAGTGTGTAAAGTGTTTAAAAAAAGGAAACCAAATCAAAAGTGTTAATGATGAGGTTATATTCACATGATGGGAAATGTTATTTACAAAGTATGAGATTTCTTGTAATTCAGGAAACAATGGGAAAGTATGAGATTTCTTGTAATTCAGGAAACAAAATGCTGGCAGTTGGCCACACTTGCCATGATTCTCCATGATTTGAGATGGTAAGGCTGCAGTAAGATAAGTTGCAACTGTTTTTTTTATCCATTGTTGTGGACAAAAGTGGAGCACCAAGATTCTCATCATGAATGCTGATCTTGATTTAGGGGACCCATGGTCAGACAGTGGACAAGGAATTAGGATAAGTTTTTGTATATGTGTCTTCTAGCTAGTTTAAGAGTATGTGATTTATAAAATGGACGATGTCTATATGAGATGTCCACCTATTTGAAAATGTAATGATTCTAGTAGAGTTTTTCACTGAGGATCTTACATGGGTAGACCATCTCATTAAATGAATCTCTATTTGCTTTTAAAATCTGGGCAAAGTTGCATAATATTCAACTCCAGAAACTGCAACAGCCTTTGTTTTCCAGCAGTTGAAAGCAAATGTCAAGGTCTGGGAGATTAGTGAGGAGACTGCACTTTCACATCCCCCAGGGCCAGTGGTTGGCTTTCTGTGGTGGCACAGACCACACTGAAGGCTTAGAGTGCATGAAGGGAAATTCTGATCAGAGTGTCTAATTCCTCTGTTTTAATACACTGTGGTGGTTTAAAGAGTTTGGGACTTTTGGGGGGGAGTCAGTCTTCTTAGTGAATGAAGGGATGTAATCTAATCTTCATTTTAGATCAAGTATACAAGACAGAGTAAAGTCTTAAATTTACTAGAGGGCTGGACTCTTTAATAGCTAGCTGTATACATGTTGCTATGCTCTGAGGTGACTGTGAGTAATGTCTTAGCTGTATCATGGTGTGTCTTTTCATATCTACTTAAACATTTACAGGTGTCTCCTGAGTAAAGCTTGAGAGGTTCATTACATTCCATTTGTCACAGTCATAATTATTTGTAAAATGGTATGTGAAAATCTTGCTGGATTTTTGTGACACATTATTCAGTAGACTGGACAATGTAATCCTAGTGGTCTCTTAGTCTGAAATGCTGTAGGTCACTCTCAGCTGATCCCCTGTGAAGTTAAAATCATCTGTCTTTTCAGCAGCCAGTTTGCCTTGCCCTTTGAGATGCAAACAAAGCCTTTTAGGTCAGGGACTCAGTTGACCACACAGTTGAGAAAATCGCTGATCCTAATGACTGGTTGCAACTGGAATACAAATTCGTTGCTTCTAGAGCTGCTTGAAAATACGAGAGTGGCTCTGGTGAAGAAGTACTTCTTACTTGATTTTCCCACACATATGAGGCAACAGGTGTTTGTCTTACGTGCCTATTATTCATCACCTTTTTGTATTTATGACATCAACAAAAAATTCTTTAAAACATTTCAAGTCTTGATTGCTCTATTTAAGGAATCCCTGGGATGATTCCTAATACTCTGTGATGGGTAATGTGACTTTACTGCTATATAATCTTGTTTACATTTGAGTTTTAAATTTATTTTTTTCCCATAGTTAAAATGTGGGCAAAGGGAATTTCAGCACTAAATTGAGGAAAGGAAGTTCTTTATGGCCCACTTTGCATGATTTAGAGAGTGGTGCCTTTGGGAAAACATTAAAGTCAAAGAAAAGACTACCAAAGAAGAGCATATTTGTTTCTGCATTGTCCTACATTTCACATTTTATGATTAAAAATTTATAAATTATTTAGCTCCCCACATTTCTTTAAATGTTATAAAAAGTTAAGTTTTTTGTGGAAACTTCCCAAAATCTGCATGTCATGAATGTTTGGAAAATGAACAAAGATACAGTGTTCTGCAGCCCCTCAACCTCTACTGTTTTGTTTCAGGTTCAAAATAAGTTGATGCACTTTTTCTCTTTTGAACAACTGCTTTTCATACTGCCCATTGTGTCTTCTCCTGCTTGCAGGACTGCAGGTATCTCACAAGTTAAACTAATAGGTTTATTGCTTTTCATTTGTGTCAGTGTAGTCTCACCTCTGATCACATCTTGTTCTACGCTCTGGATATTTCTAGTGGATTCTCTGTCACACTTAGCTTTCTGCTAGTCATAGCAACTTTGTGCGGTTAATTTCTGTTAGAGTTTTGTGGTTCTGAATTTGGTAGTGACTTTCTGAACTCTGACTTCTTTTTTTTTCTTGTTGAATTTGACACCATTAGGATTCTCAGTGCATCCCCATGCCTCATCAGTGCCTGTTCATAAGCAGTTAGACTAAGTGATTTAGCACTACCTCTTCTCTGCTTTCCTGTTCGTGCACCCGTGACATTACCTTTTGGACAGTAGGTTATATTATTGCAAAACAATTGCACAATACAGATGAACCATGGAGCCTCTGTCTTTAATAACACAGTGTTGAGGTTTTGAAGGTGTTACTGGTAAATCGCCCTCAGAAAATCAAATTATCTGTGCCTTTGCTTGAACGCATCACGTGAGGTCAGCTGTGTTTTTTGGACTTTTTCCCAGTTGAAACAGATTTTTCTGTTTCTGCATAAACACAGCACTATCTTTGGCTTTCCTTCTTTATCAGTCCATTTTTGAATTAAATGTTATGTTTTCTGCATTTTTCCAGGTTCTGGATTTCTTTCCTATGTCTAAAGCTGCAGAGCCCTTTGCCCTCAGTTTGTCATTTCTCTCAGTTGTTTATCAAGAGGATTTATGTGTGTGCATAAGTGTATATCTATACAGTTCATTGAAAACACTTAGAAACAAATTTGTTATTAAAAAAAAACATTTATATGTGTCTTAGAACAAATTACTGTTCTTCCACATTTCAACAGACTGTCTTTCTTACTGTACTGTCAAAATTAATAAATAAGCCATGATAGGGCATGAATTATGTTAATTTATACCAGCTAGGTTGATAGCTGTGAATCTGACATTTGAATGCAGTCAGGAGGGGCATGTATGCATGCATTAACAAGATTCTTGTGGATGCCCAGCAGTCTGAGATTATAAAATATACACACATACACATTTTAACTGCTTGAAAGAGTCCAGCACAGAGCTACAAAGATGATGAAGGGAGTGGAACATCTCCCTTATGAGGAAAGGCTGAGGGAGCTGGGTCTCTTTAGCTTGGAGAAAAGGAGACTGAGGGGTGACCTCATCAATGTTTGCAAATATGTAAGGGGTGAGTGTCAGGGAGATGGAGTTAGGCTTTTCTCAGTGATGACCAGTGATAGGACAAGGGGTAATGGGTGTAAATTGGAGCATAGGAGGTTCAAGGTGAATATCCGAAAATAATTTTTTACTGTGAGAGTGACAGAGCACTGGAACAGGCTGCCCAGGGAGGTTGTGGAGTCTCCTTCACTGGAGACATTCAAACCCACCTGGATGAGTTCCTGTGTGATGTACTCTAGGTGACCCTGCTCTGGCAGGGGGGGTTGGACTAGATGATCTTTCGAGGTCCCTTCCAACCGCTAGGATTCTATGATTCTATGATTCTAGGATTTTCTTATACTGTATTATTTTCTTTTTTAATACATATACATACACACATTCCCCTAAAATGGAAGTAACTGGGTAGTCACTGATGAGTCTTCTCTGGTCCATTTTTCTCTGTGAGTTCTGTGGGAGGTTTGTGAGGTCTCATCTAGTCAGTACAATTTTAAACTTTGTGTAGTGAAATGAACAATTTACAGTCACAGCTTGGAGCTATTATTACCAGACGGTCAAGCCTCTAGATTTCTCCTGCCTGTTTTGTAACAAGAAATATTTTGGTGGCCTGCATTATTGCTGACAGCTTTGTTGTAAGCAAGAGTAATAAAAAAAAGCCCCTCTGGTAAAGCAGCTAATTCAAGAATTATTAAGCATGTGGTATTTTTCCTTCTCAAAGGCTGAACGTGCACATAGTCAGGAAGCAGAGTCTGAATACGGGGAAATCAAGGAGGGAATTGGCCCCTCATTCTGCCCAGTGGACTCCAGACTACCTGCTGTTACAAGAGTCATGCAACCAAAGAAGTCAGAGCTTTTCCAATCTAGTAAGTAATTTTCAGTCATATGTATAAACACTGAAAAGGCATGAGGGATGGAGATACACATATTCCCTATTTTTTTTTTTTCTCTCAATATGTTTCTCCTATGCTGTTGCAGGTCTTTTTGCAACTACTTCCATCTTAATAATGTACTTCGTAATCTGTTTTCTATGTTGTCTTACTTTGGGCCTATAAATAATATATTAGTATTCAAAATAGCTTGTGAATTATTAGGCTTTACAAAGGCATTCAAACAAAGTTAAGACTGCAAGCCTAATTTTTAACATTCTGGCTCTTTGTGCACTGTGAAGGTTTCACTTTTAAATCTTTATCAAGACTGAAGCTTAGCAGTTGGTATTGTGTACAAGAAAACTAGTGAAAACGGACTTGATAAGCATCAGTTCCCTAAACACCTCCCTCTTCCTCCTTAGTTTATTTGAGCACGTTCCAGAACGTGCTAAATATGTGCTGGATCAACCAGCACATAAAACCAGTTTGTCCAGATGGTTGCTGTGTCTTGTAGAGGGTTAAGCTGCAATTGCCTCAAGCAAGCACCTGTCCTGGAGACAACTTCAAGTTTAACAGTGGAAGTTTGTCAAAAAAAGTTCAAAAAGTCCTGAACTGCTGCCAGAGGGAGCATCAGAGCAGACAGGAGATGAGGGGAGAGTGATGAGGGTCAGGAGAGCTCGAGCCTAAGGATCTACGGTGATGGATGGACGGATTCCTCCTGGGCCATGGACGGAAGAGAAGGGAAGAAGAAGCAGGAAGGAAGTTGTCTTCTGTGATATCTGACCTTTCTCTGAGCTAATGTAGATATATGGAATGGAATATCTCTGGCCACTTTTGCTGTCTGTCTAGTTACAGATATGACTCTCTCTGCCTCGGTAGCTTCTGTGGTGGCAGAGCTAAGAAGCAACCTCGGAGTCTCAGCAGCAACATAAGCATTCCAGTGTTATCATTCCAAGAGCTGGAAGACTTACTGCTACTTTAAAGAGAGCTTACTGAAGGGGAAAAAAAAAAAAAAAAAAAAAAAAAAATCAGTAAAAGGAAAAGTGGCTTCATCCTGTCTCAAAACAGTACACTAACCTTGCAGGCATTAGAAGCATATGTAGGTCACTCAGCATTTGCTGCGTAGGTTCCATGACTACCAAAAGGAGGAGGGTTTTGTAAGCCTCAGGGAACCTCAGTATTGACAAACGCTCAGCAGCATCACTGCATCTACCTTACATCTCAGTTCTCCGCTGCAATGGGCATAGCACGATTTGGGGCATGTGTAGCAGTGAGAGTACTTACTTCATGCTTCAGTGTTGTATGGCTGAAGGAGCAGCATGGGGGTGTTTTCTTTTTTTTGCATTCTGATGGTTGGGTTTTTTGCAGGTGAAGAAGGCACAAGATCCTCATCCCTTATCTGACTCAGACACCTTTGGTGAGGAACAACTAATTACCTTGGGACATTTACTGTCTCTCTTCTTGGAAACAGCATATATTTAAAAAAAAAAAAAAAAGAAAAAAGAATAAGAAAGATCCATTTGGTGCTACAAGAAAATGGAGTGCACATTACCCTGAATGCCAAAAAACTTCAAAACTTTTTATGTACCTTTCACTTCCGTATGAGGGAGGGGATGCAACACGAGTTGCAGTCAATGGCTTGGGTTTGCATTGGGTTATGAAATGGATAAAGCTTCCTCAGTGTAACCAGTGAGCTAATGAATAAAATGACAAGAAAAATGGTAGAAGCATCAACATCACTATCACTAGCTGTGTTTTGAAAATGCAACCAGCAGCATTTCATAGAACTGTTTTGTTGTTTTTTTTAAAGTGTTATCCATCTTCAAGGCAAGCTCCAGCCTGTTCATTGCAAATGGAGGGAGTTCTTTAAGGCATAGTAATTGAAGGTGTAATATTTGGGTATATAGACTGTTTTCAGCATTTGTCTGCAAGCTGGCTTAGGCAGCCATCTAGTAAATTAGGTAACCCCACTGTATAATGTTTTTGGCTTAAAAAGTCAGATATTCCAGCACTGTTCTGTCTTTAAAATTTTTCAGATGTAGATCTCTGCGTGAGCAGAGATTCCCAGTATTGCTGGGAGTAGCCTATTTTTATAAACTAGTGGCAGATTCCTGGACAAATGTGATTACTCTATTTAGGGCTGTGTGTGGGAAGACATGAATAAAGGTCACTAGCACGTAAAATTTAGTATAAATTCATTGTGAGAAAAAAAACAGAAGGCAAGACCACTTTTTTTTGTGTATGGGTCAGTAGGATAGTAAGGGAGAACAGACATCATTTATTAATTTGTTAAGGGAGCATGTTCCACAAACAGCTCATTCATTGGGACGAACTTGAATTTCTCCTCTGTGTTAGTTTTGTGTCATCTCAATTTTGTTCATGAGAATATGGAATCACAACCAACAACTAATTCGGATCAACACACCTTCTTTTGTATGGATTTTCTGGTGTAGTGCCGGGATGAGAAGTTGTAAATGTGTATACAATGAATTTAAAGTATTTGGTTGCCACTTCCAAGTGTGGCTCACTACCATTCAGTTACAGCATTAAGGGAGTTTCTAAAATATCTTACAAAGCATTTGGATTTGGAATAAAAAACATGTTACGTTTGTATTGTATGTTGTGCGTTTGAGTTTAAATTTATAAATGCTTAAATATCTTAAAACTTAATCTCTTTTTCATTTCTGTTTTGAGAGGATATGTATAAAAAGGCATGGAGAAAGATTTCTTTCTTTTCACAGCTAAGCAAGCAACTTAATATTAAAATATGAAAGCAAAAGGGATATTGGCTATTAAATATGAGTGTAATGAATAGGATTTGATGTAATTCCATAAGCTATGTACATGACTATGCAGATAATTCATATTTTAATATTGATGGCAAACATTTTCACACTGAAATATGTATAGAAAAAAGGAAATTGGCTATTAAAGATGTATGTCAAGAGAAAAATGTAAATGATACTTGGAAAGTGGTATGCCAGCTATGATCTACCCTGACAGCTTTCCTTTTTTAATTTGAAAATTGGAACAAATGAAGCCAGATTACAAGGAAAACTATGATGAACTATAGTAACAGACAAAATACTATTCTGATCAGTAGAAGTCCTTCCCTGCTAATAGATGCCAAATTAAAAAATAAATGGAAATATATTGAGGGGTCATGTCATGCTATAGAAAATAAGAGATTGAAGTCTGACTTAAATTTAAAAACAGCCCTCCCTAGTATTGAAGATACTGGACACTTTCAAGAAAAGTGTTTTGCATCTTTTCCTCCTGTGTTCCTCTCTGGTTGGCACAGGGTCTGCTAAAGTAAATGTACAGAGAGAATATTTGCTGATCATAGCAGATTTTAATTGAACTTATGCTTTGAGATGTCTGTTTTGCATAAACCTGAGCTTTCGGGGTTACGTGTGGGAGTAAGAGGAATCCAGCACCAGCCCATGCATGGACCTTGTAAGGTGCAGGATACTTTAGAGAGCCGCAGTTTCTCTCTTTCCATCTTTCTTTTCCCTGTTCACTTCAGGTTGCATCAGTACCTGTTACTGTGATTTGCACATGCAAGATATTTATTTCAATGGATGTAAAGGCAACTTCAAATGCACCAGATAAGTGTACATGTGTTTTTTTTTAGTTATAGAAGGATGCTTTGCTTTTGCACATCACTGGTATGTGTGTAAGCTTTCTGATGCAAAACGGAGATACGTTTGTATCATAGCTTGTGCTGTGCAAACAGTGAAACAGTTTGCTACCAGCTCTCACTTCTCCTGCTTGATGCAGTCAGAGCTCCAAAGAAAGAAATTTTCCAAAATTCCCTTAAAAGTGCATGTTTGAGAAAATCAGACAACCTGAGCGTCCAGAATTCATTTACATGAAAATTGTAAATATTTTTAAAATGTTGCTAGTTTAAGAAAAACAGATTCTCATGACTGAATATGTTACTTCTTACCAGGTATTCAGTGTTTGGTCAGTGTCTAGCTTTAGTGTTCTTAAATGGTGAAGAGGTGTGTGGGCACTGCAGGATGTCATAGCTGATGTGGATGAAGTGTATTCCTGTGACTTTTGCTTTCCTGGCAATTACTGACATGCTGCAGCAAGATGAGTTCAGATCCTTGTGGGCTTCCCATGAGTGTTTCAGACAGATGGATTTTTTTTTTTTTTTTCTTTTACTTCTTTTTGGGCAGATGTTCAACTTCACTGCTAACCTGCTAACCCTCCCATCTGTATTATTTTTTCCTCCAGCCTTACTCTGAATGGAGAAACTGAGGGAGCTTTCAGGGGTCAGAACTTCCCTCCAGGCTGACTCATTGCCTCTGAGGACTTCTTTTCTCCATGCTCTTAGAATTAGCTTTATTTAAAGTGTCAGAATCTTCAAGTCTATCTGTGTTGTATCTGGCTGGAAAACTCGAGAGGAGATTCTCTGCTTAATACTTCTGACTGATTTTTGGCTATTCTGCAGCCTTGCCCTCTTCCCTTTTTGTCTGTGGGAATTGACTGGATGTGGAGCAAGAAAGTGGTAGATGACTGTCTATGCCTGAGCAGCATGTGATCAGATTTAGGTGGTCTCTGCTCGAAGACAGTCTAACAATGGCCAAGGCACAGAGTCAGACTGGGAAATTAAGCTGAATTTCCTTAAACTGAATTTCCTTAAACTTGGTATTCATAAGGGTTGCGTTCAGGTTGATGTCAAGTGTTATCCAAGAGCTGCATGAACTTTCTGTCTAAAGTTCTAGTTCTCAAGTTTACTTTTAAGGCACTCTTAAGTTTACTTCGGTCTAGTAAAGCATAAGTGCGTCGTGCTTTGAGCTCCCAGGTCTTATGTTCATACTGACTTTTCTAAATCAGGATGAGATGGTGTACGATCAGTGAACTGGAAAGGAAGATGAAATTTGAAACCTTTTACTTAGGTGCTACCAGGAGAAAGTAATGTGGTATTCTGCCTGAAGCCAGATTAATTTAAAAATGTCAAATTATTCTACAATAATTTCTTATCAAAATACCAGTGAGGTGAATTTTACAAGATCTCTGATCATTACAAGTTACCCTTATCAAAGTTGTTGATGTCTTTTCCTTCCACCCCAGGTTAAATACTGTCTTTGTTACTAATACAGAATTATATGTTAGTAAATACTCATGTCTATGTGGCACATTAATTTTGTTTCATACAGAAGATGGTATTTGAGCACACATATTTTATTGCCATGGTTCACATGGCAGAATGTGTGTATTTTAGTGCCACAATGCAAGCTGTGTTTAGTAGAGGTGATCATGGCACATACTTTTAAAGTATTTTGCGAAAGCTACTAGACCATGATACCACTCCTGGCCAGGTAGGAATGTGTTTAGGGCATCTGATTGCCTGATGATGAGGAACAACCCTGGGCAACTTTGACCATAGGAATTCCGAGGGTTTTTTTAGCTGGGAGTAATGCCCTGATTTTTCAAAAGCTGCAGAATACCTAAGTGAGAACAAGAAGGAAACAGGAAATAGGAAGAATGGGTTTGTCCAGTAAACCTTAATCCAGATGGAGGGAACCAGTGAAGTAGCCACATTCTTGTTGCTAAATGGTACACCATGCACTGCTTTGAAAAGGCTGTTAATGCTGCTCAGGGAGCAAAGGGAGATGCATCCCAGGATAGGGGGCAGTGGCGTAGCCAAATATATGCGTAAAGGGAAGGACACTTTGTGACTTGAACTGTCTTGTCTAGTATGATTTTTTAATTATTTTTTAAGCAGGGGAAATGGGTGATGCTTTTGCTTTTATCATTTCTGCAAGGTATCACTGTGTTTGAGACATGCAAGTGAAGGGAAGTGAAGAGACACTGTGAGTTTAATTTAACTGGAGAGATGGAAAAATGCGTGGAAGGAAATTATCATAAAGGTGGTAAAAAGTGTCTCATTTTTAGCACAAAAGTGGTAAATTGCAGGAAGAGTAGACAAGGTAAGAGTAATGACTGTATTTTGTTGTTTATAACCTACATCTGTTGAGGTAGGGCTAGGTTTTCTTTTGCAAAATATCCAAAGTAATGTCTTGGGACTGTGATGAGAAATTCTGCTGTTAGAAATAATTTGAAATTTCATCATTCTTGAAATGATGTTCTAATAAGTTTCAGATACAAGTGGTTTCAATCTCTCGCTCTGAAAGTTGGTTTACAATATACAATCTAAAATGCAACAAAAAAAAAATTCAATTGATGCAATTATAGAGGCATTGTGTTTTTTACAATGCATTAAAAAGAAATAATAATGGCTATGTTTGTGTACGTTCAGAATAGGAAGAAAATCTTTCAGAATGCTGAAAATAGATAGAAAACAATAAGCCTTATTTATTTGTAAGTAGTTGTATCTATTTTGATGCTGTCTTTAATGGTTCTGCTATTGCCAGTGCATTTTTTTTCCTTTTTTCTTTCTTTTTTAGCTTCTCTTCAATTCAGAATTTCCAGGCAAGACTTTAAACAGATATAAATAAGCAAATTCTTTGAAAATGGTGAAGTTATTTCTTAGCTTAAATTTACAAGAAACTAACTATCCTCACTTTCAGTTCAGTAATAGCTATTTTTGTCGTTGTAAGAAATAGCACCTGCTTTTAAAATAATTACTTTCTAGAACTTGAAAAGAATGTAGCAGGGGTTGTTGAACTAGAGGAGTCATGCAGAATTTGTATTTTTCATCTATCAGTAATAGAAGTTACATGCACAGAGCAAAAAGACATGATAGTGCTGCTGGCAGGAATGAACAAAAATCTGTATTTATTTTTGTTTTCATGTGTACCACAGTGTGAGACAAACAGATGCCAATGTTAGCTGAATGTTTTAGGAGGAAGGTTGTGATTTTGTGTGTATCTGGGAGCATGTTAGGTAGCTGTGATGTGATATCAGCTGATCCTGCAGATGTGTACAGTATAGTTTTGTGAGCAAAACACTTCCAGAAGAAGAAACGTAATCACTATGCAAACAGTTTTATATTAGTTGAAATCCAGTTTATACATTTTACCAGTTGCTGTATGGCTCGATTTTCTTAAGTTTTTCTGTATACTATATATGTAGTGGGTACCTGTCACTAAAGTTCCTTGATATTTCTCAGTCGAAGAATCATACAGGTACCTTTGTTATTGCTTATAGCTTTACTTAAACCAATGAACTGAAATTTTAGTGTTGGATGTCTAATTCAGATTAACTTCTGGCTCTATGTGTATTTTTTTCATTTTCAGCAGTAATAGAAGACAAAGTGAAAGAAGAGGGTGCAGCCAGCTTGAAGAATAACTTGCCAGATTCTTATTAACAAGTTCTGCAACAGTATTTAACAGCAGTGATGAGCCTAAGCAGGGTAGTGTCATTTGTGCCAGAAATGTGAGAAAATATACCTATTTTGAACCATTTTTTCTTTAAAAAATCAATATTCTTTTGCTCATAATTGGCATATTAATTGGCTTTGGAGATGTAGAGTCTGTTGTTTGTTTGTGTTTTTTCATTGTTTTCCTTATTAGATATAGAAATAATTTTTAAACAAAAAAAAAAATATTCTTGCTTAACGTGTTGGGCAAACTGTTCTACTGACGTTCTTGAAATAACCGGACTGTTTCATACTGCAAGGACTAATGAGATCTTGACCATCAAAGCAATTTTAACAGTGATGACTGGAGTTTTCCCTCCATTTGTAGCTGCTTCTTCAGTTTTAGACACTTACAGGATAGTTTATGAAGGCACAGTCAACAGTAGTACTGGCCAGAAAGCAAGGCTTCTGATCTGCAGAAAGCCACTGGTCTTTCAAGATTTGTTCTAATTTGAACTGGATTTGTCTTGAAGCCAGAGAGGTGAGAAGCACCAATCTCAGCCTTTAGTGAACCTGCCAGAAATCCAGGTGGATTTTTGTTATTTTTGCTTTCTTTATATAAATCTAGTAGAATTATCCATGTCTAGATCTGTTTAGCAGGAAAGAATCACAAAAAGGGGCTCTAATCACTGGAGAAAAATGTGAGAAAAGAAAATAAGTACTGAAAGTAAACAAAAATTATAAGAAAACATTAGTAAGGGAATAGTAGCATATTGCTTGTTGCCTGTGAGGCATAAGAATATTGGACAATTCTTTTCATTTAGGATATTTTGTCCTGAGATGTACATTTTTTTTTTAGGGCTTTTTGTTCACTGTCGAGTCTGTAGGCTTCTTACTGATTCAGCTTATTTGATAAAGTATTTAGTTGAAAATAGAGACACAGTAATGATGAATAAAATGGCAAAAGAAGTTTGTAAATGTAGAGAGAAAACACTGTCCTGCAGGGCTTTGTTACTGCCTACTGAATGTACTATCCCACAGTGGTTTCTCAGTCTCTCTTACAGCACAGCTTCTCAGCAACATCTATAGTACATTACATTAACTATTAATTTGGGCTTTTACACTCCAAGAACATTGCATGTTTGTGACCAATATATTATCCATTTATTTTTGTTCTTTTTGCTCCATCTCACACTTACTGGTAGATCCTGCATGTTTGTGTTACTGAAGAGCCATCAGGTAAAGTAGTGACAACTGAGTATGCCCTGACAGTTTTAATCTTTCTGAAAACCAGCTGTTGTGAACAGACAAACTTACAATGTCTAACTCCTGAAATTTAAGCAAAAGGATGCACAGTAAGTGTCCAAATGCCATATCCTATAGATCTTGTTCTTTCTTTGCTTCTCCGGATCTGAGCAGTGCCCTTTTCTGTGTCTCTCTGTTAGAACAAAGCATTAAAGGACAAATATGCTATTCTGGTCACTCTTAAGCCTGATATATGTTGCTATTGTTTCATTGCTTGTCTAGCTAAGATATTTCACATTTTTTTAACATCATTTTCCCAACCTATTTTTTTATTCCCCTGAGATAGCCAAGATTATTTTTCTTCATGCAGTCTTACTATGTGAACTGCTGAATATTCCTGTGAGACTCTTGACTGCTCTCTCCTTGGACTTTTAGTGGGCTTTAATTTGGGTCACCATGAAATAAACTTTGGAAGCTTACCTCTCCCCAGTGAAGTCTGTTTGACCCTTTGGATTGTGCACAAATGTGGGCTAAAAGAAAAGAGTTGTCTGAGGTAGCTCACCTGTGCTAACTCAGTGAATTAACATGCAGAAAATCAAGCCATCCAAATCATTGTTATGAAAGTTCATGTGGCAGGTGATTTCCAGTATCTGCTACTTTACTCTGTGGAGAGAGAAAGGGCCTGAATGCTACAAAAGAGACATCACCTCCCCTTTCATAGCTAGAATTCCTATTTACAGGGTTGTATGGAAAGCTACTGTTTTGGAGTCCTGATGTAAATCTCTGAAAACTTTTCTCTGATCTACTGGTCAGACACTTCTGTTAGCATATGTGATCCCCCATGGTGGTACATGTGATGTACCAAGAATAAAATTCCCATTGCGGGGGGGGAGGGAAGAATTGTTCAAATGAGAGTTGGCCAAAATTGAGAACTGAAAAAAAAACAAACATTGCAAAACAAAATGAAAAATACACTATTAACTGTATGCAACTGTATGTTGATAGTGTTTTCAACATATCCAGAAAATGGAATAGCAATGTGGGGCAAAACTCTTTGGCCAAAATGTTCACTATTAAAACAAAAAGCAATTCAGACAATGCAACTACCTTATCAAGTTGTTCTGAGCTTACTACACCAGTATTCTAAAAATAGAAGTTAGTTCTTAAGCAACACTGCTTGTGAGCACTCTTTTACTTTGAAAACACATGATAGTCAAACAAAATAGTACAAAATTGTACGGTTTGTGTCAAGCCCAAAGACCAGAAAAAAAAATGCTTTAGATCAACCTGAGATGGACTTTTTTTTTTTTTTTTAAAATTTTTTTGGTGTGTGTGTGCATGTTGGCTTTTTTTGGTTGTTTTTCTGTTGGTTTGGTTTGTGGGGTTTTTTGTGTTTGTGGTTTTTGGGTTTTTTTTTTGTATTTGTTTACATTTAAGTGCCAGGGATCAGAATTTCAATATGTTGAAAGTTAAATAAACATTGAACTAAGACATGATCTCCTCCCCAAATAACTTGCCAATTACTGTTTCGGTGGAAGTGTTGAATGATTCGTATTTCAGATTTGAGTTTAGTAGGCTGATATATTCAATGTTATATTTTAAACTTGTTTCTCCAGCTGGGAAAATGCATTTTAGCTGAGGGCAGCAGCTAGTACCTTGAGATCTTTAATTTGCATAGATAGCAGACAAGATGTTGCTTGCAAATACTGTCAGAAAGAAGTCTAACTCACAATAAAAATCTGCTGGATTTCTAAAACTGTGGTTGCAAACTTGTGCTTTCTCTCATGGGAAAAAACAATGTTGACATTATATTGATGGCATTTCAGTAATTTCTGTCTTGGTGGTGCTTACTTTCTGTAGGCAAGAAATGCCTGTTGATTTATATACTCATACAATTAACTTCCAACTTAATGTGCATTATCCTAGAAAATGACATTCTGTGAAAGTAGCCTTTAAAATAATACTCTTGTTTAAATGGTCAGCAGAAAAGTCATTCATTGTAGATCCTATTTTAGATGTAATTTATTATTTAGTAGTTTGTTGGGTTTTTTTGCCTCTGGCTGGACGAGAATGACTGAATTTACTTATTCTGCATGGTGTTCTTGCCTCTTAACAGCACAGAAACATTAAATACTGAAACATTTTTTGTGTGTGTGTGCAAAACATTAATTTACTCTTTTTTTTTTTTTTTCTGTCCACAAGCAGTTTGTGGATTTTCTTTGTCTTTATGTTTCATAATAATCAACTGTTGAAGTACTTCACACCTGCAGCTTCTCAACTGATAGCTATAATCCTCAATTTCTGGATGTTAATGATTCATTTTTGTTTCAAAATTAAACTAATCACATGCCCATGCAACTTTGGTGTGCTCGGAATGTTGCAGAATTATCAAAATAGGCAGCCTGTTGCAGCATGTATATACACTTTCTGTTTCTTTATACATATTTTTGTGACATCTGAACTAACACCATTGGCCTTTAAGTTGATGCTGTTTGAAATTAATGGGACTGCTGACAGCCCTTAGTTCAAGCAGCTGGACAACCCATGGGGATCTTGCTGAATCTCTTCCATATTCTGTGTTTTCCAGATGTAAGCCAATTACAATTACATAATTACAAATGAAATAACGTCAAGTCTTAGGTTGCCTGTGCTTTTCTTCAGATCTCAACAGGAATGGTTTATCTGCCTTGGGAAATGCTGGAAACATTTGCTTCTTGGTCTCTGAATATTTGCTGTTTCCTTTGTACCACTCAGTACAAGTTTCATAGTACTCCTTGTACTTCTTTGATGCTTTATTCTTTTTTGTAAGATTTCAGAGTTGAAAGAGGTTTAAAGTGGAATTGCGATATGAGAAGGTTGTGCAAAGCTCATGAAAGGTGGCATGTAAGTGTCTGGCAAGGTAGGCCACTCAAACGTTTCTGTTTTGCCTTTAAATTAGGGAAGGAATTGTATTTTTTCAGGTTTTGGGGGCAACTGGCTTCAAAATTATTACGAGTTTGTCCCAGTGCCTGAAGGAAAGGCAAGAGTAATCAAAAAATAATCTCCAGGATTTCAGCTCTTCAGGTAATGTGCTTCAGATGGCTTGTCAAGTTGCTCTTCCCATTCCTTCTCTTCCTCTCCCTCAGCCGCTCCTTCTCCTAAGCCTCTTTCCTTTTGATGCCTGAAAAAAACTGGCAGCAGTTATTCTATTTGTGCTGTTTTGGTGAACTCCACCAATGTGTCACTTTCTAGTACTTCCTGTGCATCCATCTAAATGTGCCTGTCATCCCCTTGGTCTTCTGGAAAGTCTTACTGAAATTTGTCTATAAAATAGTGCAAGAAACTTACACAATGGAGCCCTGTTTATTGCCTGGGTACTCCAAGAATGTAAAAAAGTTCAGTTTTCTGTGGCTGTTTAATAAGAAAATAAATTTATAGGATGTAGAGCAAGCCCAATTTGACTCATACAAAGCCACTGGTACTGACGGCAGTCAACATCATGGAAGGAGAATAGGGATTTTAAGTGATGGTTTATATGTTAAGATCTTTTTGTACACTAAATATAAAGCAGGGGAAAACTATCTTTAGGATAATATATTAGGATTTACTAAAGCTAAACACAATTAGTAAAACAGTGGCTTAAATTAAAGTTCATGTTTTGATTTTTCTTTTAGTGGATATGGTTCATGTTCACTGAATTAATAAATGAAGATTAATGAGCCCTGGAAAATATGTTAATTTACTCATAGAATGAAAATACCTTTTAATGAAACCATCATAGCAAGTGTTTATGGACTGTAAACTATATGCTCTAATCTATATCCTGAATCTTGCCTCAGAGATCTGCAGTATGTGTTTTTGAGAGAAAAAGAGTTGATAAACATTCAAGACAACTAGATTCATTTTTTAACGTAGAAGAAAATACATGCCTGATGAAAATTGTGTGACCATCCTCAATTTTTACTTTGTAATTGACTACAGCCTGACAAAGCTGGAGGAACAGGAATTGCAGTCATTTTCTGAAACTTGGAATGTAATAATAGTACATGGAAAATACGTATGCAGAAAAGTGTCTGGTTGAACAAGAAGAGTTAGACCTTCAGAAAGTTTTATGTTTGCTTTTGAAATAGAAGACAAAAGATCCCGCCAAAAGTAAAATAAATAGACAAGGGGTGAATGCAGATAATTCCAGCAATGCATGCCCATATTTGAATGAAAAAGATCAAGATCAGGGCTGAACTACAGAAGCATTCTGCAGTTGAAAGCTCTTCAATGGTCTGTGCACCTTTAGTCTGCAAGTGAGTATTTTTATATTGTATTTTGTGTTGAATGTATGTTAACATCCAAATGTGTTGCTCTCTACACAGTCTCTACCTCCATTAAAATGAAAAACAGAAAAAAACCCACAACAAAAAACAAACTCTTCTGTGTGAAGGAAAGTGAAGTCATGCCTTGGGTTTGTTTCAAGGTGGCTCTGAATTACAAGAGGGATATACCTCATACTTTTTGAAGCTGCATGGGATTTGGTTTTGGGAGGTTTTTGTCATCTAGACATGATTGCTTTTCCTTTTATGAAGGTGTTGCAAATATAGCTATGTAGCTGTGTGCTAAACAAAATTGTGCAGTTGGTCCATCTCTTCTTGCAGCTCTTTGTGTTGTTCGTAATACTTTGCTTTCTGTGTCTTGTGCTCCATGGGATTTTATTAGACGAGTTAACATGTCATCTTTAGCCAGTGTATAGAAGATACAAGTCATCATATGTAAATGTTGGTGCTTAAAGTAGCTAGTCTGACATTTTCCAGAACTTGAAATCCCTGTGTTTTATCACTGTTTTCTGCTTTGTATAGCATTTTTCAGAGTAGCTAAGTAAAAACCTGCTTTTTTGTCTTATAGATTTAATGTGTGAAACTTGGTAGAGGTTGTTCTTTTGCCATTTCAAGGACTATTTTGAATATTTAGCTATTTATCCCCATATACCAGTGGTTAATATTTACTTTTGAGAAAAGTTTCTATTTTGGCAAGCTACTCACTATTGATTGTTGATTGTCCTGGCTATATGACTGCTTACGTCTGTCACCTTTGTCTGCTCTCTTTTAACTTTCCTAGTCTATCAGGATGGTACTGTGAGTTGGTACTCAGGTCACTGGGGAAGATCCCCTGATGATTCTCAATGGAATGTTGTGAACTAGAATGACATGGAAAGCTTCATGGCTAGTGATATGGCTAGTATAAAAAGAAAAGGGTGTGAGGAAAATAATATATCAGTTCATCCTGCAAAACAAGCATCAGAATGTTTAGGGCAGAGTTTTAACTTTTTTCCCATCTTCAGCTTTTTTTTTTTTGCTTTTTTTTTTTTTTTGCTTTTTTTTTTCAAGTGGTCTTGAAATGATGGACAGCCTGGACAGCCATGTTCCTGGTTTGGTTATTGCTAGAGCTCCATCTCTTCTATGTAATGCATCTTTTGTAGAAAGTTGTTTGTTTTTGGTTTTGTTTTTTTCTTTTCTAGATATACTCAGTAGGATAGTCTTTTCATCAGCTAGGATAGTGAATTTCCCATGCTACATGCCAGCAGGAGTGGTCCTGGGTTTTTACAACAAGGCCTCTCAATTGTCTGTTCCTTGCTGTGGTTACTTTAGAAGCTGAACCTACCTACTGCATGAAGTCATTCCTAGCCCTTCTCCAGCCTCCCTTCCCCACTGTACAATTTTTCAGTTCAGGATATGAGCCATAGCAAGGAAAACACTAGACTGTGCTTGAGTGTCTGACCAGGTTGCTACATGATTCCTTCCTACTACTCTCAGAGGTCTCTGAAGTGACCATTTCTGCAGAGGTTTTTATGCCAACTGTGGCAGCTCCTTGCCCAACCTGTGATGCACCAAGGAGTACAGAGTGCAGAAGTACAGAGAGGTACTTTGTGGTGTGTGTGAAGAGTACTCTTCATATGAGAGCCAACCACTAGTTTGGTTTGGGATTTATTGCCCAGTCAGTGGTGCCTGAGCTGTGTGCTGCTCTTGGAAAGCTGCAAGTGAGCTGCTCCATGGGTCTGTCGTGCAGCTTAACCTGGTGCTGCAAGGGATGCTATGTCTTCTAATGCAGAGTTGTAAGACAAAGTGATCCTAAGTAATCCTGAGACCAGGCACTATGCCTAGCCCTCTCATCTCCAGCAGCAGAGTGCTGGGAACCCTTAGGTACCTGCTGTCCCCTCTCAGGGGTGGTTTTGTAGGAGCATCTCCTACCCACAGGTCTGGAATGCAGCAGTGGCTTATGATTATGTTGCATGAGAGTTTTTACAAGTGGATAGTAGAGACTGGACGATTGAACATTTTTGCTAACTTCCTGAGTGTAACGTGTGGATTAGGAAGACTTCCAATATAAATACATGCTTATGAAGAATGATTTATTGTAACAATTTTTTGGTGTTAACAGTTACTGTTAAGCATTAGCGAATTTCATTAGCAAATTGCTTTTTTCAGCTTGAGAGCAATGTAATTAATTGGCGCTATAATTCTTTATATTGTTTGGGATTTTAGTGCTGATTCTTAATTACATAGTGTCTCTAGGAGGAAAAGGTTTTCGGAAAAAAATGTATGGAAAAATGCTCTAAAAGTTGATCTCTGCAATCAGTTATATTTATTGGTAGTAATTTATGAGTGTTGTTGCCGGAACAGCTATGGAAAAATGTTCTGTGACACAGTCCTTTACTTCATAGTTCCCCTTTGCTTGGGGGACAAATAATACCACTACAATTCTGTTAATCTTAATTATTTATTTATTTAAACAAATGTAAGTAATGCCATCTCAGCTTCCTCTCAGTCAGATTCAAAAGGACTTCTCAGTCAGTGTTGGTCGCATAAATGGCCACTCCAAAGTGGGCAGAAATCTTCTGTCTTCCATAAAATTTGTCTTCTTTCACCTCAATAATCAAAAAACCTTTCTAAAATGAAGCAACCATCTTTTATGGGCCATTAAGTAACAGAGCGTAGCACTAAGGAAGTCTGAAGCATTGGTTAAATTATCAATGAAAGCAAGTTTTTAAAGCAGAAAAATAACTTTATTAAATAAAAAGGCATTAACAAAATTTATTTACAGTAAAGTGTTACTGCAGAAAGAACAGATGAGAAGAACTTTACATTATTTTTTTTTCCTTTTTTTTTTTTTTAATCACAAGGAGAGCTGGTAAGTGTGGTGTGCATTGAGTCCTGTTCATTGCTCAGAGGAAGAGCTGACCAAGGCATGATTAGACTGCCTGGGGAGAAATGAAGAAACACTGCTGCTGAGGAGATGGTTGCTTTTGCTGGTTCCTTCACTGGACAGACATTCCAGATGATCTTCAGCAGAGAAATAGGTTGCTGCATGCAGTAAGGACAGGAGTAAAGACATTTCCTTTATGAATCTGTTCTAAGTTCTCTCGCATTGTCATGGTTCTGGTAGTTGAGAGCAATGCTGAGCTACATGTGTGAGGGACAGTTCTGTCTGCAACAGAAATTTTGGACTTTGTTGATTGGAGTAGAAATTTAATGTCAGTGCTTGCTCATGCATGCACGAACCCAGACAAGCTACAGTAAAGGAGATTAAGGTCAATGGTTGCTTCCATGATGAGCAGAAAATTGCCAAAATGGGACATCAAGGCATATAAAGTCTCCAGAGCTGATGTTTATTAGATTGCCTGTTCTTTCTACAGCCACTCTTATTTCTGGCAGCGATATTCTTCCTGTTGGAGATTGTTCAGCAGTTTAAAAGATTGTTGTATAGTTGTATTGCAACAATAAACTCATCTTATTTCAGATTTGCATACGTACCATTATTTTAATTATTTTGTAGGAATATGCATAAGGGCAAAAGCTATACATTCATTGGATTTTCCAAGAGGATTTTCCAGTTTCCAGAGCAGTCTTGCTGACTTCACTTACCTGCCTGCTGTTTGGAAGGAGATCTTAGTTTTACAAACAGTAACAAGTTTGAGATAAAGCCTGTTTGAGGTAAAGCACAAACTGGGATAAATTTGCTGTGATGAAATGTGTGATAATGTGCTCTGAACACAAGGGCTCTGTAGCTTGAATCAAGGACATTTTCCTTAGCCTGAGAAATGTTTTCGTAGTTTTCTGACAAAGAAAAGTTAGGTCAGGCTATTATGTTTGAAGTCATAATTGTTGAGATCTTCATAATGACACATTTTTTATTTTAATGTAGTTGGGTCTTGCCTGAATTACTGCTAGGAGGTATTATGCTCATAAATAATCTTTTATTATTATTAATTATTATTATTATTTTATTTTTAAAAATGTTTGGCATTTGATGGCAGCCTTTACACTAACAATTGGACTTTCAAGAGGTCATATTGTACTGGGTTTTTTAAAAATCCAGTTACCAGTACCTATTTTTGGTCTACAAAACAATATGTTCAATCCATTCTTGCAATCATTCCAGACATAATGTTTATTTTGTATCTTCCCTAAATAAAGGCTAATCAACACTTCTTTTTTTGGACAGCTGTGTAACTGGTAAGCTTTTTTCCCTTAATCCTGAAATGTTAAAAAATTCAAACCCAGATTCAAATCCACAAAGCATCAGGTCTACAAGGGGCACTTCATCTCTGAATGGGAATTTTATCCTTCAAGCTAAAACCTTCACCACCTAAGTAAAATGATTTCAGAATTGTTTGCAGATTGCAGACCATAATGAAGGAGCACTGAAATTATTTGAATTGCTTTGCTTTGGTATCAATCTGTTGTGTAAAGGGAGAGCATATGGCCAGATCACACAGGCCTCTTGGCTATTGCGAACACTGGCACCTCAACAGATTCCTGATCAAGAGTGTCAAATATCTACACGTGCCAGTGATGAGTAGGTCAGAATTCCTGCTCCTCTTATCTACAGCAGAGATATCAAGATACCCAGATAACATACACACATATGGCAGGTTTCTGCCTTTACCAGGAGACCCACAGTCATAGGGGAGTTTGTTGTTGAAATGTAACACATTATAGTTTAACCTTTGCAAATAATAGCTGTTATGTGAAAAAGATGGACAAACAGGTACTTTTTAAAATTATTTGGACTTAATCTGGTAGTATTTCAACACAAGTTTCTAAAAACTTGTTTTGACTTTTGCA
This sequence comes from Chaetura pelagica, assembly GCF_000747805.2. Taxonomy (NCBI): domain Eukaryota; kingdom Metazoa; phylum Chordata; class Aves; order Apodiformes; family Apodidae; genus Chaetura; species Chaetura pelagica. The sequence continues at coordinate 428,294 of NW_009952700.1, forward strand.
CAAATTTTGAATATAGCTACTATATCTAGCAGTCTGCAGGCTGCACACTGTAGTGTAATGCAAATTTTACTTCAACCTTATGGTGATACTGTGGAGATAATTTTCTTTGCTGTGCTGTAGAAGACATCTTAGTTACACTTGAATAGACTGGTGTTTTGTTTTTTTCTTTTTGGCAGTGATGTAGGTAGAAAACCTGTGCCATTTCTGTACAGATACAGCAAAGAACTGGTATGTTTGGAGTTAAAAATACTGCTTTTCCAAAATTATTCTTATTTTTGAAGCTTCTTAGAGTGTATGAAGGAAATCTTATTCTTTAAAGAAGAAAACCTTAGAATTTGACTTTGTTACAAAATTCTCAGATAATCGTAAAGGGTATCCTACCCTGAGTTTAACGATTCACATTTACAGAATCATAGAATGTCTTGGGTTGGAAATTATCTCTAAAGCAGGGACATCACACACCAGAACAGATTACGCAGAGCCCTATCAAGCCTGACCTTGAATGTCTCCAGGGACTGGGCCTCCACCACCTCACTAGGCAATCTGTTCCAGTGATCCACCACCCTTGTATTAAATAACTTCTTCCTAATATCCAGCCTGAATCTACCCTTCTCTAGCTTGGAACCTTCACCCCTTGTCCTATCATTATGCACCTTAGTGAACAGGCCTTCCCCAGCCTTCTTATAGGCCCCTTGAGATATTGGAAAGTCACTATATGATCCCACTGAAGCCTTTTCTTTTTCAGGCTGAACAACCCCAACTCCCTCAGCCTGTCTTCATAAGAAAGATGCTCCAGCCTTCTGATCATTTTTGTTGCCCTCTTCTGGACACACTTTAACAGGTCCATGTCCTTCTTGTGTTGGGGGCTCCAGAGCAGGACGCAGTACTCCAGGTGGGGTCTCACCAGGGCAGAGTAGAGGGGCAGAATCACCTCTCTCGATCTGCTGGCCACACTTCTTTTGATGCAGCCCAGGATGCTGTTGGCCCTCTGGGCAGCAACTGCACATTGGTGGCTCATGTCCAGCTTTTGATCCACTTGAACCTGCAGGTCTTTTCCCACAGGGCTGCTCTCTAGCATGTCTTCCCCCAGCCTGTATTGGTATCTCTGGTTGCCCTGGCCCAGGTGCAGGACCCTGTACTTGGCCTTGTTGAATCTCCTGAGGTTCACCTGGGCCCACTTCTCAACCTTGTCCAGGTCTCTCTGGATGGCATCATGTCCCTCTGGCATATTGACTGCACCACCCAGCTGGGTGTCATTGGAAAACTTGCTGAGGGTGCTCTCAGTGCCACTGTCAAAATCTTTAATGAAGATACTAAACAACACTGGTCCCAGTACAGACCCCTGAGGGACACCACGTCACCATTTCACATCTAGACATTGGGCCATTGACCACTACCCTCTGGATGTGACCATCCAGCCAATTCTCTATCCACTGAACAATCCACCCATCAAACCCTTATCTCTTCAACTTAGAGAGTAGGATGTTGTAGGGGATCGTGTCACAGGCCTTGCAGAAGTCCAGATAGATGACATCCATAGGTCTTCCCTTGTACACTGATGCAGTCACTCCATTGTACAAAGCCACTAGGTTGGTCAGGCAAGATTAGCTCCCAGTAAAGCCATGCTGCCTGTCCTGAATCACCTCCCTGTCTTCCATGAGTGTTAGCATGTCTTCTAGGAGGATCTGTTCCATGATCTTCACAGGCACAGAGGTGAGGCTGACAGGTCGGTAGTTCCCAGGGTCTTCCTTTCTACTCTTTTTAAAAATGGGCATTATGTTTCCTTTCTCCCCATAACTAGGGACTTCACCTGACTGCCATGACTTTTCAAATATCATGGAAAGTGGCTTGGCAGCTACATCCGACAATTTACTCAGGATGCTGGGATGTATCTCATCAGGTCCCATGGACTTCTGTATGTTCAGGTTCCTCAGTTGGTCATGAACCTTTCATTTGTTGTTGCCATCATGAAGAGAGTTATTGACTTCCATTCTGCACAGGTGGGATGAGCAACACCAGAGCACTCTGTGAATTATTATTTTTTCCTATCCATTTTATTTCACCAATGATACTTCAAAATACAATGGATAAATGTAGTAACAGAGGCAGGGGAATGTTATGTAATCCAGGTAAAGAATTATTTCCCTTGCAAACACAATCTACCAGCTCAAAGACTCATGGTAATAAATACAGGACTGTTTCAATAAGGGAGGGGAGGGAGGAAACCTATCTTCTGCAATTCAGTCTTTCAGATTCATAGATATCAGAGAAAAGTAGGTAAAATAAAAAGTTGCTGTCTCTTCTTGTGAAATTGTTCATTTCTGCTGCCAGGATTCTGCATCACTGCCATGAGATTTTACTCATACATACTCCTTTTTGTCATGGATGTGCTTTTATTACCAATGTAATAAGAGCATCAGATATGTACTAGAAATGGTATGTTACCATAAGATAAGTATTGGTTATCAGGGCAGTGGTGAAATACAATTTATTTTTTATATTACAGGCCAAAGACCATTAAAGTGTTAAAGTAATAACATGTAGGGAGGAAGAATATTTTTTGTGTATTACTTGCTTCAAACAGTGTTTGAGTAGACATGAGTACTTAGCTGGCTTGTGTGGTAGAGTTCTGCTAAGAGCAAACTGCAGGGCTTCATTGTCCCCCATGTGTCAGACCCTTTGCAGAAGTGGTAGCTGGTGTAGGTCCAGCACAGTCAGTAGGCAGGCTGCTGCTCTTGTTCTCTCTGAAAAACATCACCGATTTCCTCCCTATTTCTTGGCCTGCCAGCCAGGACTACATTTTAAATGGGCTGCTTTTAAGTGGCTCACTTACCCATGGGAGTTGTGCTCTTGAAACTGTCATGCTCAGTGTCCGGTGGCAGATGCTGTGTAGCTAAATTTCAGGTGATGGATAAAGATTGCCTGGTCTTTATGAAGGACAGCATGGGGTGAGAGAGCTGCTGAAAATGAGAAGGAAAGGACATAGAAAGGTGAAAGGAATAGAATCTATGTGTGTCGGGCTCCAGAGGTTGTGGCTTGTGGATCGAAGCCATTATAGGGTGGGGAGGAGGGAGTAAAGAGGTTTGGTTTGATTTTGAGAGAGAGAACAATGCTGCAGGAAGCAACTAGAGCCCTGCCAAGGGTCAGAAGAAAGAAGTATGATATCAAAAGCTGAACTTGTGCTAAGTAGGAATGTGTAGTCCCATGAGAGTGTTCTTCCATGAAGAGGTTGTTGAATTAATCTGATGTATTGGGAAAAAAAAATAAAATTCTTGTGTATGCTTGCTCAAAACCAAACAAATGTAAAGTAGTTTTCTATTTATAGCTGCTAGTCCCTGCAACATGCTGTTCCTCTGCGATAACCTTAGGCTGCACTTTGGCTTTTCAGACTCTCAGGAGTTCTCTAGAACAAGCTTTCTCCTGTATCATCAGCTCTTAGCTTTGGTTACTGGCACGCTATGCACCTTGTAAGTCTCAACTTACTTCTGAACTCTGCCACAGTGCCACAGGTAAATTGGATGTTTTGTGGAGCAGACTTCAAGCCTGCAAGTAACTGGAGGCTGTTCTGAGATTTATTTTTATTAGGATGTGTCTTAAGGTGGCCAAGATAGTAATGTTTTTTAATTAAGTGGAAGCCAAATATTTTCATGGATACTGTAAGAGAAGGTAGGATATGAGAGTTCAGTGTTTCTGTCTGAAAATACCAGTGAAATAAAAGGCTGATGAAAAAATAACAGAAGTCGTGCGTGTACATGCCATCTGCTTACCATCTCAGTTAGTTCTGTTGTGGGTCCAGCTCTGTGAACAGGATGATAATTGAAAGTTACTCAAACTATGGGTATGCCTAATGTTTGGTTTTCCCTTGAGACTTTTTTACTGACCACCAGTTCTGATTTGGAGATGGTTTCCAGACAACTGCTAAAATTGTTAGATGGCATAGCAAAATAAGGCCATTTTAGAATTTAGCTGAAATGGAGAAAGCCTGCAGAACACAACATAACAGCTTTCATTAATTTCTCATTAATTAACAGGGAAGTCCTGTCCCCCAAAACAGATCTTTACCGTGCATGTTAAAGGTTTTATTTCTATTTGGAATAAAATTAAGACTTTCTTACAAACTCCTAGTTTTATCCTATAATGCTTTGAGTTTGTGATGACTCAACATATGGATAGGAATACAAAGTTGCTCCCCACCTGGTGAAGTCATTGTGGTCTTATAACTTAATTTGTTTAGAGAATGTTTTGAGATTTAATCTCTTGTTCATTCTCTTGTTCTTCTTTTAATTTATTCATTATAAAGATCCATGGATTGGTTTGAGAATTAAGCCCATGTTAGTTTTTTTCTTCCATTCAAAGCATGTGGTTGCATTCTTTTGAGCATACAGTTAAATCTTGAGATGTGGGTGTACTTGGTCACTGACTGACTGATGCTGTTTAGCTGGGAGTTATGAACAAGGAATACAGCCACAGTATGTGTTAAACGTTCATGACCAGCTAAATGTTCTCCCAAATGGTACTTTTGTACCAGTAACAAACACTCAGGTTGCTGTTAATCAGAGCTCAACAGAAGTGACACAGATCTGTGTCACTGAGTCTTTTTGCACAATTGATCAGCGTTAAAATATTTACCGTTGTGCTTGCTATGGTCAGTGCCCAGATCCACTCTGGTTTATTCTCATGTTGAAGTTGAAGGATCATAGCAGGTAGGCAGGTGCTTCCAAACAGACAGAACCAGGTTATAAAAATTTTCAAAAGCTATTTCATGATCTCCTTGATGCAAAGAAAATATATGGGAGACAGAGATCTGCTGTGTGGCTCTTCATCAAAATGTAATTCCTAAGTTGCTCAAAAGCAAGGTTAATTGCTGTTTTCAGCCTAGTTATAGTTCACAGCAATTTCAGATCACATTAGCCTGAAGCATAGTGTAAACATGGTCCCTGAGATAACAGGACACAGGTGAAAAAGCCATCATGTTAAAAAGTTTAGCTTCCTTTTTTTTCTGGAGGTTTTTTGGTGGCATAGGTTAATATGCTCAAGTTTGTACATGTTTTCCTAAAAAAAAATTAAAAAAATCTATTATTCATACGTTTTACTGGAAGTTTTTAATGGATTAAATGTAAGGCAATAGACTAATTAGAATACAATCAGCAAGTGACTGTTAGACACAGGTGTTATATTAGGCTGGGGTAAAGGAGAAAGCAGAAGTTCCAAGTTTAACATCTTGACATTCATAAGATGTTCTCTAGCTGCTTTGTTGTGAGAAATGGTATACACTGGTTCAGTACGTACCACTGGTTCAATGTATACCCAGTTCACCATCTCTATACCTCCTATGTAATACATTTACATGTTTTTAAAAGCTTTCCCCAGATAGGAATATTTAATTAAAAATAAAATCCAGTTATTTCCGCATTTAGGCACCAACTTCCTTATGGAGATTTCAAGCCCATTTCCTCAGTTCAAATGGTGCGATTTAAGACCACATAGACTTTAGAGGATTAATTGCTACATCTAAGAATTAAATGTTACTGACGAGGCTATACGCTAAGAAACAGTAAGTTGCTTTCAAATAGATTACGTGAAATTTAAATCTCAGCACTTGGTTAGGTGAAAAACGTCCTAGGTGGATCTGGATGGTTCAAGGAGCCATTGATATGACTGAGGAATAAGTTACAGAAACTGAAGAAAATTAAGCCCAAATATTTTTAAGGAATGAAGATATAAATCCGTGTCAGCAATAATGTAGCAGAACTAGTTGAGTGCAGGCAAGGTTAGCAGGCAAATCAGGGGTAAAGAACAGGCCCCTCGTGATGAAAAACTGGAATTCAACGTCCTGAGTAAAATACAGACAAACAGAACGAACAACAGTGTAGCCCACACTTATGTACAGGTAACCCAGATCTAAACCTTTCCCCCCCGACCCCAGATATCATAATGTGGCCCAGATTGAGAAGGCAAAATTACAAGACGAAGTTCCCTGATTCTGAGCTCTGCCTGTTGGCAGACAAACTCCTCTCCCCTGCATGTCCTCAGCCTGCCAGGCACATCACTGGGTTGCTGTGAATTCCTTTGAAAGGCAAGTTTTCTTGCATGTAACCTGAATTACTGGGAAAAAAATTCTAAAATGTCTCAAAGAGCAAGAACCATGGAATATGCTCATTCCTAGAAATGAATAGAGAAGCACAGCAACATGGATATGCTTTTGCTAGGGCAAAGCTCTGCCCTAGGTTCTTTTTTTGATACCTCAGTGCCATTCTCCAAAGCAAAGGATTATTAAGGATGTGGGAAATAAACTGCTGAGGGTTTCAGAATCCCTCTGATATTTTGAAAATAATTTTGAAAACAGTTATTTTAATATTCCCTAACCCTTTTTTTGTGCATGAGTGGATAACCTCACAGTATTTTTCTGTGTAGCAAAAATATATAGAAGATAAAATTTGTGTTCCTATATTGACATTATTTTTAGAAGCACTGTGAAGATAAAAGCAAAGTCTATAACTTATATTTTAAACCCATGAGAAGAAACGAAGGTAACAGTTGCATGTGGTGTCTACAGTAGAGCTGTATCTGCCCTGTTTTACTGAGATCTGAGAGAGAAATCAAACAAAAGGTGGCCCCTACATTTTACAAGAAACTGTCTTAGTCTCTGTAGACACATTATTGTTTGTTTAAGTAACCATATTTAGCTAAGCCTTATCCATACTAATAGAAAATATTTATATTCTGGAATATAGCTAGAAACTGGCAGTTATTTCATATAGCACTTGTGGGTATCTTTATCCATGATGGCAAATGCATATTAAATCTTGAAGACGTACTGTCCTCTGATGCATGCTTAGTTCCTGTTACTATTAATAGGAATTAAATGTGTTGAAAGAAGAAAATAATTCTCTGGCGTACCATTTTGGAGAGTACAGCTTTAAAATTCTTTGCTTTATCCAAGTGGCTTTTCTGTTTTAACAAATGGTGAAGAACTTCTGCAGCTTTATACATGCAAGCATTTTGAAATACCAGCCAGGAATTATTGTTTACTAGGAGAAAATAATGTTGCAGTTGTGGCATTTTCTGTAATGAATGTACAAAGTATAAAGCCTTTGGAAATTGAAAGCTTTACCGGTAGAGGATGTGGAAAGAATTCAGACAGTATTCCTGAGCACTGCCTCCATCAAACAGGATCTCCAAACTCTTTTCTCATCAGTATTTTCGTTCAAAGTTCTCCCTCAGGGAAGTTGTAGGAGGAGGGAGAGAAGTAGAATGATGTTTCTCAGTTCCTGTTCTGGCCTCATTCCTGGATTTTGCCTTTAATCTCTTTGCTTCTCTTTGATGCAGATACATAGGCAGTTCCACCAAGCAGTACCCAGAGAAGCTCTTTGCTAGGTGCCTTCTGTGCCTGCTTTCTGTGTGGGCCTGTCATGCATATCAGTGTTGAGGGCAAGGGTAGGTGGGTTGCTTTTTCAGCACTCTAGTTTCAAACAGGAGATTATTGCCTTTCTTGCATTTCTTGGAACTGAAACAGAGAATGAAAATTCCAGCATGATGTACCTGAACTGGGGTAGTATATTGTTACAGAACCTAGTTTTGTGTCCCTTTAGGTACTAATCATTAGCAAGTATATTTTAATAACTAAGTCTGATACATTTTTAGATTGCTAAACGTTACCTGTATCATCTAAGGCTTAGCTTTTATCAAAGTGGAGTTCAGTTTGTCAAACCTGAACTGCAGTTTGAGCTACAGTTTGTTCCACATTTCTTGCAAGTATTTGTCTAGGCCAGTGCTGTACTGTGCAGTACTTGCAGTACTGCATTTTGAGACACATTGTGTTAATATATCATGCTGCAGTTACAGTTAATATTTAAAGAGAATATTTTTTGTCACTTCTGTTCTGAAGCTTGAGAGTTCATTTTCAAAACATTGTCATTTGAACCTTTATTGAGCTGTCTTGTGAAATTGTTTTTCAGGTTATTGTGTGTATATGATCAGGAAACTTAGTAATTCACTGTATCTATTCAGATAATAAGTCTGCTGACAGAGACAGGGATATTTGACAGGAGCATCTTTTGAAAAGCCACAAGTCTGTTAAAAATACTTTTCTAGAATTAACTGCTAGTAACGGTAGGAAGGAGGAAGCAGTTACAATCCAGTGTGATTCAGAGGGCAAGATCTATATATCTTCTAGACCCTCTGGAGAAGAAAAATCAGTACATGCTTTCTTTAATTCAAACTTGGTATTTTAATCCCTTTTCCTATACTTTAGTGGCAGGTTTCAAAAAGTGATAGTTTAAATTCAGCAATTAATTGTGTCAGTATTCTGTGCATCAGTAAGGAGAGAGAATTGGCAAAAATTTACTTATGGGATTACAAATAAAGCTTTTAGGGATGTTTGCATTGTGAACCAACACTGAAGATGTGAATTGTGAAAGAGATTTCTTGGTATTTGATTTAAACTAATTACCTTAGAGACCAGTATCAGCGTAGCCACAGTAGCATGGAGCTTGTGTCAGATAGTTTTTTCAAGGTCTTGTGGACTGTACTGAGTCTTTTTCTTTGGCGCTTTGCGTAGTTGTGAATATGCTTGTAAGCTGGTTAAAGAGATACCCAGCAAATTTGCTAAAGATTTAATCATATCTTTAAAGCAAAATGTATACATACCTGAAGACAGGTTATGTCTATACCCCTGCATCTGCAGACTCAGAATGCTCTCTTCTTTGTTCCTTAAAGTTACATTAATTATTCAGACTAATTGAATAAAACCTTTCTGGGATAGCATATGGAGATTTGTCTCTATCTACCTTTTAGGTGCCACTGAGTCTCCAGAGTGCTATGTGCAATAGCCCCAGCCTGGGGTGGCTACTGTCCTCCCTCCTTGGCAAATATCTTCTCCAAGTGTCAGAGCTTTTAGGGGATACCTTGAAGAGATCTCAGTACTGTGTACTGGAATGTTTTTCTTTCTGGACATCTGGACATGGAGATCTTGTACTTATTGCAGTCACTGCATGCTTTTCTTCTTTTAATACATCTGTCAATTTGCCAACACCTTACTGTCACACCATGTGGTCTGTGGACTGGGCATCAAGGCAGAACTCTCATGCTGTATAAGCCCTCAACCCCGAACAGTGCTTTTGACAGGACATTTTTTGCCTTGAAACACATCCCATTCTTCAGGGGCTGCCCTGAATTATTGGAACATATTTGTTTTGTTCCTCAAGATTTTAATCTGCTGTAATTTGAAGTAAATGTGACAGAGTTATCTGGCTTGTCTTGAAAAGAAAAACGCAAATTTACCATCAAAAGCCTAATTTAACATTTTGGCAGGAAATCTATAGGTTTAGTTTGAAAATAATTCTTTCATGACCAGTAACCAATATTTAATGATGTCTGACTGCACAACCTAATTCAACCAACAGTGTTGCAACAGAACTTTTTCTGCTCTGGACCTACTATGACCATACAATTCTAATTTATATTTCAACAGTACAAGTCATTTAAAATAGCATGTTAAAAATAAATATGTCTTGTCATTTTTCACCCACTGGCTTTCTGTTTTGTGAGCAAGTCAACCACATCACCTGTATAAACTTGCAACTTGGACTGAACTTCCTGTGTATGCTTCAGTTGCTGGCTGTGTGCAGAGTTTCAGAAGGGCAAGTTTGGAAAAACAGAAGCAAAACTACTGCTTGGAGGATTAATTTTTATTCCTTCAGAGTGCAGTATTTTCAAAGGATGGGTAAAATAACTTTCAGGGAAGTTCAGCAATATGCCATTTCTTGGGAGGAAAGAATGATGGTAGAAACAGGAATCTTGGAAAGTGGGCATGGACCTGTAAAACAGCCAGACTTAGAGGAAAAATTCCAGGAGGGAATGAATTAAAGTTTCTATTTCTCTTGTGTTATAAACAACCATCCCCACAAAGCTGTGCCACTGATGTGTCCAGGAAGCTTTCCTTGGCTTACCTGTCTTGTTTGTGTACTATGGGAAGACCATCAACACTATTTATTCTGTGTGTATTGGAATATTACAATATCATTGTTGTTCCTAAAAGTGCATTACACATCCCAGTCCTCCTCCTTGGAGATACATGCTTAGAAGAAAAAAAGCTATATAGTCTATGAAATTTTGTTTGGTTTGGACACCATTTTCTCCATCCGACTTTGAGTGGAAATAGATGGTTTAAACCACAAACCCCTTTCTATTCATTTTCTTAGTTCACTCTGAGAAGAGGCTGAAAAAGCAATGAGGATTCAGAAAGGTAGAGAAACAGGGACTTCAGATAATCCTGCGTTTCTGGTAACGTCTGAATTGCCTGAATTTTGAGGGAATGTAGTCACAAGGTTAAGCCTAAAGCTATCCATATACTTAACAGAGACAGCGTGTCCCGGTGGCTTGTTCATCAGTATTGCTCCAAAATGTATGTTCTGCAGCTGTGCCATAGAAAATTGTTTAGTATCTGACCTTCTCCTTCACGTCACCTTTTTGGAGAGTTATGCAGCCTTTCCTTACTAACTGCATGAAGCCCACCTATCTCTTACCTAAGTGAGGTGCTGGTAGGAGGACTGGTGTGTATGCTTTGCACTTGGCTTGGTGGATAGTGGTATTTCTGAAGGGGGAGACTGTAGACGGGAAGAACTGTTTTAGTAAGAGGTGCTATGGCTGTATTTGACATGAAGAAAAATGAAAATAAACATTTTTAGAAATGCAGAGTTTTACCTGCTACTCCTAAACCTGTTATTTGCTTATAAATTCAAGACCTGAATTTACTACTTCCCATCTTGTAAGCAATAAAGATCCTTAAAAACAACTTGGGCCTCTTTTTAGTGTGTCAATGAGACTTTATGAAGAGCAGTGTTTAAGGGAAAGTAGTTCCGTGCTGTGTTCAATAGCCTATCGAGGAAAAGCTATGAATCACAAGGTTTATTGTCTAACTATTGTAAATTTAGGCTATTTCCTGTCAGTGGATTTCTGGCCCTTTTGTTTCTGCAGAAGTTAACTCTATAATCAGATTGACTGGGGTGGTGGAGGTGTATTTTTTTTAATATTTAGACAGTGGATTAAAAACATTTGAGGCTCTTTGCCCTATAAAATATTTTCTAAAAAGGAGCAACAGAAGCTTCTTCTGCACCATCAGTTTTAATATAAACCAAAGGGACAGTTTTACACAATGCTCAGAAGATTTCCTTGAAGATAATACTACACTGGGGCAAAATACGTTGTGCTATTTAATTCACTGGAAAGAAAGCTGCAATAATTTTTCTTAATTTGAGTGATTTTCAGTCTTTCTACCTGGTAGTAGAATGATGGCATAGATAATATGAAGTGCCTTTGGGATACACTTTCTCTAAGTACCACACTGTGCTTTCATTCCTTAAAGAATCCGTATGTTTGAAAATTAAAACCTGTCTCTTCAGCTGATTTTTCTACCTCATGATGCCCAGGAAGTAAAGAAATCTCGGTGCTGAGAGTCTGAAATACGTACTTTTATGATACAACCTGGGAGAAATTTCCAGCATGTGCAGCACACTTGTTGGAGACTTACTGTGGATTTGAATGCTGCAGTATGAGTGGTGACACAGTCTCTGGCTGGATCCAGACAAAAGAAATACATATATATATATATATAAAATATTCCTGTGATGGAATTAGTGTAGTTTTGAATAGTTTCTAAGTAAGTATGTGGGTTTTAATATAGTTCCTTAGTGAATATAATGGCTTCTTTTAATTATTGGGTGCATGGAATTAAAAAGGTAGAAAGAGCCAGGAAGAAAAGAGATGCCTAACAAAGTAATCTCCTGGTGAACAGTTGGAATGTTTTGATGTAATGGTCAGAGTATGAATGAGGAGTCCACCACATCTTTCTAAACAATCCACAAAACTCACTTGAACTGGGGAAAAAAGGGTCTTTGAACACAGAATAATAAGGAAAGTTAAGAATTTTGGGAGGGCAAGTCTGAATTGGTGAGTGGTTGTTGCAGAAAGAACTCAGGTTACTATTTGTGATGTCTGAAGAAGTCAGATGGCCCTAAATAACTATAACAAGGTACATAGTTTTCTTATTTTTACTCCCAAATTCATAAATTGCATTTTGCGGTAGGTAAAGTTATGAAGCCAAGGCATTGAAGAAAAGGTGTATTTTAGTGGGCATAGTGATATAATTAGTTATCTAACCTTAGCAGTCTTTGATATCAAGCAGTACATGTAATTTTCCTTTTTGTGTAACTTTTCATGCTTTTTTTGTGTCAAAAGAAATTGCTGTTTTATGCTGCTTTAGATAAACTGATACCAATTACTTACAGTATTAGCATATGTACATTAGCATATTTTTAATTTGAAAAAGTTCTGTCAATTACATATCAGCTCTGAAGTTGTGTGTTATCTTGGGCTTTAATTCCTTGTTCTTTGTACAGCATCTTTATCTCCACTGTACATTATTCACTGAATTAAAAATAATGGGATTGATGAATATGATTCTTCATTTTTGCTTTGAAAATACACAGCTAAGATCTAACAGGAGAGAAAATGTACTGTATGATATCATTACTATAAATGATAATATCCCTAAGGTCTGAATTAAGAGGTATTTATGATTTGGGTACATATGGTATGTGTGGGCACATATGGGCAAAAAACATCCAGGATGTCAGTTTTCAAATAATTCATGTGAGAACATCTTCTCATGAGAGAACATAATTTCCATTAAGTGTTCTGTCTTTCCCTTAGAATTCTTGTGTTCACTTTACTACTAGTTAAATGCAAATTCTGTTTGTGTGTTCTCTGATGTAGTGCTTAAATAAAGGAAATGTGCTTAGGTTCCTGAAGTCTTTCCTCTAGCTGATACAGTATTGTGGTTCAATTATAGAGTTAGAGGATATGAATATAGATGTGGTCTTTTTAGGGTCATTTAGCCATCTGCATTCCAGAACTCACTTCATTTTTGTTGATGGGCAGGTGTCAGGTTAAGCCTTACACGTCTCTGCTGATAGCTAATCTACAACCTCACTTGGCATCTTGCTACTGTTTTCTTTTAGTGTCTGTGAGTTTCAGTGGTTAATGATTAATACTCCTTCCAAAAAATATTTGCTTGCTTTGTATATACTTCTGAAACAATTGTTCTCATACAATTCCTGAAGAGCCTCCTTGCTTATTTCCAGCTAAAAGACAGATATATTTTCTTTTTCATTCCTTGTTTGGTTTTTTTGTTGTTGTGATTTAAAAATTTCTATTTTTTTCCCCCTTGCTTCCCTAGATTTTTCCCAGTGTTATTAGAGATTTTCCAACCCTTAATTTCTAGTTGATTATTTTATTGATATCTTGAGATTTTTTTCTGTAGATGAAGAAGTGAAAACCACAGCTTTAGGTGTGGGTTTCACCAGTACAAAAGTGAGGGTGTTTGGCAAATGCACTGAGTACACTATGGCTTTGTGATAAAGATGCTTGGTCCTACCAGGTGGTTAGAATGGATTCCCAAAAGAGTGAGTGCCTGGACTGAATTTTAGTTTGGGAAGAGCACAGCCTGTTTTGAAGGAAAGCCACCAGCAGCTCAATTTTATTGTGAATTTTACATGACTGTTGACAATTCCAGGTAGCTTTAAATGCAGCTTATATATGTATCTTTATCAACACCAAATTTCAGTCTCTGTTTTGCTACTTGCAAAGTTTTCCTCAGGCTGAAATTGATACTGGCCACTGGTAGCCCAGGGCAAGAGAAAGTTGCAGGGAATGTGCACGTTTCAAGTGATGGCTTGGACAAGCTGTTGCTTCATTTTTTTTTCTTCATACTTACGACTCGCTTCTTCTTCTGAGTGAACAAAAATAACAACATGTGATGCAGTGTTAATGCTCTCTGTACAGTCATCAATGTCCCATTAAGCAGAACCTGTCTCTACAAGCCCAGCTTACAGAGGGAGGGGCAGGTCATATGGTGATGATATAGGTTAGAAATCCCATGAGAGGGAAAGGTTTTCTTATTTTACTAGTGGACAGTTCTGGGTCATGACATAAGTACTTGTACATTCACTGTACTTTGAACTTTTTTTTGTTGTTGATAGACTTCTTAAACTGAAGAACAGAAAAAGCAGATGCTATGATTTAATTATTTTTTAAAGGGTCAGGGAAATTACTTGGGGTGATTATAGCCATTAGTCAACTGTAGCAAGAAAGACTTGAGTCTTTTTCGGAGAAGGCTGAAAAAGGGATAAAAAGCTACTTCAGGGTATTAAATGCAAATCTTTGTAGATGAACCTGAGAAGTAGCTTTGTTAAGCCCTCTATATTGAAACAAAATCTCAGGAGTCTAGATTTAATTACTGCATATATGGTAATGAAGAAATTTCAGATTGATATTGATTAGGGGTGTTAAAGAACAGGCTGAAGGAAAGTTGTCAGTGGTCTGTATTTTTTTTTAAAAAAAAAAAAAGGTAATTAAGAAATTAAGATCGAAGGGAAAATCTATTTAATATTTCCACTTCAGATTGTCAGGTTGTCACAAAAAATGGGTGTGATGACATATACAGTCAGAAAGTGCTTCTGAAGTGCAAAGGGAAAAATATTAATACTTTATTAAGTACAGGAAGAACTTTATAGGAAGACTTACTTTATAAGTTAGTAGTAAAAATGAGATGTAGTTGAATACCATGGTATTAAAAGTCAGACAATTAGTAATCTGGAAATTCCTCAGCTGGAAGCAACAGAAATTAAAGGCTTGGGAATGTTAGTTTACATATAAATGAATTGCTGACTTGATGTGATGAGATACATACTCTCCTAGAAGATATTGAACAAGCTTCTTTTTTGAGCAGGGCGAGCAGCAGATGTCAGGGCCAGAGTGAGGAGCACTGGTGGGTGTTCCCTTGGGTCAACCTTGTGCAGGTCTGGTTACTTAGCCTGGAGTATAACAAAAGCAGGGCTGCTAGGAAGTTAGGGAAATGGAAGAATGTTTTAATTGACAACTGAAAAATGTAATTAATTATTATTGGCTGATGAAATGCTTTAATTGACTGTTAAATGGTGCCTCATCAGGGCCTGCTGCACATCCCCCACCAGCCCTTGGAGGTTTGGCTGCAGCGGGCTAAGGACCAGTTTTGCTGTGCCACAGCTATATGACCTTGATAGTCCCCGTTGGGAGCCTCTCATGCTGAGGAGATGATTTCAAAGTTGTGCTGTTGCCTTTGGTGTCTGCCTGAGCCATGGTGCAGCCATACCTGTGTCTTCATTCTAAGTTAATCGCTCAGATAATTATTGAACAACAGTCACAAAGCTTAAGTAAGCAAAATAAATCTCTCTGATGCATATTTTTTGACCTTAGCAGCAATTGCCAGCCTTAACATGTAGAAGCAATTCATGTGATTACAAAGCAAAATATCTGGGCTGAATTCTGGGTTTAAAAAAACCAAACCAAACCAAAAGTATAAATCTTGATTATTTTAAAATCTAAGTCTAATATATAATAGAACAGGTCAAGGAGAGGCTTTGTTTTATTTGCACACTAGATGACTTATCTGCTAGTATATAAATCTAATAGCTTACACCATGTGGGTTTTTTTTTAATCCTTTTTATCTCATGTTTCCCCTGAGAAGATTCTTGCTCCGTTACATGACATCTCATTCAACTTTGTACTTAACGGAAAAACTCCGTTACAGAAAAAATACATGATATTAATGTCCTAGGTTGTTTTTTCTGTTGTTGTGTGTTTTCTTGTTTGTTTTTTTTTTCCTTTTGTTTAAGGTTTAGTCTGTCTGGTTTAACCTCAAGAAAATAAGTATCGGCCCTTTTCCAGCTATCTGGGTTTTAGTTGATGCTTGTCCCTATCGTGTGTTAAATATACAGAATCACACAGAAACTCCAATGCAGAATAGAGGGAGAGGAGAACCTTCCTTGACCTACTAACCACACACTTTTTAATACATCCCAGGATGCCATTGGCCTTCTTGGCTACAAGGGCACGTTGCTGGCTCATGGTCATCCTCCTGTTCACCAGGATCCCCAGGTCCCTTTCTTCTACACTGCTCTCCAGCAGTTTAAACAGAATGGAAACAAAAAGGTGGAAACAGAATTTATAAAACTTGGACCTTACATATTAAAATTAGACTCATCAAGCATGAGTCTTGACAAAGTAACATTGATGTTTTGCACAGAATAAATTTACTTAGCCTAGAAGGTAATGTTAAAGATGACGTATTGTGTTGGTACTACCCCTTTGTATTAAACTGTGCTACAGCAATCAAAACAAGCTTCCAGTTGGTGTTATTGGACAAAACGTGAGGTGGATCAACTACTAACACACCACCCAGGACAGGAACACAAGGAAGAGTTGACTGTTTTCTTCAAATTTATAACCTTTTTGGAGGGAGCGGAAATCACTTTACATGCAGGAGAGAAAAAAACAACAAACTCCAAACACCATGTTTTGGGGTTTATTTACAACAACAAAGGTTAGATTAAAAAGAAATTTTTTGGCTGAATGCACAGTCAGAAGAGAAGCCACTGCTTTCCTATATCTGACAATACGACCCAAGAAAGGCCTGGCGAGAAAAGGATTGTGGTTGTTCTTGCAGTAAAACCTTAATGTATTGAAATTAGAAAATGCAATAAATGTGCTTGGAATTTCCATTCTTCTGCATATTTTACTTCTGTTGTGCACTTTGCCCCTGTGATGGGAATGTGTGCTCACTGAGGATTTGAGTAAGACTTCAGGTATTGCCATTTAGAGACCTAAAGCCAGTGTAGTAACTGTACATGTGACTAAATTCACTAAGCATCTAATTCCTTGTTTAATGAGTGTAACAATCAGTTTTATCCACACATTCAGATTCTCCTTAATAGAGAACCTAAAGGATTAACTGAAATAGGCACTAACTATAGCAATTTTTATTCTGATATACAAAAGGTGATTTCAATTTGCATTTTAGCTCCAAGTCTGTTTTAACACTGATAATGTGCAAACCCCAGTGATACTATTACACTTTGACACTGCATTACCAGATAAATTACTTGTCATAGTTCATTTACGTTTCCCAATGTTAGGCAAAGAGTGACAGCTGCATAGAGTTTATGATTCAGTGATGCAAAGAAATAAAGCAGCTCCCCCTGAAAAATATATGCAAGACAATCTTGAGGGTCCAGATAAGGTGGTTTTATATTCAAAATGTGATTGTATGCCAAATAAGAGGATTCGTTCTAGATGTCAGATAACGCCAGAGGAATGGAGATACAGTGACTTGCCTCCTTTTGAGTAAGGAGCAGAATTTTGGATGAACCTCTGGTGCCTGTACTGGAAAAAAAAAAGGGGGTTTTGGCTTTTAAAATAGAAAAAGAACAAAGTTACTGATATTGTTAAAATTCACTTTTGTGTTCAGTGTTTTCTGGTTCCCACCTCTTTTATATGCATTATTTCTGCCCTCCTCCAAACAATGTGATGTGCCTTTCAAAATCTCTGAGAAAAATTGAAGATAGCAAATGAAAAACATCTGATGCTATGCTGATGCAAAATTTCTAATTCAGTGTCTCTCAAAGGTAGGGAGATTTATTTACATTAACTTAAAAAAAAAAAAAGTAGCAAAAACTAAGGCCTCTCCTGGTCCTCTTGGCTTTGCCAAAACCTCTGTATACAATGCATGGTGTCTGAATTTTAATATTAGTTAATATTGCACATTCTCAGATGGAAAAACATTCTAAGCCACCTTGTTCAGTTTGTGCTAGTACACAATGTAATGGGAGGTCGTGTCACAGCTGCCAGTTCTGGAGGGCAGCCCTGATGCTGTGCAGGTGTGTGGCTGTGGGTCAGACCCAGGCTGGGGAGAGGGAGGTAGGAGGAGCCTCCATGAAGGTGACCTCCCCTCACCACCTTCCTTGGGATTAAGTGCTTGTCTGAGCCAGATCTCATGCCTGCTGGTTTCAACTCATGTTGTGATCAGGATATTTCCTAGTGATCCCTGGCTGCTATTGTTGGACCTGCTCTGCTTACTTTGGTCCAGTATGGCTTCTCCCCTGCTCCCTCTTGGCTGGGCTCCCAGCTCTTCAGTGTCTGCAGAGCAACTGGACAGTGCTGCTCCTGAATCCAAAGCACTGGTTGGTCTCCTTTATTGGAGTAGTTGGTTTACCTTTATTGTCCTCTCTGGATATTGCATCTGTGATCTGAAATACAACATGGAAAGGTTCCATTTTGAATTGGTTTTTCCAGTACAGTAGTGCAATAGAATGAAACAGTGCTACCAGTGTTGGTAACATTTTAAATAGCATTCTGTACCCCTTGGAATGGGAACATAACACTGGTTATGTTTTGTGGTTTGTTGTTGTTGTGTTTTTTTAAAAACCCTACAGAGTTCTAAACTTCCATTAGTATCTTCTTCTACTTCCTTAGCTACAATAAATACTCTGTCACATCCCATAATTTGGATATGGCACTGTCATGTCCCACAAAGTGGGTATGGCATTATGTCCCACAAAGTGGGCACGGGTAGAGTTCCCCAGAGATGGGGGTTGACCAAGAAAGATTCAGATCCAGTCCTCCTCTCAGTTAATCTCTCTTACCAATCCAGTCAGTTGAGATTAACCTTTGGAATTGTCTACTCGATATTCTAAGAGTAAGACCATTACACAGGAGACTTATACAAAACATTACTTAAATTGAGTAAGATTATAAAGCTTGTCAAAAGGAAACATACAAAAATATCACTCTCAAAGCAACAGGTTACAGCCAGCAGAACTTAGCAAAATGGTACTCTCAGAACAACAGGTTATAACCAAAAAAACTTAGTAAAATTCTCAAAACAACAGTTTACTACTGGAAAAACTTAACAAAATTAGAAATGATGTTACCCCTATGTGCCAAGGATAAAGTTAGAAACAGAGAGAGGGAGAGAGATGAAAAAAGTGATAGAGAGAGAAAAAGAAAGAGCTGATAGGAAAGATCACCCTTGGATCCAGGGAGTCTAGGAGACCAGTTGCCCCCCGCATCTGGGTTGACCAGGCACGGGCCTTTATTTTCACACATGTGCTCTGCCCTTAAATAGGAAAGTGGTCTTTTGCAAGGTAGCACTGTGCCTCCATAGGGATTCTCTTGCTGGCCATAGTTCCTTATCAGGTAAGGACAATGTCCCATTTATCAGGGTGGCTGCCAAAGGACAGGCTTCTCTTTCAAGGATACTGTCCAATTTATCAGGGTGGTTACCGAAGGAGGGGCTGTCCTTGTGCAAACAGGGTCCAGGTGGTTATTGAATGAGGCCCTCACCCAAGCACAATGTCCAGTTTGTCAAGGTGGCTGTTTGGAGACAATTACTCTTTTCAGGACTCTACATGCTCTCATACTACTAGATTGCCAGGTACTAAGGCCTGATTACTGGATTTTCAGCTCTAACTATATTAATTTGAAATAAATAAATAAATGAATGAAGTATATTCATCAGTTCAATTCATAAAAGACAATTTGTGACATCCAGGAAATTAGAACTGTGGTGTTAAGAAACTTTCCGTCCTCTACCTAGCAACTGTGTAATTAGAAGTGCTCATTTATTGGATCAGTTCTCAATTATCCATTAAGTGGAAGTGTTTGAGTTAGACGTGTTCCCTTGTCTAACGTGACTGAACATAATTTAACAGTAGAGTATGTAAGATGTTGGCTACTGAAACCAAAATGACAGATGGCATTTCTTGTAAATTGTATTTCTGAATATGAAGCTTTGTATGTGTAGTTCATGTTCACTGTGAAAAGGAGTTGGGAGGGTAAAAGGCAGAGCTAGGACTCAATAACGTTCTGTAGAGAATACTTCCAGGGACATGCTGTATAGTTTCAATTTGTTAAAATAAGTTTTTTTTAAAATACATGCATGTAGTAAATTGCATAGGAGATACCAGACAGGATTGATGGTGGCTATAATCAAGTTCTTTTTATGGATAGGTACATAAAACGGATCAGATACTGCCAGTTTCTAATACAGGTGCCTTGCTGTTGAAAGAAAATATTTCCCAAAATGTTTGATCACTGGAAAAATTTAGTGTATAGAATCAACCTGTTTGTGTATGCATGGTGGGAGTTTTCTGTTTGTTTTGGGTATTTTAACCTCTTGTTTTACCTGTGGGTTATTTTTTGAATGCTGTGGTGGAGTCTGTCATTAGTCGTTATAATATTTTAAACTGCAGCACTTGCTAATATCTTCTGCTTACTTGACCAGTTTCAATCTTCATTTCTAAATATTCTGAACACCAAATAAACATGACTGAAAAAGAATCTAGAGGATGAATTTGTAGCACAGTCACGGCTTAGTCCCATTTGTTCCTGTTTATAGAGCACAGTAAGGGTAGTGTTACCCAGCGTACTAGGGTAGACACAATCTTTTCAGCTTTATGATTGCTCAAGCATCACTGGTCTATAAAATCAGAAGGTTCTTGAAGAGAAAATGCAGGAGACCTGGGCAGCTGGTACCACGAGTTGCCCTCAAGCAAGTCAGACTTATTTTGGGTGATGTGGATTGTGTCATTCCTTTCTTGCAGGCTCCTTCTTTTTGCAATTCAGGCAGGTCCAAAGATGTTACTTTAGAGTTCTCTTACAATCCTTATTGTCCTTGGGGATACATACTAATCTTCTTTTGCTGATTGCTAATCTATTAATCTTATTTGTAAATGTGTTAAATATTTGACTACACCTTATCTGTTGCAACCTTATCACAACATTCAGGCAACACCAGATAGAACATGAAGTGCTGGATAATTAATTTAATAGGAAAAATCAGCACTGAGTTTCTTTTGCATGTTGCATATATATGTTTTTTTTCAGAATTTTCAATGTCAAGATTCAAGCACTAAAACAGTCTGTCTCTGTAAGACCAACTTTTAGGCCTACTGTGAGAAAGTAAGAATGAAAATACAATAAACTTCTTATCTCCTCTCACCTTGTTACCACTATTCTGTTTTTTACACCATCTGCTGTTTCTATCTGATAAATTAGACTATTTAGTGTAGTCAAAGTAAACTTATGGCAGCTGTTCTTGATTGGAAAACACTGCTTCTGTTTCAGAAGTAAAAAGCTTCTGAATCCCGATTCCCACTCTCCCCAGTTGTATTGATTGATCTAGCAATAGATACCTCCTTACTTCATAGAGAGGTACCCCTAGCAGGTGAAGAGTGATGAATACAGCAGTAAGCTGTAAATTCACACCATGCCTTTCTTGAGTTAAAACCACACTTTTAGGGTGCAATCAAGAAAGCCAAAGGCAACAGGCGTGTGCGTGGTATTCTAGGGGTCAGCAAAGTCTGAGGCAGGTTGCTGGCGTTGCTTCCAGTTCTGGGGTGTGTGTGGCAGTGGCTCTGACCCATGTCTTAAGGTGCTGATTATAGATCATCTCACCCAGTAAAAAGATGATGTATTTCTTATCTAGAACTATGTATCAACAGGGGTCTTTTGTGATGCACAAAAATAGGTGGACATTTTGGTTCAGACCACCCGACTTTTTGATAAACTGAAGTTCATGACAGAATATAAAGCCTGAGGTACTGTTTAAACCCTGGAATTATGCCCACTTGTCATGTCCTCTGCTCCAAACCTGTCATCACTTAGCTTAAAACCAAGCTTTAAAAGCAGATTTATATTTTTCTCTACACCCCTTTTGTATCATAGACACAAAGTAGAATAATTAAGCTTTTTGCTGGTCATTTGCTGTTGTTTTGCACAGGTTTATTTCAGCTAAGTGGCTTTTAAGTGTATACAAAAAATGATAAGAACATGTTTTACTGGAACACTTAAACTGTAAACCATCTGTCTGTGGAATGTAATGTTGGTTTCCCATAAACCTTTTAAAAAACTTACTGATTGCTTAAAAGCAGTAGGATGAAATAAGGCATGGTGTAGTATTCCTAAATAGGTTTGTCATGACTGCAGGAAGCGTGTTAATTTTGAAACCAGGCTTTCATTTCTGCTCAGTGCATTTGTGTTTTTCATTAACATTTCCAAAGATATATTCTGTTATATTAGTGTGGTGGATACAAGTAAGGTTTTTCACCATGCAACTCAAACAATCGGGCAGTTTGTTGCATGATTATGCAAAGCAAGGATGTGTTTCTTTTCCTTTGGGACTATTCCTTTGTATAATTATCCATTAATGGGGCTAATCCGTGATATCTGGATGTTGTCATGTAAATTATGTTTTCCATCTGGGTGTTAATGCTACAGGTTGTTTCCTTGTAAATATGCTATCCCTTTCCATGTTCTCCTACCCTAGTAACTTTCTCCAAATGCATGAGATGTCACTTTTCTAAAGAGTACTTTGGAGCATAAGTCTAGTAAAACTTTTTTCCCCCCAGTCCTAGAATAGGTCAGTCCTTGGAAGGATGAAGGGTATGTTTATGTAACCTTTATTAATATTTACCTTAATAGCTCTTTTGTGATAAACCTCAGATTCATGGAGCTAAGAGAGTCAGAGCTCCCTAGACTGAAAGTTGTCCTTCAGAGAAGACTAAAAGTTGTATGAAGGTAGAGGTGAGCTCCAGGCTTAAACCTCTTGATCTAGCCTCATCTGGGATTTAGTTCCAGCACTGCTTGTTCAGACTTCTATGTCTGCATTGGCTTGCCATGAATTACTATCAAAGAGACTGAAAATTTGAAAACAGCAGTTATAGATAAACATTCTGTAGTCTGTTTTGAAAGTTACAAGGAGGAAACTCACTGATAAGTGTATTTTACAAAGTAGTTAGTCAAGTATCTAGGCTTAAGGGTAAGAATACTGTAATATGTAACAGCTAAGAGACAGAGGTAGTTTTCAACTCATCTCAAAATATATGGTAATTTCGCAACCTTCATTATGACAGTTTCACCATGGGGAAAAATCTCTCATTATATGAGCATTGACATTCTTTGATTAAAATTTTAAAGATGTGTGACAAGGAAAAATTTTTCCACATTGCTGGCATGTGGAGAATCTGCAGGGGGTTTGAGGAACTTTTTGAATAGCTGAATAAACCGTATTTTACTAGAACTTCTTAATGAAGATGCTATATTCTCAGTCTAAAAAATAACTTGAACTCTAGTTACCCTTACACTTACCAGAAAAATATGTAGATTTCTTCTTCCACAAAACAAATCTTCAGGTACTTCAAAGTTCAGAGAAAACTTTTTTCCCCAGTTACTCGCTTGAGAGTGCAGGGTTGAGTCCTTGCATAAAAGTCTCTAAGGTGAAATCAATAATTATCTGGAGAGGTTTGAATCCCAGATGTAATAATTATAGTATGGTGTAAATGTCTGCTCATGTCTTATCAGATCACACGTCACTGTCCTCCTCTCTGGCTTGACTTGGTCTAATTTTAATTTCCTGGGGAGTATTTCAACTTCTGGAGATGGCTTATGAACATATTGAATGTACTGTATGTACTGAATGTAGAGGGGGAGTTAGACTAGGTGATCTCTAGTGGTCCGTTCAATTCTGTGCTTTTGTGTTAGTTAAGCTGGGGTTATATTACTTTCTTTCATTTTAAAAGCTAGTGCAAAAGGACTGCATTTTCAGTTGACAAATAGAATGATGAAAAGGGTAAAAAATATTTTAGGAGTTGATACTGTTTGGTGAGCAGTGAAGCAACTGAGGATGATGTTCAGATCAGCAGGGCTGATGCTAGCACTCATATTGACAGTGGATTTACAATCAGATGTATTTTCCTCCTTGCAAAAATAAATACCTCTCCAAACTCACAGATCTGTGATTAACTCAAACTTAGAAGATGATAATTTCATCTTGAGAGTAAAAAAGGTTTAATTTGAAATTTAAAATGAAAAAAGTCTGCATTTTAGACTTCATCATTCCAGAAAACTTCTTTTTTGTCAGATTATGGTTATATATGGCAGATGTATTTAAGTCTCATGAGGACTACAGTCCCATTATGTTGCTTTTCTAGGCCACAGAACTGTCAGCAAACAAATCCTGAGGTGCTGGTTAAAAAAACTACACACACAAAACCAGAAAAAAATATCTTCTACATTAACCTGCGCTGCTTACTGTGTATGTATGTATAGTAGACACATAGTGTTACGGGTCTAGGACACCTCTATGCTGTGGACACCTCTCCACCATGGCATCTCTATGCCAGGACAGCTCTCCATGGGGACAACTCACCGTGGATTGGGAGATGACACAAGGCTGTGCCAGTTCTCATGGGTCTATCTGCAGAGGGCTGTCTCAGCAGAGAGCTGTCCCAGCAGCGAGTTGGCTTTGGTGCTGAGTTGTCCCATGGAGAATTGGCAGTGGAGAATTGGCCCTTCCTGCAGTGTTACAAGGCTAAAATTTGATAATGGTATGTATTATGAATTTTATGAATAAATAACAAAACCCAAAACATTTCCCAGTTTTTAAAATGTATTGCTGACATATTCCCATGTAAGCTGACATACTTCTGCAAAACGCTTCTTCATTTAAAACCGTGTTTTGTTTGAGAAGACTCCATTTTTATCTCTCTCTTTCCAAATGAGGGCTTTTTGAGAGTATTCAATGAGTATCTCAGCAAGAAAGAAGGAATAAATTCAAAGCAGTTGAAGGATTTTGGAAAATATGTTGCATTTCTGCTCTCTGCAGTAGTTGTACCACTCTAGCTTAAAGGAACCTTGTGTATTAAGTAATAGAAGCATAATGGCCATTTGTCTGTGGTTTCTGACTTCCCAGTAGTGACATTGAAGCTGTGGACCTCCAGAAATCTAGGATAGAAAAGTTGACTAGATGGAACCAATAATGGATGGGGTTAGTTAGAGGGAACTGAAGCCAGTTGGAAGACCTAGCACCAAATTTGAAAACTTCCTTGCATAGGAAAGTAGGGAAAATGTGAATATGAGGAGACAAAGCAGGAGAGCAGTAAAAGGCTTGTTTGCAACTTCATGTGGCCCTGTGGAAACTTGATATTGTCATATTTCTCTGAAACTTATCAGACCTCCCAGAATCAAGGTGACCAAAAATGTTAAGGGGGAAAAAAAGAAAGCATAAAAGTGGTGGAATGACATAACCAATCCCCTGAATATGTCAGTTCCTTGACTAGATGGCTGATTTTATAAAACTTAAGTTTGACTGCAGGAGAAGTGGGACAAATTCAGTAACCAGAGGACTCCCATCAATTAATGAGAAAGATGAAGTAAGATTACTTCTGTAGATCAGTAAAAGAAATTTAAAAAAAACCTGAGAACTGGGGAAATTGTTAATGGTAAGGCTGTGTCCTCTGAGACATACAGTCTGTTCCATAGATGACTGAATGCTAACAGCGACTTTCAAATCCATCATTGTATCTATTTTTAGGGGTTTTTTTCTATTTTTGTTGAATTTAATTTGACATTCCATCACTCGCTCAGTAGCATGGGCCATGATTTCTAGTCAGCTATAGATTTGACTGTTGCAAACTACTTGATACAATAGACAAGTTGTCACCTTTTCCAGGCCACAGATCTCTGTTTAAGATAGTGTGGCTGCCAGTGGGATGCATCAGTCTGTTTGAGACAGGCAATGATTGACCCAGCCTTTGTTGTCTGTGCTGCACCGACTGACCCTTCCTAAATGGACTTAAATCCTTAGAGACACACTACTGAAAATGTGTGTGTTCTGTTTTTTGTTTGTTTGGGTTTTTTATTTATTTTTGAAAGTCCAAGTACACTAGTACATTAAAATCTGTTCTTCTAAACTTAAGTACTTTTTCAAAGAATCAAAATAAAATAGTGAAGTAGTTTGTTTGCACAACAGGTTTGCATTTGTTTACAAAGACATGTAAGAATTCTCTTACCGTAATTGCTCTTTGTTTTCCCAGAACAAATTAAATTCTCTGTAGTTCTGTGAATTGTCTTGTGCATTAACCTTTATAAAGATTAAGATTGTTATAAAATCCCTGCTATTGAGCTTCAGCTAGAGTAAGTTTATCAGTGTATGACTTAGAATGTAGACCTCACGTCTTCTGCAGTGAATAGGAATGGGAAAAATTTGGTTGGACTTCTAGCAGCAGTCTCAACTTACTCTTGGTCATCTGTTTGCCCCATTGAGTTTGATAAGCTTCTTGCTTTTGATGCACCTGAAAAGCTTTTCCCACCTAGTTTATTATGAATTAAACATTTTTTAAATTTAATTAAGCATTTTTTATAATTATTTTTAAAAACTTTTTATCTACTTCATACAAATCTTGCTCTGTTAAGTGCTTCCTTTACATAGCTGTTTTAGCCATTGTTTTTCTTTGGTGTTTTTTGGATAGTACTTTAAAGCTTTAACAGATTATCTTTAAACTCTGTCCACTTTGTCTACAGAAGTTTATTTTCTTACATGATCTGTTTCATTTTTATTACATTGCTTATATATAAAACTATATATAAAGTTGATTTCTGTTTAATTCTCCAGTGTGCCTTTTGCTCTGCCTGCGGTTGAAATATTCCATTATTGCAGACTGTGTTTTTTGTTTGTTTGGTTGTTATTTTTCCTGTTCACAGTTTTCTGCATGAATAGTGGAATTAAAGAAATAGTACCATTTCCCCCCTTTCTCGTCATGATATTTTAATCCATGGTATTTCTAGTATGTGGTGTTTAACTTTGACAAGAAATATATCAGTTGAACTTTGGATACAGCAACCAAAATCAAACATTACAAAAAACCCTCAAAAAATATTAAAACCTAATAATGAGGATAGAAGTATGCAGTCAAGGTTGCATTGTCTTGAGAATGAGGAAAGAGCAACAATAAATAGCATAGAAGTATAAGTGACAGTCTTTGTTTAACAACAACAAAACCTGCTAGTCATAAGTTGTATCATTCTTTTGTTAAGTAGATAGTCTGACATTTGCAAGGGGTTTTTGTGTGTTCATGTTGAGACCTTCTAGTAGTTGATTAAATTTTGCCTTTGGTGGGGAAAAATTAAATGAAACATTTTACAAACGAAATCTGTCAAATGGTTTGCTGTATGTTTTACTTCAAGTGTATCAACTTTTCCTTTCCCTAGAGATACAAAACCGAAGAGTAGCAGCTATATTCTTTAACATAAAAAAAGTAAATGGTGGTGATGGTTTGCTGACCATAACATTTCTCAAGTAAATAAATGAGAAATTGTTGCAGCAAAATGCATGTAACATGCTACCCAAAAGCTGTTTTTTCACCAGATGAAGACTTCCATTATTGCTAAGGAAAGGCAAGCAGGAGCAGGAAGGAGGTAGAGCCCTGATATCACACCCAAGGAGTCCCTAGCCAGTCCCTAGTCTCCCCAGCCAGCATGCAGGGGCAGTAAGCCTAGGGGCCTTCCTCCAGTCTGCAGCCCTCTGGGAGGGCCTGTTCTGATCTTGGAAAAGTCTGCCTTGTCTCTGGTGAAACAAGCCAGTTGCTGGAGGGTGTCAGTATATTCTTGTCTCACCATGTTGAACCTCATGACTTCTGTTTGTTAAATTGATCTTAGTTCTGTGGAGTGACTGAGACAATTTTTTTCTTTGAGTATTTTACAACTGAGTAAAGTGTTTACTGCTTGGGGAAAATAATTCAACATTGCCTCCTTCACACCCTGTAACTTTTTGTTGAGCAGGTGGAGCTCCCTTGCACCTTTGATATATGTCTGTGCTTCCACAATTTTTGCCTGTGAAAAAGCATCTGCCTCTGAAATAGGACTGGAAACATGGGCATGGATGTTGAATCTGGATATCTGCTGAACAGAGTGCTATGTGTTTAGGACAGTTAAGCTGTAGTTTTTTGCTTGGGATGACAGGGTTTCCTTAGTCTTGCAGCAGGCCATTGCTTGTTAATCTTCTGGTGCAACTTGACAGGTGCAGGTACAGCTCCTTTCTGTGATAGGTGACCTCAGTCTGTGGGTATATGAGGTTCATTATTTGGCTCCTTGCAGGCGCCATGGTCTGCTGGTGAGCCAAGAGCGGTAGGGTGGAGCCAAGGTGATACCAGCTTTCAAGCTGCAAACTCAATAGCAGCAGGCTGTGCTTTCATGTTCAGTGTGGGTGATACTTCCTGGAGGTAGCCTGACTGTAGGTTCTACAGAATTCTACTCTGAGAGGGGAGCGATCCATCCCAGCATAGCCCTGGACATCCCAAATTCTCCAAGTGAGGTACCACATTGAAAAAAATTATCTTTAGTTCTACTGCTACCATCCCTTTACCTTTCAAAGTCTCAGATGGTCATATAAAAATAATCTATCCATGCATAGGAGTGCAGATGTCGTGTCTGATTGAGAAAGTCCTGAAATTATGGATTACTGGGTCAGGACAAACAGAAAATTACATTGCTGCCTGTTGACTTATTTTTTAATAATTTCCTATTGGCTACCAATAGGTGCAGGATACTGGTTGGGCTAGGCTTTGTGTATTCTGAGTGCAACTGTTCTTTTGTAATGTACATGCCTAGTATAGCTATGTTTGCACCTTCCTGGCCTTCAGTTTCACCCCAGCAATGGAAGGTTGTAGATAGTGTATAAGCTACAAGAGGAGGATCTGCCTATGAGGAATATTAGCCTGATTTTAATTCCCAAGAGGAAATAACCATTCTTCTACATTTATTAACAAAGCAGCCTGCTGAAAGGTCTTCATGACAGCTGCATTATTAGACCCTGTTGGCAAACCCAGCTATTTTTCTGTATGGTAACAGTTTGACTTGTGTTACATCTAAGCTGAACATCATGTCCCTGATTTTTTGCTAAGTCTTGTACTTCTCTGGGCAGTAGAGCAACCTACAGAAGAGCTTGTTGTCCAGCATGTAAATACTTGTTTTTTAACCTTTACAAAAGTTGCAATGCAAAGTCAAAGTGCTGAAGTTCTGTCTTGACAAATGGGATTTTTGTGAAAAATCAATGGAGTTTCACCTGGGCAAAACTGGAGTAAATTGGTAGTTGAATGAAGCTCATTACCCTGTTTGTCCTGTAGTTTCTTTTCTGTTGCTTGTTTGTTTCCTTGTTCATGGAATGTTTCATATTAATATCTGTGGTTCATTTAGCAAGGATGATATGTGGATTTTCTTTCTTCTTGAAAAAAAAAAAATTGCTGTCTGTCAGTACCCCTAAAGACTGAGGCTTATCTGTGAAGCCACCTTACAATTATTGTATAATGAATTCCAACCAGATCATTAAAAGTGAAAATCACCAAAGAGACCTTTTAGGGCTAATCATGTATGCTGTATGGTTCAGTGTAAGCACAGTGTAATATGAGCAGACAGATAAGACCTTGACTTGATGGTAATCTTTTAATATTGTTCAAAGTATTAAATAAAAACAGGCGAATGTAAAATTTCTTACAAATCTCATAAAGCTACATTGAATGAAGGGCTTCAGTTTTGATTGGGGTAAAATTAACTCTCTCCAACAAGTCCATCTGCCTGAGTTAGTGAAGTGTTTGGCTATCTACATACCTCATTGTATTTGTATCAGGTTGAATAAAACTAGCAAGAAAATGGTTGTGTGGGTTGACTTCTACTACTTACAGTAAAAGCTGGCATAATTATTTTCTAAATTAATTCCCCAGATTGTAAACTATTGTTAAAGCTTTCACCATCATATTTGCATACTTTTTTCTGTAAATGACTGAAGAACTGACTGCATTTCAGAAGGTAAGAGTAGTTGTGTTGCCATCTTGAAAGTTTAAATTTTTCTGTACTGAAACTTATGATATTTCCATTGTAAGATTATCATGGACAAAAGAGGGGAACAATAAGATGGTATAAACTTTCCTCTTGATGGGTGGGAGGGTGTCCTTTGAGATGGAGACACTGTGGGTTCTCAAAAGCTATTTATGCTCGTTTTTAGCTCTAAACTGATTTCAGCCACGCAGGAAACTGACTTGCAAACCAATGCTGACATTTCAGTCAAAATGATTTTTCAATAAACTAATTTATATTGAAAATAAAGAAAACCTGAGTTAATATTTTTTGTTGCTGTTTTGCCATGAGAAAAAACAAAACAAAACAAAACAAAATCCCTGAAACTTTTTACTGAAAATTGGAATATTTAGACAGAAATACTAGGTAGGTGCATAATGGAAAGTGGAGCTACTGCTTCAGACCTGAGCACTGATTTGTACTTACACTCCCTTTGTCCTTTCCCACTCCACCCCCTTCAATGTACTCAAATGGTGTACCTGGTCAGGTTGCAAATCAAAACACCAACTTTTTCCTGTGGTGCGAAAAAGCAGATTTGAAAATGCAGATCGGAGGAATCAAAACCAAAACCCACACTGAGGAACAGTAAGATACAAATATCTAGTTTGAAAATTAAAGTATTTTTTCAAATAGGCAAGAAGGAGAAATGTTTTTGAACAGTTTCAAGAAGTGAAAGTGGAAATGTTTAAGAAGTGTGATGGAATATAGTTTGTAAAACAGCTATGCTTCCATCTGTTGCATTTTGGTAACACTGTCCTCCAAATAGTATCAGACATATATCAACACAGAGATCATGAGGGTGACTTAAAAATATATATATATAAAAAAATCATAAAATGCTATTACACATCTCATTACTGAGAAGCAAGAGTAATAATCTGCTGTTCTGCTTCACTTATCCCTGTTAGTTCATTCAGGTACTGAAGCTCAGTTTGGTATCTGTCATACAGTACTAAAGATTGCTGCTGTTTTGAAAAATGTGATAGGTAAATAAAATACTAATACTGTGACAGGGAAGGCAAACGAAGCAGCTTTATCTTTTCAACACACAGTGAGTAGATGGCATGCTGTCAAAAAGATCTGATATTTGTCTTGTTAAAAGGAAGTGCTGTTCTACATGGTTTGCACTTATTCTTCTTTACTTGAGCATGGTTTTATGTCAATGTATCTGCCCTGGTGATTGTGCTGGTATTATCAACATTTAAATGTCAGAAGGAAGGTTTGCATCTTCAGAACTGTTCATTTGTAGCTTTTGCTGCAACTGATAGAGGTAGAAAAGGGCATGTGAGGTCCCCTCACTGGCCTCCTCCGCTCTTGATACTTAGATAAGGACACTGCTTCCTTGTGAGTTTTGGCTGTGCATTGCCTGATTTTAGAGCGGACCTTCCCAGAGGCTGCTTCTCCAGCAACCAGGATATCTGACTGCTATACCTGTCGCCATGCGATAACAGGTGCTGCTTTGACACAGTATGTCATGCACTCAGCTTGATGTGGTGTACTAATGACTAAACAGCAGGCTGAGAACTGTGTCCAGTTCTGCAGATAAGATAGCAACACACACTTTACATGTTATCCTGCAGCTTCATGATCTTTTGCCATTCAGTAATCAGTTGCATTTAATCCTCCTGAATGTATGACCAGATTATAAATGCTCTAGCTCGTGGATTTGATCTGTTGGCACTTACCATGTTGTGCTAAGCACTGGGCCTTCCTGTCAGTCTGAAGAAAACAATAGTCATCTTTCAATGAAGACTGGGTGATGCTGCAAACAACCCAATTGTATCTGCTGGGATATCGCTCCAGGCCGTGGGTATGTTTTGTTTCTTTAGTATCATGCTCTTTCAGAATCTAATGATGGACACAAAACCTGTATCACTGTAGCTAGTTGTGTTAGCCTCTATGATATAATTACAAGACTGATCATCAAGAAACAGTGGTTCATTCCTAGTCTGTTTGAGGTTGGAGCTGTTATAGTTAAATGTAAATTGGCTCAGGGCCAATAGTGATAATCACATTAGCTTAGTGTTGCTTCATACTCTTAAGGGTAAATTAAAGTGTAAAGTGATTCAAAAGTACTTCTGCCATGTAAATAATTAAACCGTGCACATTTATATGGGAATAAAACCTTTTTTAAAAACACCTTAAACTGAGATGCTTTGAAATAAAACTCTAGTTGCCAAGCATTAGGACACTTACCTACATGAAAGTTCGTTTTCCTTTACTGTGAATGCTTTCTGTTGCTTCAGAAGCATCTTATTCTGGCCACAGCTGGGAGCAGCATTCTGAGCAAGCTAAGCTCATGCTCTCATCTGCTAAGAAATGTCATGTTTCCTCTAAAATACCCAATTGCATAGCTTTTGTAAAGAGCTGACACCACCCCCTCCCTATATCGAGGTTTTCTTCGGGTCTTGTGGTATATTTTTATTTATTAATTTATTCTATAAATGTTTATTTTTTTTCCATGTTTTTCAAAAGTAATAGTTGAATAGTGCAGTGCGGTCTGAGCGGAGTGAGCACTTCTGAAACTGAACTGAAGTAGCAATTACTGCTCATTGGTATGGAAGATGGAAGTACTTACTGAGACACAACATGCAGACACTCCATTTTATAATATTTTTATTATATAACATAATTATTACTTCATTCTAGCTTAAAATTAGTCCCACTCCTTTTGTTGCTCTGAAATTCAGTATGATAGTGATTAGAAACAGTCATCTAATGGCCAGCTTAAACATCTAGGGTAAATTTATATACATTCCTTTTCATGTCAACACAACCCTACATGCAGGAATCCTTTTCACTATCCCTAGTTGTGTTTAATTCATTTTTTGTTGACATCTAAATGCAATATGTCTACCTTTATTCTGAAAACAAGTATTCTTCTTGTGTGAACTTGTGTAGTGGGTGTGTATTTTTGCAGTTCTGGTAGTTCCTATTTTATCTCTTCCCACTTGAACAAAACCTCCTTCTACATAGATGACTGGATTTGAGAGCTTGTATGAAAGTGTTCACATTAATACATACTACAGTGAGAATAACTTTCTTACCTCTTCTGAAAGTTATTTAAATTATGTATCATACGATACCACTGGCCTTTTCATAGGCATGGTGTGTTTATGCAGTGGAGTAACTTTGCTTTTGAGTAAAATACAAACTTTTCTCCAGCTCTGATTTTATAACAGAAATATGTTTTCAGTCTCTATATAACCTTGCAAATACCTTTGCATGATTTAGTACATTGAAACCTAATTCTTTATTATTCCAATCTTCATCTCATTCATGTTTAAAATTCCAGACCTTTCCTTTGAGTGTTCCTCCCAATCTAGTTTTTCAAGAAATTTCTTCGCAGCTCTTGTCTTGTGTGCTTAGGTGATTCGTGGATGTACTAAATAACATCAGGTACTTAAGAAACTTCACTAAGTGGCTTCCAGCACTATGAATCTTCAATGCAGCGTATCATTACTTCTCCTTTAGCTAACTTGCTATTCACTTTAAGGATCTAATATATACTAATATATACAATCTACATTTCAATTACAAGACTTTTCTCAGAGACTTTTTTTTAATTAGTTTTTTTTCCCCCAAGGAAAACTGTAAGGTTATAGCCTGAGCTGTGGAGAGTTTGTCCAAAAACTGTTCATGTATTGCCTTATTATTTTTACCTCTACTCCCTCCCATTTTTTTTCTTCATCAAAACTTGTTTTTAAAGCTTTCTGGTCTACTTAAATTGAGATTGCCAGCCTGACTTGCACTCCTTTCCCTGCTCCTGCCTGCCTTCTTGTGTTAGTTGTGTTATTTTAGGGTGGTGATATATTTCACTGAATTTAAGAAAACCTAATCTTTGGTCTGCAATTTTATGTGCTGTTGTGTCCAAATTGTGGTTTTGGAGTTGCCTGGTCAGTGTGTTTTGTGATAAACTTTTGCTTGCAATTATTTATTTCTATACTACTTCTCCTCTACCCCCAATCCACTTTTTCCTCCATGTTTAGAGTCATCTGCTGTATTGAATGTGTTACACAGCATTTTATTTTGTAGCTTCTGTGTGTTATCTTTAATGCTGCTTCATCATTGTGCATGTTTACTTACCATTTTTTATGGTTGAGTGATTTTTTTGCTTCATTATTGCAGAGTCTAATTCAGTCTGACTATGAGAAATTCTTTTTCTTCTGTAAGACAATATGCTTTGGTAAGTAGTTTTCTCTCTTGCTTTTTAAGACCTCTTAATATCAAAGTATTCAATTAGTATTTCATTTCACTTGTTTGGGACCCCCTTTCCAGGCAGTACTTGTACCTTTTTGTCTTAATAAAATTCAGTTTCCTCTGTCCTTTGAAGCTCCTAGTCCACTTAGTAAAGTTTCTCCACTTTTATCCAAGTTTCCCCTTTGGAAAGAGT
>NW_009952700.1:462261-478126 GCF_000747805.2 Chaetura pelagica
GAGTGGTTCTTGAGGCAGCCATTTTTTATGTTCCTGTTGAAACTGATTGAATTGGATATAATTCTAGCTGTAGTACAGTGTGTTTCAGTGTTTAACTTTTGTTAAGTAATGAGGATCTGAAGGGCAATAAAATTACCAGTTAAAAACACCACTTTTCAATAAATCTTTTCTGGAAAGCATCCTAGTATATCAACACAATTGAAAAGATGGATTTTATTCATTACATTGCTATCAGATACTGAATGTTTTGGGTGTTACAAGAGCTATTTTGAAAATGAAAATATGGTTTTCAAATTGTGTCCTATCTCTGAAGTCAATTTTTTGTAAATAGTTGTGTAATTAGACTTCTGGAAATCCGTATGTATATAGGTAGTCAGTAATAAAATAACTTTTTAAGTGTTTATGCAGAAACCACTAGTGGACTAAATTTCATTCTGACTCTAACCACTGAAATGGAGTGAGGCCAATGCCAATATAACACATTCATTGGGGATTCTTTTTTCTGGGCGGTAAGTCAGGGAAGGCCCAGGATTGAGAAGACATGAATGGCTGCTGCTTAGCACCTCATTTAGTGGTTGGAATGAAATGACTTTTTCTGTGCAAAGTCATCTTTCGCTCCTGGACTTTGACTGAAATCCTCTTATACCTTCAGCTTTCAAAATACAGAAGTCAAACCTGTGTTATCAAAGTGCACACATCAGCACAGCGTGTTTTTCATGTACAACCTGGTTTTGTGGGTTTTTTCCTCATTTTTTACCTTCCTCCTTATGACAGACTTTAATGTAACGAAAAGGAAGAATGGAAGGCTGCACAGGATGCAAGGAGAGCAAGGGGAAATGTTGTCTCCAATGTATTTGGGAATCAAAATATCCTGAACTGCCTGAGCAACAAGGTATTGCCCTCATGAATTCATGTTTTGTGCTTTTGCTTTTTAATGGCAAATTAGCCTAACTACCAAAGTTGAAATCTGTTACTTGGATGGTTATGCTAAATATTGTAAGAATGGGTTATCACCTCTGATCTCTATTTGGTGATTCTTTATCTTGCAGTTTCTTTTCTATTTCTGAGGGTTGCTGTTTGAATCTGGTGTTACTAAGCCATATATTCAAATATATATATATTTGTTATACATATATATATATTATTATATATATAAAATATAAATATAAATACATGTTTATATTAATATATATATATTATGCCTGGTTTTTAATGATGTTCGCAGAAACAGGCTTTTTACTTTCCTTACACAGCTAAAAGTATCGCCATGTTTTTTCATTTCATCTTTCTGATATTTTGAGATAGTCTTGCCTTTTCAGGTCAACGCAACAAGAACCTAGCAATGACCATAGATTGTGGCTAAGGGCTCATGAGGATATGAGAACATCTTGCTGCTTCTGATACCTTCCATACTTCGAGTGCTCACCTGTTATGTGAATTCTTCAATGAGCTTCTCTGCCTAGTTATATGTGGCATCCCCTGTATTTTGGAAGACCAAAGAACCATAGAATAGTAGGGGCTGGGAGGGACCTTCGGAGGTAAGAGCCAAACCCCTCTGCCAGAGCAGGATCATCTAGGGCAGGTCATATGGAAATGTGTCCAGATGGGTCTTGAACGTCTGCAGAGAAGGAGACTCTGCAACCTCTCTGAGCAGCCCTTTCCAGTGCTCTGTCACCCTTACAGTAAAAGAAGTTTTTCCTGATCTTGAAATGGAATTTCCTGTGTTCCAGTTTGTGTCCATTGTTCCTCATCCTGTCACAGCACTTTTGAAAAGAGACTGACCCACTCTTCTTGACACTCACCCTTCAGATATTTGTAAACATTAATAAGATCCTCTCTCAGCCTTCTCTTCTCCATACTAAACAGACCCAGGTCTCTCAGGCTTTCCTTGTAAGGCAGGTGTTCCAGTCCCTTAATCATCCTTGAAGCCCCTGGACTCTCTCAAGTAAATCCCTGTCCCTCTTGAACTAGGGAGCCCAGAACTGGACACAGTGCTCCAGATGTGGTCTT
The DNA here is from genome assembly GCF_000747805.2 of Chaetura pelagica. Lineage (NCBI taxonomy): Eukaryota > Metazoa > Chordata > Aves > Apodiformes > Apodidae > Chaetura > Chaetura pelagica. The sequence continues at coordinate 464,272 of NW_009952700.1, forward strand.
ATGAGGGCAGAATAAAGGGTGAGGAGAACCTCCCTCAACCTGGTGGAGACACTTTTCTTAATGCACACCAAGATCCTATTGGACTTCTTGGCCACATCATCTGTCCTAAGTTGTTGAGAACTGTTTTTCACTGAGGTACCCCTTCACCCACAGAAGGGAGAGAATTAGTTTGTTGCTGTAAAATATTCTGATGCATAATGAGTTATACATGCTGGGTTTGTGGAAGAACTGTATTTTGAAAGTGGTCAGGGCTTTTAACCTTTTAATCTTGTGGGGTCTTTGACATAACATTAGCATAGTATTTAGTGAATAATTATTATGAGAAAAATACTGACAGCAGTCTTATTAAAGTCATTGTCAATTCACCTTTTATGACTTCAAGGGCAATAAAGTGAAATGCAGGTTTTGTGTAATTTGCTTTTCTGGTACTTTTTGTACATGTAATGGACAGAATTATAAGATAAGGTAGTTAACCAGTAGAAAGAAAAAATAATCAAAAGCACAAAACAAGTCTTTTAATTACAGAATATATAAGAATTTTTAGAAATGCTGTATTCTATGGAGCAAGAGTTGACAATAATCATGTAAATTTTCTAATATGGGGAAGGCCCAGGGTGTGGATTAGAACCTGCTTATCCAAGCTTAGTCTTAGTCCAAGCTAACTGTAACCTGTTTCTCACAAAACTGCAAATATGAGGATGTTTACCAAGCATTGGAGACTTCTGTCATTTAAATTATTGAGCCTAACTCATGAGTCTGCTTTTTTCTGGTAACCATGAATAAGTTTTAATTCTTTGGACTCTACTTGGAGATTTTGTTTCAGTGCTCTTCAGTTGGGTCACTAATTTAGAGAAAGTCTAAGTTATTGGTAGTCTATAGGCAAACCCCGTGTGTGGGGTTTGAAATTAGCAAAAACACTCATCTTTTTCCTGATTTCCTGTTGGGTCAAATAGGAATTTGAAAATAAGATCATTATTCACTAGTATGATATTTGAGACTGGAGATGAACCAAAGGACTTTTTTTTTTTTTTTCTCTTCTGCTGCTCAAGCAGATTGCCTGGAGTTGTGTCTGCTCTTCAAGGATGGATACTCTACAACCACTCTGGGCATCTTGTTTTAGTGTTTAGCTACTGTCAAAGTAAAAATATGTTTTCTTGCATTCAGATGCAATTTATTGGGTTTTAATTTGTGCCTGTTGCCTACTGTCAGTGGGCACCACTGTGGCAAGTCTGGCTCCTCCTTCCTTCCCTATCTAGTGTTTTTACTCATAGACAAGATCCCATGGACATGCTCTTCTCCAGGCTTGGTGGTCCCAGCTCTCTCAACCTCTCTTTGTATGATAGGTGTTCCAGACCCTGCATCATTTCTGTGGCCCTGCACTGGACTTGCTCCAGTGCACCCATCTCTCTTTTGTACTGCGGAGCCCAGGACTGGACATAGCACTCCAGGTGTCGTACACTAGTACTGGGTAGAGGAGAAGGATCACCACCTCTGCCTAGAGTGAAGAGAGAGAATGTAGAGAAGCATGTTTAAAAGAAAAAAAAAAAGGAGTGGGGAAGATACTACTTTCACACACTCAGATATGTGTGAGGATCCAGCTTTTTCAGAACTTGGACAAACCAGTTTGTTGCTCCATTTCCCATTTAAAAAAAAAAAAAAAAAAAGGCAGGGATGACTCTAACATTGTATGATTTACTTTCCTCTGAAATATCTTTTCTCTCAGAATTTCTAATCCCCGCAGCATTTTTTCAAGGAGAGATACATTAAGTATATCCTGAGACTGCGTAATGTTTCCGAATGGATTATTAAAGGCATGCACTAAGTTTGTTTCATGTGGGAAGTAGAACTGGCTAATCAGTTTCTTTAAAAAACATTCGGTAAACACTTGAGTTTCACTTGCCATTGGACACCTGTATGTGACCTGGAGAAACTTCCTTGTGTTGAATATTCAGTAACTGTAGAGAATTGTTCCATGTTTCTGATGACTCAGAGCAGCCATGGGGATATGGACTGTCATAATTACACACCTGTGAGCAGCTTAGTGGAGCATAAAGTCAATTGTGCTATGGGGTCCCAAGAGCCCAAGAAACCTGGGGTTTGGCCATCCCAAGAATGTCTTTGCAGATGGGTTGTGGGCTCCAGGGAGGCCATGTGAACACTGTCAGTCTCCAGCAGAGGTAGAAACATGACAGGGACACTGCTTTCAACACACAGACAGTGCTATGTTCAGTCTGAAGAGGACCGTGGAGCCTCCATATGGTTCTGGGAGCCACAACTGACATTATAGGGAGAAAAACTCCACAGAGTTTTACATGCATAATCACAGGGACAGTTAATCCTTTAAACATTCATTGTGATGCTTTAGACTTCTCCAATAGATTCAGAAGAGGGAGAAAAACCAAACAGTTCACATTGATGTGCAGATGAGTACAACTTATGGGGGAAAAAAAGATAGGAATTATTTTTGAGATGTCAGCCTGTTTACTGAGATTTTTTCACAGCAATAAGTTACTGCTCCAACAATCTCAGCAATAAAGTGCTTTCTTGAGCAGTCCTGTACAAGGCAGGCTGTAGGTGAGCTCTTCATTACAGTGCAGCCTCTCGTATTAAAATCATCCCATCTCTAGGTGCACCTGGGCTAATTCCCCAGCCCATATTCTGGAAGGGGAAAAAAAAAAAAAAAAATAGAAAAAGAGAGGGAGAAACTTGGAAAGCAATCTTAATAAAATACCTGGGAAGCAGGAAATACTTAAAATAGCTGGAACGCAGACATGCTGTGACTATCAACTCAGGCAGTGGTGGCAAAACCTCACCAGCCTGTTGCCTTGGCCAGGCAGGAAGTATGTCATGACAGGTCACCTTCCCTCACTTTTCCCACTGCCTTTTAATGGTCCCTTCACACAGCCAGCTAAATATCTGGACTCAGCTGTCTAATCACAGCCCTGTGGCTTGAAATACATGATGTCTCAGTTTGAAAAATTATTTGGGACCAGCGCTGCAAGCAGGGTGAGCAGTACTTCCATGTACAGATACCCACCTACAAGTGCCTAGTCATTCTGGGAAAGTATTTTCACAGATTTTCAAAGGAAGGTAGGTGTCCACCTGCTATCAGCAAGTTATTAATTTCACTGTAATTTTTAGCACTTTACAGCTGGCACATAGCAAGGCAATGACACCTGGGTCCATGGTGGGAGAACAGGAATATCGAGATCCTGTTCCTAAATCTCTGGGCACATATCAGATACTCTTCTCCACCAGAAATCCATACAAGAATCTTGATTATCAAAAATCTTGGACAACACAGGAATAGTCACCATAACAGCCCTACCAGAGCAGGACTCCCCAACAGCACCATTACAAAGCCCACTGCTGCAAGGAAGGTGAGGCCACAGCTGCAGAGCAAGGTCTGCTTGGGTTGGTTGGCTGGACGTGTTTCCAGTAAAACAACCACAGCTGTACTGGTCTGTAGACCAGTCTGGAAAGTTGTGGAGAAAAGCACAGCTACCCAGACTGCTGCAGTCTGTTGCTGATGGAGATGGTTCCTCCCTGACACACTGGGGAGTTAATGGTGCCAAGTATCCCAGGGAGGCAGAGCATCATGCCCAAAAGAGAGAGCTAATTTTAGTCAGCAAAGAAATGTAAATGCTTGCTGCAGAAGCTCATTAACTACTGTCAACTGCTCATTAGCCCTTGATCTAAGCAGAAGCAGGTGGTGGCAACCAGGGAAAATGAATTAGGTCTAATATATTATTAGTGTAATAGTAATAGGGCTGTTATAACATCAGGAGGAAAGCGATACGCAGCTGGCTGCTGCACTGCCCCGCTGATTAGCTAATGTCTCAGCCTAAACAACTTGCCTGAATCTGAGGTCTTGCTCTGGTATGTATGGAAGGTAAAGAGCTTTCATCCAAGCTTCTTATAGCTTCCCTTCCACACAGTGACCCCTGACACTGCCAAAGACTTTGCCTTGCAGTAGAGTCTAGAAAAGCAAAAGGGCATCAGCTGTAAACTGCAATTTGTAGATGTCTTGAAGTGCAAAACCCTGGGGTAAGCTTTAAACATGTTTGACACTCTCAGTACTTAAATATGAGTGTCAAACTTATGTCAAACACCCATCTCTATCTTTCTTTTTTAACAGAAAGTGTTTTGAATGCTGTCAACCCAGTGACTCACAGAACAAATCTAAAGGGTCTGAGGGCAAATGCTGGTCTTACATTCCTGTGTCACAACTTGTGTGCAATAAGGGTTTTGTACAGACTTTGCAGGATGCAAGAGCCACCAAAGCACCTTTTTTTTTTTTTTTCTCTTCTGCTGCTCAAGCAGATTGCCTGGAGTTGTGTCTGCTCTTCAAGGATGGATACTCTACAACCACTCTGGGCATCTTGTTTTAGTGTTTAGCTACTGTCAAAGTAAAAATATGTTTTCTTGCATTCAGATGCAATTTATTGGGTTTTAATTTGTGCCTGTTGCCTACTGTCAGTGGGCACCACTGTGGCAAGTCTGGCTCCTCCTTCCTTCCCTATCTAGTGTTTTTACTCATAGACAAGATCCCATGGACATGCTCTTCTCCAGGCTTGGTGGTCCCAGCTCTCTCAACCTCTCTTTGTATGATAGGTGTTCCAGACCCTGCATCATTTCTGTGGCCCTGCACTGGACTTGCTCCAGTGCACCCATCTCTCTTTTGTACTGCGGAGCCCAGGACTGGACATAGCACTCCAGGTGTCGTACACTAGTACTGGGTAGAGGAGAAAGATCACCACCTCTGCCTAGAGTGAAGAGAGAGAATGTAGAGAAGCATGTTTAAAAGAAAAAAAAAAAGGAGTGGGGAAGATACTACTTTCACACACTCAGATATGTGTGAGGATCCAGCTTTTTCAGAACTTGGACAAACCAGTTTGTTGCTCCATTTCCCATTTAAAAAAAAAAAAAAAAAAGGCAGGGATGACTCTAACATTGTATGATTTACTTTCCTCTGAAATATCTTTTCTCTCAGAATTTCTAATCCCCGCAGCATTTTTCAAGGAGAGATACATTAAGTATATCCTGAGACTGCGTAATGTTTCCGAATGGATTATTAAAGGCATGCACTAAGTTTGTTTCATGTGGGAAGTAGAACTGGCTAATCAGTTTCTTTAAAAAACATTCGGTAAACACTTGAGTTTCACTTGCCATTGGACACCTGTATGTGACCTGGAGAAACTTCCTTGTGTTGAATATTCAGTAACTCCAGCTTTAGTGGCTGACAATGTAATGTGAAAATTGATTTTTATTTAAGAAATAAATAATATTCTTTTTTTAAAAAGCTATTTAAAATAATTTTGTTCTAGAACTACAACTGCATGAACACTATCTTGAACAGTCTAACTAGCCCTATTGCCTACATATTCTCTCTCAACTTTTATTTTAGCATGTAACATTTGCAGGTTTTTTTTGCTGAACTTCAATGCTGAGGATCTACTGGGTCTCCAAGCTCACCTAAGCCATGCAAGCATTTTATTATTTAATGTTCTGTTTTGAATCAGCAAAGTTTTGGATTTTTAAATTTTTTTTATTTTTTTTTAGAGGAGGAACTTTGTTTTCTTTATTGTTGCTAACTTCATTTTGATGACTGGAAAACATCTAAATACTGCTTGGTTTGCAAATGGGTATCGGCAGGGGGAAGAGATGCAGTGCGTGGCATTCCTAATTACTTCATATATTCTAGTTCAACACTCTGAAACTGGCCCACTTGCTGTCTGCCTACATATTACCTATCACAGCAATAATTTACACTTCATACTGTGGAAATCTAACACATTCTTAGTGTGCGTAGCTGGGCTGCTCACAGCTGGTATAACAGAAGATTAAGTTGCCCATATACTAAACTGAATGATTGAAAGCCAAGATTTTCACCTAGCAAAGTGCAGTTTTGTTACATAATTACAAGAATTATGTGCAGCACTAAATCTATTCCCAGACTATGAATTGAAAGGTTGTTCTGACTGACTTATGAAACAAATTATAAACTAATTTGTGAAAACAACATCTGTTGTACACAGACGAAAAAAGCTCTTGGAAGAAAGAGAGAGAATTTATTTCCCTGTTAGCAACTATTTATAAGACAAAAGGAAAAAACCCAGAATATTACAGTCAGCAGATTTTGTACAACATATGTTTATGTACACAATTTCATTTTCGAAAAAACAAGGGCTTTTGTTTTTGAATGTGCCCAGGGCCATCAAACATAGGAAAGATGCATTGAGTAAGATAAAAAGAGTGGATATCTGTTTCCGTAGCTGTTCGGCACATGGTCTGTTGAGCTTCTGAGATCTTTGTCATAAATGTCACATATTTGAGATGAGGTTATTCAGTACTGCCAGAGAATAGAATAAAATGGTGAAGACTGCTTGAGTTCTGGAAATATGCCTACCCCTTTCCTTGCAGTCTGGTGTTGTCTGAAGTGGAGAGTAACTCAGCACTTCACACACTAGAAAATGCTTTTCCATCTGCATTAGATAACATTTGCTCACTTTTGGCAAGGTTAAATACAATACAAATGTAATTCCCTCACTGCCTAGGAAGAACAAACAAACAAAGCCCCAAAAAGGCTGATTTTGCATTGTCACTTGCCTCCCTGGGACTCGCACATAGTTAGCAGAAAAAAAAAAAAAAAAAAAGAGCATGAAAATTTACCACGAGCTGCACTTTTACATCACTTATGTGGTTCTTTCTAAAGGCAACATGGTATGACCGGTGATAATTTTGTATGTGTAGTGCCTTGATGCGAATGTCTATTGCAGTAGTTATAGTATGAGAGCAAGTTCTGTGTGTATGGTTTTACTTACATGAAGAAGTTATCAAGGATACTAGATGTCAGCTCTGAGTCCTGGCTAATTTGAAGCTAAATAAGCTTTGTTACAACTACATGTGACATTCATATTTGCAGTGGAAATCTTCCCTTTACAATGGTGCAAAATATCATTATAAGGATTTGAGGAATACTGAATACAAGTGGCAAAGAAGAGCCAAAGGTGAAAGTGTTACCAAGCCACGTGGTGTAAAAAATAAATTTTAAAATAGTTGCTGTAGCAGCAACAAAAATATTCTGGCTTACAAGGGAAAATTTAGTATATTTTTGGCCTTCCAAAAGGAAAACTGGTGATGAAGCATCAAAAAAGTTAATGCAGGAAGAAAAGCAGGTTTGAGACAAGTGCACAAGTCCATGGGACCTGACAAGATCCATGAGGGATCCTGAGCTCCTGAGGGAACTGACAGATGAAGTTGAAAAACTGCTTTTCATCATATTTGAAAAGTTGTCAAAATTTGGTGAAGTTCCCACTGACTGGCAAATGGGAAACATAACCTGCGTTTTCAAAAAGGGAAAAAAGGAAGATGTGGGGACCTACAGGCCAATTAGTCTTACCTCTTAGCCCAGCAAGGTCTTCTGAAGGTTCTGCTAAGGCATATGGAAAATGTGGAAGTGATTCATGTCAAGCAATGTGGCTTTACTATGGGCGAATCATGCCTGACAGCTTTGGTATCCGTTTGTGATGGGGTCACAGCATCAGTGGATGAGGGGAAAGCAACTGACATCATCTACCTGGAATTGTGAAAAGTTTTTGACACTGTCCTACATGACATCCTGGTTTCTAAATTGGAGAGACGTGGATTTGATGGATACACCACTTGCAGAATAAGGAATTTGCTGGCTTGTTGCACTCAAATAGTTGCAGTCAATGACTCTATATCCAAATGGAGATCAATGATGAGTGGTGCTCCTCAATGGTCAGTACTGGGACCAGTGCTATTTAACATCTTTGTTGGTGACATGGACAGTGGAATTGAGTGGACCCTCAGCATGTTTGCTGAAGACAACAAACTGTGTGGTGAGGTTGACATGCTTGAGGGAAGGGATGTCATCCAGAGGCACCTTGACAGGCTTGGGTGGTGGGCCCATGACAACTTAATACAGTTCATTAAGGCCAAGTGCAAGGTCCTACACATGGGTCAGGGCAATCCTAAGCATAATTACAAGTTGGGCAGAAAAAGGATTGAAGACAGCCCAGAGGAAATGGATTTTAATGTGTTGGTTGATGAGAACCTCAACATGAGCTGGCAATGTGCACTTGCAGTCATGTCCTGGGCTGCATCAAAACAAGCAAGTGGCCAGCAAGTCAAGGTTGGTGATTTTGCCCTTCTACTCTCGTGAGACCCCATCTGGAGTACTGTGTTGTGTTCTGGAGCTCACAACACAAAAAGGACATGGAGCTGTTGGAGCAAGTTCAGAGGAGAGCCATGAAGATTATCAGAGGGCTGGAGCACATCTCCTGTGAAGACAGGCTGAGAGAGCTGGGACAGTTCAGCCTGGAGAAGAGAAGGCTCAAGGGAGACCTTATAGTGGCCTTCCAGTACCTGAAGGGGTCCCCACAAGAAAGCTGGGGAGACACTTTTTACAAGGTCATGTAGTGATTTGATGAGGGATGTTTTCAAACTGGAAGAGGGTAGATTTAGGTTAGACACCAGGTAAAAATTACTTAGTTTGAGAGTGGTGAGACACTGGCACAGGTTGCCCAGAAAAGTTGTGGATGTCCCCTCCCTGGTAGTGTTAAAGGACAGATTGGATGGGACTTTGAGCAACTTGGTCTAGTGGAAAGTGTCTCTGTCCATGGCATGGCAGTTGGAATTAGACGACCTTTAAGGTTTCTTCCAAAAAAGAAGAAACTTTCACCCAAATTTCACCTTCTTTCACCCAAACCATTCTGTGATTCTATGATCTTGCCAAGGTGCAGAAGTACCCAAAATGTAGGTGAAATAAGAGCAAGGGAATCGTAAATGATGTGTGGCTGTGACTCAGGAGCCACAGTAAAACACTGGAAAATATAGGAATCTTCTATGATTAACTCTTCATTGCTGTGTTATAACTGTCATCCTCATGAGTGTTTCTTTTCCAGATCTTGATATAGTTGCAAAAGGGAAATAATGATACTATTTTCCAGAGTTTTATTGTGTGTTGGAATATCCTAAACTAAGGAACTAAAAGAATAAGGAAGAAAATCCTTATATACTTTTAATATACATAAATTTACAATTCCTGTGAAGAATATCAAACGAGGTATATAATCCAGTTCGAGTTGCGTATTAATCCTGTGTGATTTGCCTGATATTTGAATGACCAAACACACCAGTGAGAGCTTTTTACTGCTATAGTGTCACAGTGATCTTAGACTGCACAGGGAGGGAGGAAAAAGACCTTTCATCCTGGCCTAATATCCTACTACAATTATTTTTATTTTTCACTCTTATGCAGTGTATTTATGTGAGATCCTAGAGCTAGGGCAGTAAAAATTAATACTGCAGTAAGAATGATACAATTGCCATACCTACCTTTACCTTTTATTGTATAGCTGCGAAAACTCAGCACCTTCATATTGCAATATTCTTTACCGTAAAACTGTCAGGTACTGATATGAAACTGTATTACACTGATGTTTTCCCAATTTACTTTATGTTTAAAGAAATTAATAACATGAGTTACAGTGAGTTGTTTTTTTTTAATCTCACATAAATTCAGGGCATGACATTTTAATGTGAGGAATGTGAAATAATAAGCTTAGACACTGAATTACGTAAGCCATGACCAAAAAGTACATTCATTATGGACCAAACTTCCTACACTTAAAAAAAATAAAATTCTGTGTTAAGAATCAGTATTAATTCTGCTTGATATTAAGACAAGGGACCCTGAGATCCAATCAGCAGTGAGTGGTACATAAGGAGTCAAGGGGCCAGGACCTTGTTAAGCTTTCCTCTTCAGCTTGCATGAGGGACTTGGCTTTATGTCGGTGGAGGTGTCTGGCACAAGCCTGCTCCCAATGCTTCCTGAATCACATGGTCAGTGCCCTGGAGGGCAGGTCCCAGTGGTGATAGGAAACCCAAGGTAGCTGGCAAAAAGGGCACTGGAAGGGGCAGGGGGAACCCTGCCAGACTGGAGGCTCTGCACAGCATTGCATTCATTCCACACTGAAACATTTCTTAATGGTCCATTTCTTCCTTGTTATTTACAAGCAGATTTTATGGACTTTTTGCATTTTAGAGAGGAACATCTGCAACCTCAAGTACCTGCTGTATTTTAGAACATTAGCAATATGAAAAATGGGTATTCTCAGAGATGCTATTAAACATATTATAATCTTTAGAATATTCCTCCCTGCAATTTTTCACCCAATATATAGTAGAAAATAAAACCTTGTCATTTATTTATCAAACTGTATTGCTGTAATACATGATTGCGAGGCTTCATTGAAGAAGCCAGTGGGGTTTTTTTTGTTGGTGGTGGCAGGATGCAAAGAGGCAAAATGTTTGACTTAAAAGGTGGGGAAATTGTTTCAAAAGATTCAGTGTGAGGAAAAGAGACTGAACTTTTTTTCATTGGGACTATTGTGCTTTTGCTGAAAATGTCTGCTGGCCTTCTCGTACCCCTGGTGCAGTTCTTTGGGAGCAGGCAGAATTTAAAGGCATCCCTTCCAGAATCTGTTCTTGATGGGAACAGATGAACTCTTGTCATTTGATTTAACTGAACTCATTCAGATAGCTTTGGAATTTCCAGTGCTTCCCCATCTGAAAAAAAAAAAAAGATCTGTGATCCATAGCTGACAGAAGGATTTTTTCTTTACTGCTATTCATAAGGAATTAATAAAAAGTTCAGAAAGAACAGTGGAAGTGAGATTCAAGTCTCTTTAATAAAAGGTGTTAAAACTTGCTTTGTTTTCTCTCTTGAAATATTTACTTTGTGTTTTTACCTCATCACAATTTAAAAATATTTTCTTTGATTTGACCAGAAATTTTTTTTTGAAGATTTTCGGAAAATTTGTGAAAACTTTTATGCCTGCCAGAAGCTCACCTGGGTCTTGATCAAAACTTGGAGTACAGATTTACTGAGGATGTCAGTATTATTTTTTATTTTTTTTTAATATAACCTGTGGTACACATGTTAAATCTGTATTCTCCAAGTGTTGCTCCAATTAAATAGGTAAAGTATTAGTTGTACTGCAAGTTTATACAAGATTTCACGTGGATAATTGGGGAAGATTAGTTGCAAATTTGGTATTTGTGACAGAGTAATCAGTATATAGCAATGTTGAATAAAAATCTCAGAACACCTACTCACAGGCAACGTAAACTCGTGTCTTACTTTTTACTGTAGCATTTCCACTCAGATGGAAACTATTTGCTGCCTTTGTATGTTTTCTTGATGGTTATATTGTTGTTGATTTTTTATTTTTTTTTTAAATTAAATAGATTTACTTTAAACTCTGTTTAGTTGGTACTTATCTATATGCTAAAACTCCAGAAGTTTCTTGAATAATTAAGGACTCAATCCTGCAAATCCTTATTTGCCTGGCAAGCTTTATTTAATTCAAGAGGACCTTGCTCTCTGGAGAAGGACCTACTCATTTGGTGGATGTGCTTTTGCTGAGGTTAAAATATATTTGTGAATTATAGCGCTGCATCATTTTCTAATTTATCAAACAAGAAAACCTTCAAATGTCCAAGAAACAGACCTTCCAAGAATTTTGATGGAGATAAAGTATAGAAGGGGCCACAGTCTCTTGCTAGACAGCATCATGTTGAAGGGCAAAAGGAGAATGGAAATTCTGCTGAAGCAGCAAAAGGGAATTCTTCAGGGAAATGATAGGACATTTTGATTAAACCAGTTGAAGAACAAATTTCTCATGTTAAATGAGGTTGGGGGGAATTATTTCAGCTCAGTATTCTCATCCCTCCTCCCTTCGCCTTCTCTGAGTAACTGAAGTGTATAGAGGGTTTTAAATTTTCTTTCCAGATTTCTGTGTCTATAACCTAATTAAAGCATCACCTGTATGCTGCATTTAGCAGTAGTTATATTCACAAAGGGTGATGGAATTTTTAGCTAACAATGGTGTAAGAAATTATTTTCTGCATTCTACACTTCTACTTTATAACTTCCTTAATCAATACTTCTAATGTTCTGATTGCAAATTTTATTCCTTTAAAAATGTATTAGGACAATGCTTGTGTTACAAATTGTTTGCCCTGTGATAATGATGGGATTTCCTAATCAAAACTGATGTTTCACAAGCTAGACAGTCTGTACATGAAATGGAAAGGTAGTTCTGCCCCAAATGTGCAAAAAATTCTCTTCCACAGAACATCAGCACATGCAAAATGTCCTAGCAGGTCAGATCAGTGTCATTTTTTGAAAGATGTAGTGGAGCAATGGCTTGTCCTCCTCTTCTACAGCAAATTAATCTCGTCTGTTAAAATCTAAGAATAATAGGGACAAGCCGTCCAGCATCTCAAAGGTTATGAGTAGAGATTCAAGTTGGAAGTGGGAATGGGAACTGATAAATTAAATAAAATTTTATTTGGTGAAGCCCAGACTGGAACCATCTGCTCTACTTTGACTTTTTCTCCTTTATTATTACTTAGTGACTCCTGGTTTTCTTTCTTTTGGAAGATGATGCATCTGTCTCCAGGTGAGACAGTTTATTAGTGAGATGGTATTTTATTTCAGTAGTATTTAATAAAATAAGGTACTTTAGAAGTATTTATTAAACTTTTAAGCCCCTAGCTTTGAAATCAGGTACTCACTGGTATATCACAATCATTGAACAACATCTAGTACTTGGGGTTTAATAGCTCATGTAGTAAAAATAAAGTCTCCAAGTGTATTAGAAGACTAAATAGTAAGCAATAGTAAGTTTTTCATGTTGTTTTCTGTCATGCTATGTGAGAAAATCCAGCAGTTTTGGAAGGGTGAATATTTAAACAGTACCGCATTTGTTTAAGTATTTTATTTCTAAGTCCATCCAGATAAATATAGAAACTTATACTGAGGTAGAAATGTTTTCTTTATATTAGATGCACAGCCTGAAATTAGACAGTCATCAGACTTCAGCAGAGAAGAGTTAACTTCTTTCTCTTTTGTTCTCCCCCATTAGCATTTAGTAAGAGAGCTTGGTCTTACAATTAAAACAGTAGTTAAGGATACACAAATCTCAAGTCTTTTATTTCCAGTTTATAAGAGATTTTAAGTGCAATAGTGAGTGAATATGTAATTCTTTTAAATCAAATTTCTTTGATGCTGTTCCACAATTATGAAAATAATGATTTCCTGATTTGTATATTGTCTGTTTTTTATTTTTTGTTACTGTAAATAAAGTTAAGGCTGAAATTTTAGTCTGATTTCTTCAGATCTTCTTATGAAACTACTATTTTCTCTTTCTGAAACATATAGCAGTCTTAAATATATTGCTGACAGTTGGGTGAAACTGTCTTTTCTAAACATAAAATTACTTTCCACAAGATACTCATAATTCAGAGACAGTAGTAGTAAATATTATAAATATCCTACTTTCTAGGAAGGAGCTGAACACAAGTAGCTTTGTGAACAGGAAAAACAAGTTACAGATCCGATATTTTTGTGTATATAGAAAGAAATCTAGCTAGGGTAATAGAAGTGTTCTGCAGGGTCAAGTTTCTTCATTTTGTTTATGTATTTAATGTGATTTAATGTGATATAAAGCATGGAATTTGTACTGTAACTTGCTGATTTGGTAAAATATTTGACTTCTTCCTCTCCTGAGTGGGACTATACGTACATAAAATGCATATATATATAAATGGGCATACATATGTACATCTGAAATTTGGAGATAAACTTGTAAGGAAAAATAATTGCCTGTTAGAAGTATATGTGGAGATCAGCAAATGTTACAACATCAGCTGGACCGGTGAGAAAAAGACTTGCATTTCCCATCTGCTAATGAGCATTGAATATTTGATACATTAGTTGGACCAATTCAGACACTTTAGTACTCAATGAATTACTCTTTCC
>NW_009952700.1:478224-480293 GCF_000747805.2 Chaetura pelagica
TCTTTCCCTTTGGAAAAGTAATATAACAATGTAGTAAGCAACTTCTGTGCCAACAAACGGCACATTTAAAAACATTGGTCGTTGTACCATCACAAGATGTACAAAGAAAGAACAACTCATGCAGTCACCTTTCTTTAGTGAACCTCTACTGTTGTCTTTCCTGTTCTAGTCACTGAAGTTGGTTACCTTGTTTTACTCTTTCAGAGCAAAAATGGATCAGCTCCAGGAGGAAAAAAAATGACTCAAAATTGTTTTGGAAGTTACAGTTCTTACATGGAGCATTGCTGAGGCTATTGATGCAGAGCTATTTCATTATGCTTACCATGGACACTAGCTGCAGGCAGCCAAATGTAAAGGTTATTATATTAGAGTAGTTAATGACATTAAAGCCTTCAGATAGCACTTTGTGAGATTTTAAAAGGTTAAACTGTGTTATGATGGGAGAGTATAATGCAAATGACATTCCTTTGCTCCTTCTCTTACCACCACTTTCTGTGCTTTACCTGAGACAGGGTGCTGTTGTATGTGTGTGGGTTACATTCCTGGCCAGAGGACAGGTAAGCTGCTGTCTCTCCTTTTGTACTGCTCAGAGAGCACTGACTGTGTTGTGCAGCCCAGCAGGTGTGTCCCTTCTGTGTCGCCCATGTCTGAAAAGTCCTTGAGATTCCTTGGGTTGAACGGCTAAGTTTCTCTTTCCTTAGTTGTGTGTGCTCATTCAAGAAGGAATAAAACATGTTTTGGCCTCAGTAACATGAATGGTGCTTCTGCTTTGCCTGGGCTGTCGCGTTGTGCTTCTGGATGTGGGTTTTGGATGGACAATTCCTCAGCAGCATGCTATAGCAACAGCCCTGGGAAGTATTAGCTGTGTAGGTGTTTACTTATGGGGGCTTTGATTGATAGTCTCAAATCTGAGCTTCTGCTGAGAGTGAGACCCCTGAGTGACCATGCCATTGAACATCCATTTCTGTGATTTCCCCCCAACTTCTTCTTTTTGCCTTTCTGCAGAGAGTCCACTGAGCTTTCATGTAATCAAAATGCTTTTGACTGGGGGCTATAGAGATGAGACTTCAGCAAGACATAACTCAGAATAACAAGTATAAAATAAATAAGAGAAGCAAGGCCTGCACTTTTCTCTTTCAAGTGCTGTATAATGTTGTATGTTTCTACAATGTGGTCAGCACTGAGCTCCAAGCGATCTCTAGCTGCACTGTAAAGTGCTGCAGTATTTCTTGAAAGTGGAAGGAGAAATTACTGCATTGCAGGTGCAAGGATATAACCAATGGTGGAAAATGTTGATCTGAGAGTGTAGCTAGAGATGCATAAAGGATGGAAGCTTCTTATGTACGCTTTTAAGACTGGGAACTTAATTTCTTTCAACTAGGAAGCTAAAGTGGAACAATATTATTCATAAAGGCAAATTCTACAATAATTTTCTTCAGGATTGATCAGAATTATTTTTGCAGTATTTCCCTTTTATAAAAGGGAATGCTCAAGATAGTTGGTCAACATTCAAGGACCACTTCTTGCAAGCTCAGGATCAGAGCATTCCAATGGGTATGAAATCTAGTAAGGGAGCTAGGAGACCAGCATGGTTAAACAAGCAACTACTGGGCAAACTCTAGAGGAAAAAAAGAATCTATGATCATGGAAGGAGGGGCTGGTCACTTGGAAGAAATACAGGACAGTTGTCAGAGGATGTAGGGAGGCAATTACCTTGCAAGTCAGGTTAAGGATAGCAGAAAGGGCTTTTTCAAATACATAGCAAATAAAACTAACGCTAGAGGCAATATAGGCCCACTGATGAATGAGGTGGGTGCCCTAGAGACAGAGGATATAAAGAAGGCAGAGGTGCTGAATACCTTCTTTGCCTCTGTCTTTAATCCTGCAGGCTTTCCCCAAGAGTCCCAGATCCCTATAGCCCCAGAAGAATTCAGGATAAAGGAGGAGTTTGCCTTGGTAGATGAGGATTGGGTTAGGGATCAGCTGAGCAATCTGGACATCCATAAATCTATGGGTCCAGGTGGAATGCACCCAAGGGTGCTGAGGGAGCTGGCAGAGGTCATTGCCAG
>NW_009952700.1:480680-486226 GCF_000747805.2 Chaetura pelagica
TGTTGTTCAACATCTTCATCAACGACTTGGATGAGGGTATAGAATGTACCCTCAGCAAGTTTGATGATGACACTAAGCTGGGAGGAGTGGCTGACACACCAGAAGGCTGTGCTGCCATTCAGAGAGACTTAGACAGGCTGGAGAGTTGGGCGGGTAGAAACTTGATGAAATTCAACAAGGGCAAGTGTAGAGTTTCGCATCTGGGGAAGAACAGCACCATGTACCAGTACAGGTTGGGGGCTGAACTGCTGGAGAGTAGTGTAGGTGAAAGAGACCTGGGGGTCCTGGTAGACAGGAGGATGACCATGAGCCAGCAATGTGTCCTTGTGGCCTAGAAGGCAAATGGCATCCTGGGGTGCATTAGAAAGGGTGTGGTTGGTAGGTCAAGAGAGGTTCTCCTCCCCCTCTGTTCTGCATTTGTGAGGCCACATCTGGAGTATTGTGTCCAGTTCTGGGCCCCTCAGTTCAAGATGGACAGGGAACTGCTTGAAAGAGTCCAGCGCAGAGCTACTAAGATGATTAAAGGAGTGGAACATCTCCCTTATGAGGAAAGGCTGAGGGAGCTGGGTCTCTTCAGCTTGGAGAAGAAGAGACTGAGGGGTAACCTCATTCACGTTTACAAATATGTAAAGGGTGAGTGTCAGGATGATGGAGCCAGGCTTTTTTCAGTGGTGATCAGTGATAGGACAAGGGGTAATGGATGCAAACTGGAGCATAGGAGGTTCCATGTGAATATCAGAAAAAACTTTTTTACTGTGAGAGTGACAGAGCACTGGAACAGGCTGCCCAGAGAGGTCGTGGAGTCTCCTTTGCTGGAGACATTCAAAACCCGCCTGGACATGTTCCTGTGTGATGTGCTCTGGGAGACCCTGCTCTGGCAGGGGGGTTGGACTGGATGATCTTTCGAGGTCCCTTCCAAGCCTTAGGATTCTGTGATTCTGTGATTCATACATTTCCCACAGCATCTTCCTGAAAAAGCTGGCAGCCCATGGCTTGGACAGGTGCACCCTTTGCTGGGTCAAAAACTGGTTGGATGACCAGAGTGATGGTGAATGGAGCTGCATCCAGCTGGCGTCTGGTGACCAGCAGTGTCTCCCAGGGATCAGTACTGTGCCCAGTCCTATTCAACATCTCTATTGATGACCTGGACATGGGCATTGAGCCCACTCTCAGTAAATTTGCAGATGACACGATACTGAGGGGGAGTATAGATCTGCTGGAGGGTAGGAAGAAGCTGCAGAAGGATCTGGACAGAATGGGTCAATGGGCCAAGGCCAATAGCATGAAATTCAACAAGATTAAGTGCAGGGTCCTGCACTTTGGCCACAATAGCCCTAGGCAGGGCTACAGGCTGGGGGAAGAGGGGCTGGGGAGCAGCCCAGCAGAGAGGGACCTGGGAGTGCTGGTTGACAACCAGTTGAACATGAACCAGCAGTGTGCCCAGGTGCCCGGACAGCCAATGGCATCCTGGCTTGTATCAGGAATAGTGTGGCCAGCAGGAGTAGGGATGTAATTCTCCCTGTGTACTCAACACTGGTGAGGCCTCACCTCGAGTGCTGTGTGCAGTTCTGGGCCTCTCACTGCAAGAAGGATATTGAGATGCCGGAGCAGGTCCAGAGGAGAGCAACAAGGCTGGTGAAAGGACTAGAAAGAAAGTCTTATAGGGATAGGTTGAGGAAGCTGGGGTTGTTTAACCTGGAGAAGAGGAGACTCAGGGGGGACCTTATTCTCTTCAAGTAAAAGGAGGTTGTAGTGGGGGTCAGGCTCTTCTCCCAGATAACTCATGACAGGATGAGAGGGCATGGCCTGAAGCTGTGCTAGGGGAGGTTTAGGTTGGATATTAGGAAGCACCTCCTCACAGAAAGGGTGATGAGGCATTGGAATGGACTTCCCAGAGAAGTGGTGCAGTTACCATCCATGGATGTGTTAAAAAAAAGAATGGATGTTGCACTCAGTGCCATGATCTAGCTGATGTTGTGGTGTTAGGTCATAGGCTGGATTTGATGATCTCAGAGGTCTTTTCCAGCCTCAATAATTCTGTGATTCTGTGAAATAAGGAAAAAGTGTTCTGGAATGTCAAACTTGGGAGACTGACTGTGAGTACAGTTTCCAGTTTTGTTGCAAAACAGAGTGAAAATAGCCTTTGGTGTTCTTCAGACTAGTTGTATTGAAGATTCTCCAGTAACTAACCAATAATAATGATGATAACTATATTGCTGATTTTTGTTATAATAGAGCATACAGATTTCAGTTAAGATAGGGGTCCATCTTATTATTCTCTCTAGGAAAAATTTTTTTCCTTTATGTTCTTAATTAGGGAAGAATGGGGAAAAAAAAACCAGACATGGACATGAATTGACATGGCAAAGGTTTTACAGCAGAACAACAATTAAATAAAACATCTGAATGATGATAGAAATTTCTATCTACATTTGACCACAAACCTCTGACAAATGTGCCTGTGAGCCTAGCTGAAAAATACCTAGTGCACTACATCTTTCAGTTGATGCAGTCATGATTTCTTTTTGAATCATCATTCCAAATGAGACACAGTTCCATGGGCAATTCTTTCTGCAGTTAATAATGTACTAGGCAACCATTGTGATACCCAGTGCTGCACTTTGCTATTCTGCTGCACAGCTTTGGAAATAATAAAATACTGAATTTCTAGGAGAGAAAAAGAAAATCTCCACAGTGCTTCAAGACATTTCATGTTTTGTTCTACTGTAAATTTGAAGTATGGCTCTTTCATAAAAATGGTGATTGTGTTGAGTTAAAAATGAAACCAAATATAAAATTTCATTCTTCTCCACTGAACTGGTGTTTTCTCTTTCTTTTATTCATGCTCTCACTTTCTCTTGCATTAGCTTGGTTTCTGAGTGCCAGTGTGCATGTTAACCAGAGCTGTATGTCCTAGTATTTGAGAGAGGGGCGAAAAAAAAGGCTTATATGTTACTGTTGTATAAATGTTATGTTGTTGTGTAATTTAACCTGATGGTTTCAGGCATTCTCCTGAGTGCCAGCATTAAAAGCTCTTATGATTTGAAATCATGCCAGTGGTGAATTTTTCTAGAAAATACTAATGTTTCAAAGTCTTTTAATTAAAATATAGTTAGTAGCAATAAAATGTATAATGAAAACACAGTGCCAGATGATATGTTCGTGTAGCAAAATAACCGCTGAGAGATTAACAAAGTTCACTGTGGGAAGAAATACATATATTTTCCCTTGATAGCTGAGGACCTTTAGACTTCTACTGGAATGAGACTTTAACAAACAGTAAGCAGATATTATAGCTGATAGTAAGAATAAGAGATGGGGAAATATCAAGAGCAGGTAAAAAGTCAGGCCCCAGAACAGTGGTGTTCAGTATATTTAATATAAAATCCTCTTCACATTTTGAGTGCTTGAAATTTAGTAAAACCCATAGGTACCCAGATGATTTGAATCTGTAGCTGGACTTGAGAAATATGGCTAACTCATAGCTCTTGAACTCTAGGTAAAAGTAATGTGAAGATTCCTTGAAAAGTGTCCCTCATAGACAAAAATTTGGTAGCATCCACTGAATTCCTTTGTTTACTATGCAGTCACTCTATGTTGATACTGTTTAGAGCTCTGTAATGATAAACATAGCACAGCTTATATTCGGTTTTCAACTCGATGTATTATGGGTCTAACCTGTACATTAGTCACGAGAAACCTCTGCATAACTATTTCTCACACCAAATAGTATAAGAATTGTTATGAAGCTGGTATTTCTAAAAAAATGATACTGTATTTCTGATGCTAAAATCTGCACAGCTAAATTTCAGAAAGAATTTCATATTAAATTTTATATATATAAACATATATAACAGGTATGAATTGGAACATAGGAAGTTCCACTTAAATATGAGGAAAAACTTCTTTACTGTGAGGGTGACAAAACACTGGAACAGGCTACCCAGGGGGTTGTGGATTTTCCATCTCTGGAGATATTCAAAACCCACCTGGATACAGTCCTGTGTGAAGTGTTCTAGGTTATCCTTCTTCAGTGGGAAAGTTGGACTAGATGATCTCTAGAGGTCCCTTCCAACTCCAGCAATTCTGTGATTCTGTGATTCTATGATACGAGTTTCTACTTCATGTTGCATCTAAAACTATGGAATCTTATACCAAATATTACATTCAAATAATTGATCTGTTTCACAATTGTCTTGCCCTCAAATCCTTACTGAGCACAGTGAGAGACATCAAGAGACACCTTGAAAGTACTGGCTGTGTACCCAGGGCCCTGGGTGAGGGTGGATAGGATGAGGTTTTGTTCTCTGCAGTTGGCACAGAGATGGAGAAAGGCTTAGGTAAAGCATCCTGTCCATGATCACCTGGTCGTGCAGCTGGTGTTGCAGTCAGAGCTTTGGCTTCTGTAACTAAGGAACCCTCTGAGTAACAAAGGCTGCTGTAGGGGCAGGATTTGTCTGATTAAGTGAGACAAGAGATTCTTTGTCAACAGGCTTTTTAACCTAATAGAGTGGCCTTAAACAATTCTCAAGAGATTGAGGACTATCTCTTCACAATGGTGACCAACAAGTTGAAGACTGAAATCTGACTGTATCTGCTAATAAGGAAGGACTGGTTAGGAATGTGAAGGTTGCTGACAGCCTCGGCTACAGCAGCCATAAGGTGGTGCAATTTATGATAATGAGACAAGTGAGTAAGGTGAATAAGAAGATTTCAACCCTTGGCCTTGAGGCATTGTCCAAGTAGGAAGAGATTTAATTTGGAGACCCAAAGCTCAGTCAGATATCCTGTTATTTAGTGAGAGGGTAATCAGCAATGGATAGGATATCTAAATGACTGGTGAATAATGTGTTCTTGTAAGGAGTGAACTTTGGAGTTAATAATGTTTAACCTAACAAAATGGATGGTGGAACAGAGTGTACCTTCAGGAAGCTTGTACAGGGTACCAAAGGGTACCAGGAGGACTGGTGAATAAACTGGAGAACAGGACTGCTATTCAGTAGGATTACAGCAGTCTGACAAAATAGACTGTTGAGAATCTCATGCAGAGGAGGTTGAACAGGCTGAATTATTGTGCTCTTGGGATGGAAAAGGTCGATCACATCATGGACTGTATCTGCAAAGCCAACAGGTGTGGTTCTTAGCCCTGTTTTGGCTCCCCAGGATGAGACAGATATTAACATACTACCTTAAGTCCATGAGTGGGCAAGAAAGATTGTTATGATGCTGGAGTTTATGCCATAGGAGGAGACACTGAGGTAGATGGCTTTGTTTAATCTTCAGAAGAGAAAATGGAGGGGAGATTTTGTGGCTGTCTACATTTACCTGAATGGACGATATAGCAAAGATGGTGGGTTTTTTTAACAATGCACAGTAGACAGAAAATGATTTACAAAAAGAACAATTTCAGTAGGATACAATGAAAAAAAAAAGTCACTATTAAAGCAGTTAAGTTCTGACCAGAGAGGTTGTGGATTCTCTGTTCCTGATGATATTAAAAAACTTGCCTGTAGGAGACCCTGAGCAGTCTTGTTTTGAGCAGGAAT
>NW_009952700.1:486279-488276 GCF_000747805.2 Chaetura pelagica
GGAATGTTGTTCAGGTGATGTCCAGAGATCCCTTCCCAACATAAATTAACCTGTGAGTCTACACATTTAGTAGGCTTCCTCTTGTTGACAGCTGAAGAAGGTTTACAATAGTAGATAAGCCTCAGCACTGGCATTTCTAAATTATCTGGATTTGCCACTGAGTGATTTGCCTTAGTTCATGCCTTGGATTATCAGTTTGTAAAATATACTGCAGATAAAGCTTACCCAAGGGTAGACTCTGAGATTTAATCAATGTTTGTCAAATGCTTTGGAATCCTCTAAGGAAATATATTATTTCTACATTTTCCCTAAAGACTGTTTTCATTTATCATGTGGATATATACAGCGTTTTTCCATTTTTACTATTTTATGAATACAGTAATGACAGATGGGTCTTTTTCATGACAGAAAATCTCAAAGTGGTTCTCACATGAGTTCTTGACAAAGATTGCCCTTAATTTGTACTGAAAAAGTAAAAGTGGTGATGAGCATGTGTATGTGTGTGTTTTAAGGGCTGTTTTATCACATATTCTGATACTGGCGAAGACAAACACTTTTGGCATGGTGATTCTAATTCAAGTAAATGAAGAATGGGAGGAGGAGCTGTGATTTCCAGGTTGAGCAAACTCTGGAGGAGTGTCACAAACATTTTTCTGATGCTCTTCAAATATAAGTCTTGGTAATTTTTTTCATTTAAATACCAGTTTGTTTAACAACTGCAGGACTGAATGTGCATTTGGAGCTTAGTAAAGACACTTGCCCTTAGTGTGAACTGAAAATAGTTATTTAAAAAGTAGTGGCATCTCATCTGCAATCTTCTTTTCATTGACACCACTTGTCCAGATGGCATGTAAGTATAGGTATAATTGCTACAGCACACTCCATTATTGTAAAAGCAGCAATAGTCGGCTCAGTCTTACACATATCAGCCACATTACACATGATGATGGGGGGAGGAAAGTTGTATAAAGCAGATGATTTCTAGTGAGAGCTATAAAGACCACCTGGTGCAAAGCTGAGTTTGGATGCTTCAGACATCTCTGTACTGCTGTAGTGGTGAGAGCAATGACAGGTTGGAAGAAATTCTGAGAAGAGACCGGCAGAGACTGATTTTTGAAACGAGGTTAAAACAACTGGGTAGTGGTTGTACTGCTTGGCTAAATTACGGCAGTGGGCCCAGATGAATTAAATAGTCATATAAAATGTTCACAAATGTCACAGAGGGGACAACAGTGCATAGTTAAGGGAGAGAGAAAACCAAATTTTTTATAAATGTTGAAGCAGTGCAAAAATGAAGCTACAGAGTAGTCAATAGGTATGTGTAAGGACACATGGCTAGTAATTATGATGGAAAACTTAACCAAAATAAATTTGCTGGACTTTGGGGTTTTTTTAGTAATGTTGTTCATTATAGATTTAATAGAAATGTCAGATTTCCTCTACCTTAGCCATTTATGACTATAACATAACCCAGGACTGTGAAATTAATCTCATCTAATGTAGGCATCAAAAGTGTGTATGTTTATTTCTGGATTGGTCACTCTTAGTTCCTTTGTATTCTCTGGAAACAAGTAATCCTCTTTAGGCTGTAACTCATTTGTGTCCTCTTTAGATGTAAAGATTTGGTGCCTGAGACACTGTTGGCTCTCTACTGAAGAGATCTCTGCTGAACTGCAGAAGAAACTGGGGTGGCAAGCTCAGATGCAGACATCCACATTTATCCAGATGAGTTCCAGTATTATTCATAGTCTTGTGATGATAAAAATTAGAAACTTGCCTCAGAGCTCATGATTAATTCTGACATTCTGCCCTAACGAGAGACTGTATTTCTAGCTCAGTGTGGTGGAGAATACAGAACTGTTTGCATCTTGGCAGTATTATATTTTAGCTTAGTGATGCATTTAAAGAACCAGCCAAGCTATCTGTGTCTAATGACTGATGTAGATTAATTAGGAGACTGGAGGTCTGCTTATTCAGAAAGAAAAGCAGTTCCCTAC
>NW_009952700.1:488381-504695 GCF_000747805.2 Chaetura pelagica
TCCCTACACTCTGCTTAAAAGAAATGTGATTTTGATCAGGACGTTGTCTCCTTTATGCCTGTCTGTGGCCTGGGCAGATGGTGCACTAATCATCCTTACAAATATAGTGTATTGAGTATAAATAATGCAAAAATCAAGGACTTGGAACAGATAATTCATTAGTTCTGTAGTCACACTGTGAGAAACGTTTCTTTTTTCCATCCTGTGATTCCGTCTGGGAGACAGAGCAGTTGAAAGATCTGCTCTGTCTTGATCTGACAAGCTGGAGTTAGGTTTTACAAGTAGGGTTTCATTCTTGCTGTAAGTAGGTGTGCATATAATATACGTACTTCCATTGTTTACATTTAAATTAAGATCCATCTTCCTTGATTATTTTTTCCTGCCCCAGTGGCATTGCAAATCCTTTTTAGAAAGAAGAGCTATATTTTACCAGAAGGAGAATATTTCACCAAGGTATGTCTTACATTAGAAGGCTGGACAGCACTCTTTGATTCCCATCCAGTGGAAGGCATAGGAGAGGGATTTCAGTAAATTTTTATTATATTTGAGGGCCCAGGTCCCAAAATACATTAGGTCTTTTAATCTTATTTCATCAAAACAATAGATTATTTAATTTGTGACAGATACACTGTGTACATCTAAACAGCATCTTTGGGATTTGGAAGATTAATTTCCTGGGTGTCCAAGATAAAACAGCAGACCTATCAACATACCACTAGGGTATATTGATACATATATCAATATCAGTGTATCAACATACCACTAGGGATTCAGTAAGTGACATAAACCTTGTAGACTGACTATGCCTTGGATTATTGAGGAAAGCAGGAAATTAAACAAAACAAAACCAAATAAAAACACTGCCTATACCAATTTCTTTCAGGGAATAAATTCTAGTATGACTTTCTAATGTGATGAACCATTTCTTCTGTAAATGAGAGCAAAAAAAACCCCATTTGTGGAAAAGAAATAAATATAAAAAATCTGTCATGTAGCACTGCAACACCTTGACCTCACCCTGTTCTAGCTCAGGGACTACCTTGGAAGATTGAAAAGGGAAAAAAAAAGTTCAAGGAAAAACTAAATCTAAATTTCCTTTGTAACAACTAGAATGTTCTCTAAAGCACGTTTTGTCATAAATACTCTTAATATGCAGCTGTAGGTGTTAACTTGTCATGGAAATGAGGATAGTCCCAACATTCCGCTTGTTTCAGAGGGATGGGACTGAACAAGAGAAGACAAATTTCAAGGGCAAAGTGAATGGCTGTGACTACCCATCTCACTTTTCCCTCTGCCCTTGTATCTGAGTTAGAGTGTTTACTCCAGCATTTCAATTAAGGCATACCTTCTTAAAATACACCCAGTACCCCAAGTTTTTACATAAATGCTACCACCAGAACATTTCAGGTTCCACACTTGGTTAGGTCTGAGGTCCAGGGTTTATTTTCAGGATGGGAGACTTGACCACAAATACTTGTGCTTGTCCTGTAAGTCAGCAGTCATCTGGAGCAGACAGCTCCTTCCAGGTGGTCACCTGAACGGGCAGCATTCGGGGGTGACATAGATCTTTCTCAGGCAGTTTATGCTTTAATCTCCACAGCACCCTGTGGTAAAGAATTCTGTGACTGAGAAGTGTGCTCACTGGAAACATGCTCCCTCTTGGTGTATTTACTAGAAATGCTTCAGCACTTGCTTTAAAACAGGTGGAAGCACCTTATTCCCATGTCTCACTCTTGAGCCTTAACGAATGCTTCTTGAAGGCATGAGGGTCCATTACTTTCTGGATAGGATGGACGTGACGGTTCTTTCACTGAATGCAATTCATGAGTAGTCAGTTATTTCAAAATCCTTCTAATGTAATTGGATAGTGAATGGATGTCAGCTTAATGTTAATTAAACAGCAACCAGCGTTTGGGATGCTTTGACAGTGACAATTAAAAATTTAAATGAGGATCAGTAATTATTCAGAGTTATGAAGGGACTGAATGAAATGGCCTGGACACTTCCTTTCTTAACACAAAGTTCAGACTATTTTAATGTATTTGGGTTTGTATTGTTTTTGTTTAATGCCTTTCTGGTTATTTCCTAAGGAGTCATTTTGTTAATGCATATCATTGATGGAAATGCATAAAGTAAAAAATAAATCCATAGTGTTACCAAATCTCTGCAGCTAATTAAAGGAGGGAATGAATGTAGCTCAGAGGAGAAGGTGACTGGCTGCCTCAGGCTCAGCCTGCCACTCTAGCACTGATCCTGAAAATAACATTCAATTTGTTGGTAAAGTACACCAACCCTACCACTAGTCATAAGGCTGATGAACTTCGCTACTGTCAATCTCTATAAGCTGAAAAAAACTAATTTAAAAAGTACAGGTTCTCTGCTGATTCCTTCAGCAGGCTACATGTTTTGAGTAATAGATCATTGGATCAACACCACTTCACTTTCAAGGTCCTGAAACTCAATTTGTTTGTGGTGCCATGAAGTCAAGTACTCTGTAAAATTCTGCAGTGGTATAAAAAAAATCAAAACCCCATAAAAACAAACTTTGTGGAGTAAGTTAGGTGATACTGTGATATGTGCATGGCTGCTTCAGTCATGCCTGCATAAATTAAAATTTCTTTAACTATGAAATTTAATATGCTACTTCTCTTATTCTCTTTTTCCTCTCCCCTTCAGGAGTTTCATACTTAAATGCAGTTCTGTCTTCTGGTTTGGAAGAGTTAGGCAAACTTTTAGAAGAATGACAGGAGTGGGAACACACTTTTAATCAAAGAATCACAGAATTATTGAGGCTGGAAAAGACCTCTGAGATCATCAAGTTCAGCCCATGACCTAATACCATGACAGAAGCTAGACCATGGCACTAAGTGCCACATCCAGTCTTGGTGGTCTCTCTGGAAATGACACACAGTTCCCAGTGCCAGCAGGTAGCAAATCCAGCTACACTTCTGGTGGTCAGTATGTTATTCTGCTTGCCACAGCCCAAGGACTTGAGTACGGTGAAGGAAATGGCCAAATTGTTGGCTCTGTTTCAATTTTCTTACTTGTGCTGTAAGACTAATAAAGCTTGCTCCCCTCAATGGTGTGTGGAAGCTAAATTAAAATGTGCAAGGCAGATAATAGTCATTGATGGAAACTGCTAAAAGCATGAGAAATACCACAAAACCTGGTGAGAGACTGTGTTTTAAGCCAAACTTAGAAAGTCACAAATGTTTTAAAAATATGCATTTCTAAGCTTGAGTCAGTGAATATTCATAAAAATTTTGACAGGACTTAAGACACGACTAAAATGACATAGGCCTTTCTAATCACAACCTGCTATCCTATTATCTTCTCAGGTGGAAATGAGGTCATGGGTGAGGTGAAATGAGATCAAAGACTGACACATTTGGACATCACAGGGAGAAGGTAATGTCTTAATATAAACCTGGTCATTTATACTAGAAACAGGCCAAATGTGATACTTCAAACAAAAACTTTCTGGAATAAACTTAAAGCCATGGTTTCAGATACCCCTTTGTAACTTTTGAACTTCAGCTAAACACCAAACTGTATTCTGAGTTACTCGATATTAAAATCTCCTAGAAATTTTTTTGCCTTTAGGTTCTTGACTAAGATTTATCTAGCTGGACATCTGTGATACTATTAAGTCAGCATCATTCAAAGTGTCAAAACATGATTAGATGTTCATTTTTGCCATGTTTATGACTGCATTTTTCTAAAACCATGCAAGAGGAATTTGGAAGGTGAGGCAGAGATAGCTGCACTGTATGTTGTGGGGAGGGCTCAGACTGGGCATGGCTGCCATGGTCCATGGGAGTAGCAAAGACTTTGAATAATGATGGATGTGGAGAACACTGTTCTCAATATTGCTTTAATCCTTTCCCCTTCAGCCTATCTCCTGCACCCCTTAAATCACCTCACAGCTTCTCTGCTGTTACTGTGAAATTACACTGCATCTGCATCACTGGAAACTTTTCAAACTTGGTCTTTTTAGTTTTTTCATTGCTACTTTAACTAGATAGCTGTAATGGTAGGGAAAAAGAAATCCATGCACTGCCTTACTAATGAGAAAACTGTTACCTATCTTCTAGACATGACATGACTGCTTTTCTGTAGTCTCTCTTGTGAATACTCAGAGGAAGGAAGCCACACAATGTGAGTAGCAC
The DNA here is from genome assembly GCF_000747805.2 of Chaetura pelagica. Taxonomy (NCBI): domain Eukaryota; kingdom Metazoa; phylum Chordata; class Aves; order Apodiformes; family Apodidae; genus Chaetura; species Chaetura pelagica. Next base: position 492,551 of record NW_009952700.1, read on the forward strand.
ACTCCATCTTTAAATTCTTGACACACACTTAGAAGTAGTGTCTAGAAGAGGATGACCTGGAACAGCAATAGAACAGTTGCTCTAGAAAGGGTCTCTCTTCTTCTGTGGAATGTAGAAATTGATTCTTCTGCTTGTGTTTTCTTCAGCAACATCTTTACAGGCACAGGAATTTTGCCAACAAGATCCATTTGCTAAAATCATCAAGGTAATTTTCTGTAAAGGTGAAATAATGGAAGAGATTGCATATTTATTATTGGATTATATATATATATTATTTTTTTTTATATAATGATACTGCCATTTAAAAACCCCAATTAAAGACCATCAATGAAATATCAGGTCTCTCAATAAGAGTTTTAAATTATGTCTGCCATGAAAAGGACATTTGTTAGGATTGTCTTTTTACTTTTATACCGCATTCATAGACAGAACAGTCTTGTTTTGAGGAGGAATTTTTGTGCTCATAGTGTATTTTTTGCCGTATGAGCCTTATGCACAGTATAATACATTTTCTCTGCTAAGGCCAGGATACATAAATGAAGGTATTCTGTTATAGTGAAATAATCGTATAGTGACAGAAAGTTGATGGAGTGCCCCAAAGAGGGTCCCCAGCACTAAAAGAGGATAGTGTCACCCAATCCTTCCCAAAATTTGTCATTTGTTTATATAACAACATTTTAGACTCTTCAGATTGGTAAGAAAAAGGTTTTGTTGTTTTCTTTTTGTTATGTTATTAAATTGAATACGTAATCAGGGGTTAGTATGATTAAAGGAATTAATAAACTTCTTTATTATTGTGTCAGATGACTTGGAACAACACGGGGAAAATGCACAAGGCAGGAGTGCATTATCACGACAAACAGTACACCCAAAGAACACAGTGAGTAGGAAAGATGGGTGTCCTTTTGCCTAATAGCAGGGAATCAACTTTTTCTTATGTATATTCTTAATAAAATCCTTATAGAAGTTACGGAGAGTCTAAAAGGCATTTATGCACCTAGTTACAGCCACAGAGTAGTGGGGGTTGGAAGAGACCTCTGGATGTCATCTAGTCCAACCCCCTACTAGAGCAGGCTCATCTACAGTAGATCCCACAGGAACACATGCAAGCAGGTTTGGAATGTCTCTGGAGAGGGAGACTCCACACCATCTCTGGGCAGGCTATCCCAGTACTGTTAGCCTCACAGTAAAGAACTTTTTCTTATGCTTAGCTTGAACCTCCTTTATTACCCAGATCCTTCCTGGCACCACTGTCAGCTCTGACTACTTTCCACATTAGTGACAGAGTTTTAGGCACATGTAGACACCTGAATTTAAGTGTCTCAATCTGGAGCTGGTTCCCAGTCTACTCTCATGTTTTGTGGTGCATCACAGTGCCACATGCCTTCATGAAGGGAAATGTTGCATTGTGATTGGTACAAGCAGATAGTCATAGTCACAGAGACGTCAGGGTTGGAAGGGATATAATGTTATTTGCAGAGTACTAGGAACACATATTTGAGTTTTGGTTGTGGTTGCATAATTAGTATCAAGATTCAATAATGAGCTCCCCAAAAAGATCAGAAATCAAAATTCAAAAAGCTAAGTTTAAAATAAAAAATAGATTTGGGATGGGGAGGTGGATGGGGAGGGAGATTGAACACAATTTTGAACCAGATAGTTTCCGTGAAGAAATTCTATCCCAGCAGCAGTGTCCTTGCAGCAGTACTCTTGTGTCCCAACTTGGTTCCAGGTCAGTGAAAAGCAGAGTTTGCTGCTCTCTGGATTACAACAAATTGTCATCCCACCATGTCCTGCCATCAGGTAGCTTCTCATCCCCCAAGTGGGGCTTGCTGCCTTTGGGGGAAGGAGCAGTCTCCTTCCTTCACATCCCTTTGTTCTTAGGAAAAAGTGATATCCAAACTGAGAACAGACAAATCAGGTATGAGCAGGAGCCAGGGCTGGTTTGCAGTACTGCCCTGGGAGCAGAGGGGTGTTCACTCGTGTCTTAGCTAAGGACATGGTTGCCAACAGAAAGAGCAAGGAAGAGATGCATCTCTGGATTCTTTTGGCCACAGGAGGCAGCAGAGTTACCTAGACTGTGTTGGCTGCAGCAGAAACAGTGCAGCCACTCCAGAGGATTCAGTGTGGCGTTAAGAGTGCTCTTTTCCCACTATCAAATAAGAGGGAAGTTGTTAATAATGCTTAGTTAATAAGAAAGCCTAGTGACAGTCACAAGGAATCCCATTGTCTCGAGTCTTAAGAGGATGCTGGCAGGCTCATGGGGTGCCTAGCAGTTCTCCCAGTGATGTATTTTCATCACAGCGACTGCATGTTTCGTGCTGCCCTTAAATGAGGATATGAACCTACTGTCAGAGTGTGTTTTTAATTTCATAATCTCCAGTCTGCCAGAATGGACTCAGGGGAGTTGCTCTGATATAAAATGAGCTTTGTTTAACTATCCATGCCTAATTGCACATGAGTCACTGCAGGATTTCTTCATGAGCAGATGCCATAAAACACTTGGAAAATACAAGTACAAGGCGTAGGGGTAGAAATGCCTGAGACCTACACAGCTACCCTGTTGCATGGGGACATTACGTGATGTCCCTTTGCCATTGCCTCACAACTTTTGGCAGCACCTGCTTGTCCCACCAGACTGATACACTGTTCTGAACGGGAGAGAGGCTGATGGACTTCCCACAGGGAGGAGACACCCACAGCTGCTGAAGCAGAAAGCAGAGATTTTGCTAATGGCAACTCTGTGAATCAGGAGAAGAAAAGGAAAGGCAGCTGCTCCCTTGGTGGACAGAGGCTCAATGTATTTAAATGAATGGAGAGAAATGTCCTGAAAGCTTTAGAAAGAAAAAGCTTTCAAGTTGAGCCATAGACATGGGGTCACCAAGGCCAAAGGATAGAAAGTGTTCAGTGCCTCCAGCAGATAACCAGACAGTTAAATTGGTTGAAATAAGCTGGCATCTTCCTCTGGAGAAGAGATGTTGGCAGTGTGACAGTGGGGGACTGCTGATCAGTCCGCTCTGCTTTTGGCCAGGTGAAATGAGTTAGGGATTTGAAGGTGGAAGTGAGTGAACTGGGTGGAAGTGAGTGAACCGAGACCTAATGCAGCTGTAACTCCTATTTAAAAAAAAACAACAAAAAAAAAAGAAAAAACCAACAACAAACACACACAGACACCCCCAGAATTACTGGCTTGATTTTCATTACACCAATAGGCTATTGAGAATACATTTATCTAACCATAAATCACAACTTTCCTAACTGTCAGGCATCATACATATGATAGTTGATGTTAAGAGTAATGTATTTCTATGATTTGTAAAGGGAATGGGAACGGGACCCAGGAATACATTGCTGCTGTTTGGTAAGTGACTTCATAGTCCTTGATTTAGAGCAGCCATTGGGGTGAAATGAGAAGAGTGATGTGGAGGATCCCCATGCTGTGACTCTGGCTGAAGTGAGCTGTTCTTTGGCTGTGTCCTGATTCTGCTGGACCCACAACTGCTCTGCTTTGTCCTAGAGTCTTCTGTTTGGTCTTAAAGGAAAGAAAAGGCCTTTGTCTTTTTCACTTTTGTTCTGCTTTGACTGAAGTAACTGAGAGTCTCTGTTGTTTTGAAATGCCATATCCAAATAATGCAAATGTTACTAAATTTTATCCACATGAAATGGCAATTTTACTACTTTGTCTTCTGCTTTTTGAGGCACTATTGAACTTCATAGTCTTTTACTTTCTACTTAAATAACAATGAACTATAATAGCTAAGCAAGAGTATCAATAATATTTGAAAAGGATTACTTAATAGACTGTGTATTTGAATATTAATTCTTTTGCTATTATACTTTGGAGCTAGCTCCAGAAAGCTGCTGATGGCAATTTGGTAAGGTCATGACTGACTTGATGGTGTAGCTATTAATTCCTGCTAAACATTAAGCACATTGCTATTCTTCTCCTCTTTGTTTAGTCATTAAGGAAACTGAAGAACATCATATGGTGTCAGACTTGTGAAGTGAGAATGAATTTGGGAAGACTTCAGAAAAGGTCACAGAAAATAAAGGGAAGGGGAAGAAAAAAGCAAAAGAGGAATTGTAGCATCTCAAAGCTTTCTTACACAGGTTTTATAAGTAGATTTCATATGCTCACTGTTCAGAAGCGTCTCAAAAAATTACTGCCTACCTTGTGTACCAGGAGAGTAAATATATATCCTTCACCCTGGAATTGTGGGACTGTTTAAGACACACGTTAAACATAATGTCAGTCAGTTATCTGTTGACCAAAGGAGTGGAAAGTGTCAGCCCTTTGGGCTAAATGCTGAGTTTTAGCAAACAGTATGCTCTGGTAGGCAACTAATAGTACAAATGAGGTTGATACATTTCTCAAGTACAAAATTCAGTTTCCTGTCATAGCCTTCTTATTTATCTTTTCTGTCCCAGCTCTTCACTTCCTACATCTTTTATCCCTGTTTTTGTAGTTCTTCATTCTGTCTTCTTGTATCTCACTCTTTGATCCCATCTTGACTGAGCTTCTTCAACCAGGCTTTTTGGCAAGATGTTTTCAGTGTTTTCTTATAGTACTGGCTTTTCATCTGTCCTGCCACCTTCTCTCTATCCTTCCAGTTCCCAATCCTGGTTACTCTGCTCACATTACTGTTCTCTGCCAAACACAACACTCCCTTTCAGTTTCCCCTTTCCAGTTCCCATCAGTTTTCAGTCCAAGTCATGTCTTTCCTTTTTCTACTTTATGTCATAAATGGTGTCCTCTACTTCTAAGTGCATCAGTTGCTTTATTATCTCTACATATGCATTAGATGTCTTCCTCAGCTGTGTTGCCTTGACATCAGGAGGGTTAGTGGAAGATCAGGAAACAAACTTTTTTGGACATCCTTTCACTGCAACAGCAAAGACACAGTAACCTGCTTCTATTAAATGATGGCTCCACCATCCCAAGTTTTTCAAATGAACAGTACTTGACAAAATAGCAGGCAGACTGGGACATAAGCAAGATTAATTTTTCATTCCAGAGTTCATCAAATTCTCTCCTTACAGAGATAAGATAGTGTGACTTTCTCTGTCCTAGCATACAGATTGTTTCCCCTCTGTAAATATATGAATGCTGCTTTATTTTTTTAGGAGACATATCTTCCACTTAACTAGTTGGTAAATAACTTCTTGCTTCACTGAGGTCAAAACCTTCCTTCCCTCAGTAAAGATTTTTTTTTTTTTTCTATGAACCGTATGTTTTAAATCAGTCTCTACATTAAAAGCCTTTCTGATATGAAATTCTGAATGCTACAGTTATATCTAGGTTATTGCTGAGTATTGACTTGTCCAATACAGTTGAGTGACAACAGGCTTGCGGTGATGCCCACCTTTTGTTTTATAGGTAAGCTATAGCCTGTCCCCAAACTTGTGAGAAATTTATGTGGCTCCTTGTATTACCGAATTGCACTCAATTTAAACTCATCAGTTTTCAAGGTTGCCCAGTGAAACAGGTTCTCACCTATTATTCTGTGCTTTAAAATGAGACAAAGTAATGGGATGATGACCTGTAAATTGACATTTTTACTAGGTCAGCTATTATCGAGTAAGGACGTGGTTGATGAATGGTCAGGAATAACTTGCAACTGCTCATTCTGGTATCGGTTTTCTTGTCACACATGACCTGGTTAGTTAATATCTTTACATTTCAAGAACAACTCTGCATGGTGAAATTGAAAGTGATTTGCTCCAGAAAGTAACACATTAATATTGTGCTGTGTTTCTTTGCTGTTATGACCAGCAGACAGGCTACTTGCTCTAACATACAATGTTAGAAATTTTGTTAATTTTATTTTTTTTTTAATAGTGACCTTTTCCACCAGGGCCTGTGTTAAATGGCAGTCAGCTATGCATCAGAAAGCAATTATGCCTGGCGGTGCAACTGTGTGTATGTTCACGAGGTCTTTGAGGTCTTCAATTTTCCCTGACATTTCATCTGAACTGTGCATTGGAAAGGAACCAGCTTTTTAAAAACAGGCATATACATATACATTTTGGAATTCAGGCCTGAAAATAATAATGTTGAGTGACCATTTTTATATTGTATTATGTCTGTAGAGATGGCACTATTATCATCAATCAAATATATAATTATTTGCATGAGAATTTTTTTTTGTCATTTATTTCCAATTTCAGCATTGTTTTTTGTAGCATTTGGTAAGTTATCTGGAGGAAACATTTTTCAAAGGCATATGGAGTGCTGCAGTGGAAGGCTATCAACTCTTCAGAAGGGGTAGGCAAGGCAGGAGAGGCAGTGGGGCAGCGTATGTTAGGGAGTGTTTTGGCTGTCTAGAGCTTAATGATGGTGATAATAGCATTGACTGTTCACGGGTAAGAATCAGGCAGAGGGCCAACAAGAAAGGCATCTTGTTGGGAGTCTGTTATACACCACCCAACCAGGATGAAGAGGCAGACAAAATGTTCTGTAAGAAGCTGCAAGAAATCTCACGATCACTAGCCCTTGTTTTTATGGAGAACTTTGATTTCCCAGATGTCTACTGGAAATACAGTACAGCAGGGAGAGAACAGTCAAGGAGGCTCCTGAAGTGTGTAGAGGTTAAATTCCTGACACAGATGGTGAGTGATGCAACTAGGGAAGGTGCCTGCTAGACCTGCTCCTTGCGAACAGAGGAGGACTTGTGGGTGATGTGGCAGCTGGAGACTGTCTTGGTATAGTGATCATGAAATGGTAGAAATTTTGATTATTGGAGAAGTAAGGAGCAAGGTTGGCAGAACATCTGCTGTGGTAACTTCTGGTGGGTAGACTTTGGCTGCTCAGAAGACTGATTGACAGAGCCCCTTGGGAAGCAGTCCTGAAGGGCAAAAGAGTCCAGGATGGCTGGACATTCTTCCAGAAGGAAATCTTAAAGGTGCAGGAGTAGGCTGTCCCCATGTGCTGAAAGATGAGCTGGTGGGGAAGAAGGCCAGCTTGGCTGAATGGAGAGCTTTGGTTGGAACTCAGGAAAAAAAGGAGAGTTTATGGCCTTTGGAAGAAGGGACAGGAAACTCAGGAGGACTGCAAGGATGTCGTAAAGTTATACACGGAAAAACTAAGAAGGGCCAAGGCCCAACTAGAGCTTAATCTGGCTACTACCATTAAAGACAATTAAAAATGTTTCTATAAATACATTAACAGTAAAAAGAGGGCTAAGGAAAATATCCATCCTTTATTTGATTCGGCAGGAAACACAATGACAAAGGCTGGGGAAAAGGCTGAGTTGATGTAGTAGTAAAAGCAATTGTTCTCCAGGTACACAGTTCCCTGAGCTGGAAGAGAAGAACAAAGAGCAGAATAGAGCACCCATAAGCCAAGGAGAAAAAGGTTAGCAACCTGCTACACCCCTTAGACATGCACAAGTGTATGGGAAAATATGGGACCCATGCAAGAGAACCGAGGGAGCTGGAAAAAATGCTCACCGTGCCCCTTTCATCAGCAGCCCTGGCTAAGTGGTAAGGTCTCAGTTGACTGGAGGTTAGCAAACGTGACATGTATCTTCAGGTAGGGCCAGGAGGAGGATATGGGGAGGATCTAGGGAACTACAGGCCTGTCAGTCTGATCTCAGTGCTGGAGAAGGTTGTGGAACAGATCATCTTAAGTGCCATCACATGGCAAATGCAGACAGGCCCAGTCTGATTTCATAAACCACCCTGTGTAGGTTTATGAAAGGCAGGTCCTGCTTGATTAACCTGATCTAATTTTATGACCAAATGACCCTTTTAGTGGATGAGAGAATGGCTGTGTCTGTTACTTATCCAAACTTTTAGTACTGCATTTGACATAGTTTCCTATGGAATTGTCCTGGAGAAACTGGCTTCTCATGGCTTGGATGGGGGTACTCTTCACTGGGTAAAAAAAAGGCTGGATGGCCAAGCCCAAAGAGTTGTAGGGAGTAGAGTTAAATCCAGTTGGTGGACAATCAAAAGTGGTGTTCCCTAGGGCTCAGTGTTGGGGCAAGTTCTCTTTAATACTGATCAGGATGAGGGAATTGAATGCACCCTCAGAAAATTTGAAAACACCAAGTTGGGTGCGAATGTTGATCTGCTTGAGGGTAGGAAGGCTCTACAGAGGAATTTAGACAGACTGGATCAATAGTCTGAGGCCAGCTGTATGAAGTTCAACAAGGCCAAGTGTAGGATCCTACACTTGGGGCACAACAACTCCATGCAACGCTACAGGCTTGAGGAAGAATGGCTAGAAAGCTGTTTTGTAGAAAAGGACCTTGGGAGTGTTTGTTGACAGCCAGCTGAATATGAGTCAGCAGTGTGCCCAGGTGGCCAAGAAGGCCAACATCATCCTGGCTTGTATCAGAAAGAGTGTGGACAGCAGGAGTAGGGAAGGGAGGTTGCTTCTTTGTCTTTTAAGGAAGAAAAAGGAGAGGAGGTTTTGTTTTTAGTTCCAGGACAAAAATGCTATCAGTTTCATTATCAGGAGGAAAGACTACTGTGAATTTGTGTTGTACCACTGTCTCAAATTGACTAATGGGTTGCAGAGTAATCCCTGAAGTGTTTTGAGATGGTTTCCTTACAGTTCCCATTTATAACAAAGCCAAGGCTGTGTCTCAGCAGGACTTCCTAGTTTATGGTTAGACTTGATCTTCAAGGTCTTTTCCAACCAGGATGATTCTGTGATTCTTTGCATGGGTGAGATCAGTTTTATTTGTTCTTTTCATTTACATTGGAATTTGGGTTTGTTGTTAATTTAGTAGGGTCAGAAATCCTGTTGTTGTGAAATCCTTGGTTTTACAGATGAGCAACTCAAGTAATAAAGGTTTTTGGTTTTTTTTAATTTTGTCTTGGATACATTTTCAGATATGCTCTGATTTTGCATGCACTAGATCTTAAGCATTTAAATGCTCTATCGTCATGGCATTTGAGTAAAAAAGAAACAAACTAATCATATGCTTGCCTGCAAATACATGCTTTAACTATACTTTTTCGGTGAGAATATTGCTGTGTAATAGCACAAATTCACCAGCTGTTAAAAGTAGTTTGGTGTGTTAGTTGTTTCAGGTCCTATGATTTTTAAACAAGCCATGTCATTTATAATTCCTGGCAAATATTTCTTCTTCTTTGTGAGTTAGAATGTTACAAAAAATAAGTAATTATCAGGCCCGCTTGTGAGCCCTTCTTTAAGTAGAAGAAGATAAAGCAACCAAAACCAGTTTTCTTTACAGAAAATACAAGAACCAGTCCCTGGTCCCCCACAGAGTGTTTTTTTTTTCCCAGTCTTAATCCTAGCTGAGCGGATGCATGGATTTCCTGCTTAAGCACGAGAGGAAGAAGCATTGTGAAGATGCAAAAGCATCTACTGATAAAACATCTTAATGATGCCTTTTTGTTCAGCTCTGAAGCTTTTGCTACTTTTTCTTTCAAATGGGTCATTTCTGTACTTGAAATAGTACCTTGAAATATACAGCTCTACTTGCTGTGGATTAAGGCACACCTACATTCTATTGCATAGGGTGGATGTAATGTAGTACATTTTTGGTGGCTATGTTTAGTAAAATCTTTGCAATTGTGAGGCATGAAGGAGCAGTAGATTATGATCTTATTTAATGTGTTAGACTGGATAAAGGCTGTAAAGGTTCTCTTCAATTGCTAGCCACTGAAGCTAGGCCAAAAAGACTTTATCTGTACTAGAGTTGAGCACTGACAGACGAAAGATTTTGGATTCAAGTTGATAATGCCAGAGTTCAGATGTTTTTTTAATTTTACAAAGATATCAGATATCTTATGTGTTTGTGTTTTTATGTATCCATCCATCTTGATTCTGAAGGATGCATTCTTCACGAACTAGCACTTCCATCAGTGAAGTACAACTTTTTTTTTCCAGTTCTCAGCTTTGTGCCATGTAACTCATGCTACTTTGATTAACAGTTTTCCATTTTAAATAAATCGTAGCAAGTGGCCATTCTTGTGTTACGGTGGAGATGAACTTCATGAGCAGCCTCCCATTGATTCTGTTGTGTTCTAGTGGAAATTACTGGGGAGAAATTATAAGCAACATCAGAATGCATCGAATAATTTTTTTTTCTCTACTAGAATTATTATGAAGTCTACTTTATCTATATGTAGGTAGGTAGCTAGCTAAAAATATATTTGTGTATTGTTACCTGTTTCATATTTAGAGTATACATGGCAGAAAAAGAGAATTTAACAGTCTAAGATTTTTCCTGTGTGTTTTGTGTTTTTTTGTTTGTTTTAATTATAAAATCTCCATGTATGTGGAGAGTTCATTGTTCTGCATTTTGCACTTTACAGCACAGTGGAGTGTGAATTGTGTTGCAATGTCTGTATTACAAAGAAGCAGCATAATCTGGTGTCTGAGCTATTTTTATGTTAGATCCTGAGAAGTTAAGATGTTCCTTTCCTTACTGTCTTTGGATTACTACTGCCTTTGCTTTCTGTCAGTGAATGGATTGTGAAAAGTTGTTTTTCCTGCAACAGAGACAGCCTGTTGTACTGCATTTAACTGGTTTTAGTTCTAGACCAGTGGGCTGTATTTCCCAGTAAGCTTCAGGAAAATGTCAGATGACCACAAGAGGCTCAGCTCAGCAGAACAAATTATGTTCGGTCACATTAGACAGTGAATCTTGTGGAAGTGGCTGCTCAGATGCCTTTGTGTAAACCATAGCTGTGAATGGTTCTTAAAGACATTGCCCTTTCATGCTTCCCAAACCATGCAAGCTCATTGGCAGACAGCTTCTTGGACTCCTCTGCTTTTCTGTGACCTGACATTTGTCTTTCCTTTGAGGTACAGAGCTATCCTTTTTTTTGCCATTTTTTTCTATATTAGTAAACAGTGTTAAATGTAAGGTTGGGGAAACAACAAAGCCTGCTGTTTCATGGGAGGCTCACTGCAGTTGTGTGTGTGTCTGGGTCTCTGCAAACAGCACGGCAGCACTCTCAGTAATGCAGCACAGTGGGTCAAGTGTTTCCAGAACTTGCCTTACTGTAGAAAGCTTCTTCTAAAGGGAAGTTTTGGGGAAAACACCAATGCAATTTCTTGTCTTCCAGAGACAGGTTGCTATAGCCAGTGTAGTTCTTGTAACCTAACAGGCACCACAGTAGCTACCTGCAGGAAAACAAAGTGCTCTGATTTGTATGACTTTAATCAGAATCTATCAAATTTAATAGCGTGACTTAATCAATATGAATAAGCCTTAGGTCAAGCCTTAATTTACACCTGAAGTCCTGTGCTTTTACCCAGTCAATAAAGTGTTTTATTTTCTTCCTGAACGTCTGTTGAATTCACAGATCAACATTAGTAACTGCTTTCAAAGAACAGTGGCAATGTGAACAAATACACTGAAGCTTTTCAAATTTTTGATAAGGGTGTGTTTGACATTTCAGATTTCTATAATACAGAGCTTACAATTTTAGATTAGTCTAGCATCCCCTAAATTGTGTTGTCTTTTCTGTGTGTGGGTTATTTGGCTTGTTGAAAATAAGGTATTCAAACCCTGCATCAATACATTCAGGTTGTCTTTCTGCCCTTAATACAATTTTGGGTCTATCAGGGTTGGTATCTTACTGTAGAGATGGATAACCTTTAAACTTTCCTAAGCATTTGTTGGTTGAAGACCACTCTCATTTCACTTGCCAGCCTTACAGCCATCTAGATAAACATAAACGTTTATAAGCCCATATTTTGTCTTTCTTTTTTGAAAGCAAAACAAAATAAACTTGTCTAATTTATCTAAATGTCATGGGGAGTGTAGCTGGGGGTTTGGGCTGGCACAGAAAAACCCGGAAGAAGATTTTATCAAGCATGTTTCAATTCTCTGCAGACCAGCAGATCATACTGCCTGGGCTAATCCTTAGCCCTCTCCTGTAAGTTGCCTTTGCCTTTGATTTATAAGGCTGCTGACCCCAGCTGAACCCTGTCAGCAGCAGTTCAGAGGGGCTGTCACAAAAGAGAGGCCTCTGATCTGACAAATCGATTGGCTGTGAGGGAGAGTCGAGTGGGGAAAAAACTCCCCCTAACAAGGGGCTCCAGCCCTTTCCTGGGGAGCTGGCAGCTGCAGCTCTGCGGGGAGGATGGTGCCAAGTGCGGGGGCAGCTGCCCTGCAGGAGGGGGAGGGCCCAGTGTGGAGGGAGGCAGCAAAAGGCT
>NW_009952700.1:504910-513789 GCF_000747805.2 Chaetura pelagica
CCTGCTGAATAAGCCTCACAACAGAAACAACTATATTGAATTTAAAAGCTGTTAAGTGGAGGTCAATTGCCAATAATCGGCCTAATTAAAAACAAATACTGAAATTATAAGTCCAGCCTGGGCTCTATTGAAACAAGATAATTAAAGGTAGAACCATCAATTAAAATCTACAGGGAAGAAGCTGGTGAGGTTAAGCAACAAGCTAGATTAAAACCCCCAAAAAACAACTAAAAATGTGAATGGTAATCTGCATAGCTCCTCATTTAGCATTTTAAAAGCAGATGCTGTGACTTGCAGTAAGCTTGAATGTTCTTTAAATTCTACAGCCATGAAGTAGGTGGGAAGCTACTTTGGAAATACATAGATCGATATACACTGAAGCTTGCTTAATTAGAGTCGCTAAAGCAACACATTAGCACATACAGTGTTCACTATGACAGAGCCGTATCGTTCTCCTTCTGAAAATATTTGAAGTACTATGGTGTAGACACCTTTATTTTTGTATGAACCTCAGTTCTCAAGTAATTAACCTTTTGGGCTGCACTCCAGAGTAAGTGCCTTTACTGCATGGGATTAGGTTGCTCTGAATCCACTGCTTCAGCAAAACAGACAGAACATTGCTGTGCAAAGCAAAGACTTTTGCAGAGCAAAGACTCTGATAATCATAATTATCAGAGGAATGTCTTTCTAAACTATTTAAGTTGTATAGAAAGTTTACTGGCAAATGGTTGTAGACACTGGCCATGATTTTAAGATAGCATTAATTTGTCTCCTAGAAGCTATAAAAAGATTAAAATGCTTTTCTGTAGTTCAAAAAAGCCCCACTATCCTGGGAAAGCAAACTAGTCTAACAAAAATGTATGTGTAGCAGACAGTAATACCATGCTTCTAGTATTGCCTGTGGAGTGTAAACTCTCACTTTGTATGATAAAATACAGAGTTTGGAGGTGTTTCAGTTTATGGCTTTGTTAGAAAAGCTAGCAAAACAGCATTTTCGGTCTTCCCTAAAGGGAATATACGTATCTGGAGTTTGTTAGTTGTTCTGTCCAACAAAATAATTGAAAATATCTCTTAAATCACCTTTGTCTTATGATCACATGTCTAAAGAATTTTATGGCATCCAGTTTTCCATAAGCATCTTCTGAGCTAGCTCAGCTCATGAGGAAGGAGTGTGTCACTCTCTGAAAAGTGTATAATATATGTAAAATTCATGCCGGCAATATTATTTTATATATTTAAGTATATGTGGATATATAAAGATAACTGATGGAAATTATAGACTAGTGATTTTTGCACATAGTGGAATAGGGGAAAATCATTCTGTTTCCTAGCAAAATAGTTGCAGTGCTTGTTTTTTTTTTATTTAGTTAGGTCAAAACATACTGATGGCAGTCTGCAACATTGGAACCAACAAGATTTTTATTAAGCCACATACAGATGCCCCCCTCCAAAAGAAAGGAAACAGAGAACATCAAGTTGCCTATCTGTGAGGTAGGGGGAAGGCAATAAAAGAAGCATGAGCAAATACAGGGGATAGAGAATCTTTTGTTTTTCTCTATAACTAGACAGTATGCTAACTTTCCATTGTAACCGAGTATGAAATTAAACCAACATGAAAAGGAGGTTTTATTTTACCTTCATATTTAATAATTAAAAATTCCTACAAAAATAGGTTAGGTTTACATTATTTTTAAAATAAAGCAAGTAAAGCATAAAATAAATATTAATAAAGCTAAAGTAGGCAAATCCCTTGACAAATAGGAAAATGAAATTATGTCTGCTAATGGCATTGACCTTCTTTCACATCACTGAAATTCACCAGCACATAAAAATCTTACTTTTGGGCACTTTTTCTAAGAGTTCTAGAAATGACTACCAAAAAACATTGTATCTTGGCAAGTAGGAGAAAAAGAAAAACATGAGAGAGTTGAGGCTTCATTATCTGGGAAATATTTATTTGTTATCTTGTATGTAACATCAAAAATCACATAGCAGCGAAATTAACTACATTCACCTGCTAAGCACTCTTTCTTTTCTGTAATTTTGATATGTGATAGTATTGAAAGTTGTGGCAGTTGCTCTGCCACTCAGGGTTTCCTTCCGTATCTCAAGTGCTGTCCTTTTCCTATCCAACTGCCATATCATCCAAGCCTCTAAGTTTTGTGGCTCCTTGAGAAATGAGTCAAATTTTATGTTATTGTATTTTAGCATGTTTGAATTGCATAACTTCTGATACTTTACTCCTTAAGTAAACTTTAAACTGGGAATAAAACCAAGGTATATTCATAACTTTTCAGACATCCAGATACTTTCAAAGATATCCTTAAAATAATTGTAGCTGACTCACATTCAACCTAATATTTTTTCCTAATTTCTAGTTGCTTAGATATGTGGAATTCTTTTGGTCAAGATGATTTAGATAAACAAGTCTTTCATAAATTCCTTTTCCTTTTCTTTTTTTTTTTTTTTCCCCAACACAGTGGAAACCAAAGATTTCTCATTTTAATTCTGTCTGGATTTGAAATACATAGTGCCAGTGTATTTGGCAAGGTGTTCTACAAAGCTATAGTAGAAATCTGGAGTGAAATAAAGCATATGGAGGCAAAGAGCAGCTTGTAACCTTGCAACAGTTGCAGCACACTTAAATTGAAATAATCAGACATGGAAAATATTTTATTATATATAATCTGAATATATCAGAACAATTTAAAACGACAGCAGTATTTGGGCCTTAAATAACCCCTGTGTTATTGTAACTGATTACCATCAGGATAACAATTGAAGTATAATTTGTTAGATACTCCCTTTGGCTTTCTTTTATATCTCTCTGCTTCTCCCCTTTGTAAATACATTGCCTTTTATAGCCATGGTAACTTTTATGGCTTGAAAGTTGTGTTTGTTTGCTTTGCTGTAATTACAGTCTCCTCAGCTGCTGACAAGATTTGGGCTTTTGAGATAACTCTGCCACCTGGAGTTGTGGTTTTTAGGAGCTCTTTTCATCCTATCACTCTCATGCTTTTGCTAGGAGATATGGCGGTGCCTGCTAGATGACTGTTGGTTTCCCAAATAAATGATTAGACAATATTTTTATCAAAGTTGTCAGAACATAACTAATGAGCTCTCAGGGTTGTTTGTTTGTTGTGGTGTTTTTGTTTCCTAGTAAAAAAGGTTCTGGTTTAAATGAAAACTTGCTAAAACAAATGTTTGGTTTTTTGCCATTTCCTCTTACTGTGGCATTTATTCTGTTCCCCATGAAGATTCTGTGTTTAAAAACCCTTAGCATAAAGGGCACATGACTTTTCGATCTCTGTCTTTTTTATAAAAAGTTATAACTACAGGTAGTAAAACATTTGTAATGGTTACCACTTGTGGAATTATTCAGCTGTCTGTATTTTTGTTTGTAACACTGAGTTTCATAGTGACTTCTCTGTCCTCTCCATCCTCATTGATTATTTTATATGTTCTCATTTGCAAGTTAAAAAAATGCTTAGGCATTCATATTCCCCTAATAAGGCAGCACATGCTTAGAACAAGGCTGTGACCATGAAATAAGAGTGGAGCAGATATGGGGACAGTCCCCATTCTGGCAGAAAAAAAAGCACTCTCTATCTCCACTTTGGAAGAGAAGATAAGGGAGGGAAGAGAAAGATTTTTGGGGCTCTCTAGCTCTGCCACACCAGTCCAAGTAGGTAGTATAGGTTATTAACATTTCCATTTTATAAATAACAAAGAATTGTAATGCCATGGGACACACAGATGTATTAAACTGTTTTCCTTAGGTGTGACACCTCCTGGGGCAGGAAAGCTTTGCATCTAAGGCTTTGCTCAAAAACTCTTCCTTTCATTGGCAATGCCATAAATACGAGATGCATTATGTGAGGTAGCTGCCAGCAGATATGGGTTGTTTTGTTTCCAGTCCCAAGGGGAAAACTGTGTATATGCTGCTTTCCATATGCCCTTGGTTAGATGTGGTGAGCTTTCAGCAGAGTTCAGTGTTGCAGAGACGAGCCTTGCAAAAAGCCTTCAGTCAATGATAATGACCATTTATCTAAAAAGAGCACTCTGCTGAGTGCTCAAGACAGGAAACCATCATTGAGACAAGAAGGAATGGCAGCTAAAACACTGTAATTTTGTGAACTTCAACACCTTGTCTCAAAGACAAAAATATGTTCTGCCAGAAACGGCAACATATGTGTTAGCTTTTTTTGTGACTTGAAAGCTGTACTACCTTTCTGATATTAAAAACACACAAACAAACAAACCAAAACCGGAATGCAGACCAGAAAGATAAAACTTATCACATACTCTATATTTAGCAGACAATATGGGTCAATAATTAAAAAGAAATGTTTTGGGCAGAAGGCATTTGTGCTTGACCTTACTTGGAAAGCTCTATGTTGCAGTAGCATTTTATTGTGATTGCATATTGTATTTTCCTCTAAAGCTTAGGTATCCGTGAAAATAAACACTGCAGCAAAAGCACCTAATTTCCAGTTGCTGAGTTCTACTTACTTATGATCCCCAGCCAGTATTAATGTTAAATCATTAATTTACATCCTTATATGTCAAACATCCCTCCCCAACTACTAATGTATGCCAAACTGCAAATAGCATGTCACAGTATCAGCATCAGGAGTGGTCACCCCAGAGCTAAATGGTCCTTGGGCAGTACTGACAATCAGTGGGAGTAATCACCATTTCTGTTATCATCCTTCTACAAGGCTTGGCATAAATCCCTTCCCTGCTTCACCCCATTGTGGTCATGAGGGACTGGTGTAAGCTGACAGCTGAGCTGCTACTTGGTTAGGAGAGGGGGAAGAGGAAGGAGGATGAACCAGTAAAGGAAGAAGCTGCTGTGCTTTTGTTAAATACAATTTTGTATTTTTGTTTTTAACTAGTTGATGGTTTGCTATGCTCACTGTCATAGTGTAGTGAAATGTAAAGCCTACGAGCATAAGAAATTTCACTCAGAAGTAGTGAAAAATGAGCAAGGAAAATGCTTCCTTGTGTAATTCCCTACATTCAATAAATTAAATGTTTTTTACTAAAAAAGAAGGCTCTAGATTTTTATGGAGCTGTGGTTAACAATAGTGCAGTGATACTTTTTGGCAGAGAAATAAATGCTCTTTCAAATACATGGTATAATTGCTCAATACATCCCCATTGGGACTGGGGTTATAACTACAGCAGAATAGTATTAGAAGACCATTTTTATGTCTTGCAAAGTGAAGCAAAAGAAGGCTGCCTGTGGACTGGCTGCAGATTTTCTGCTGCTGACTTAAAATAAAATCCACAATTAGATTCTTATCCAAAGAATAGCCACAGGGATGTGGGGTGATGTTATATATATGTGAAAATACTTGCATATTATCTGCTGTGGGTGCCAGTGTCTCCATGGCCTTCACCTTCTATTAAAAGTATTTGGTATTATTCTAATAAAATCTATGGGTGAAGCTGTTGTTCTGTGTCATGCTAGATGGGATGCTACCTCACCCACTGCCAGCATGCTGGTTGCCTGCAGACAGAGCTGTCTTGGTGTCGCTCATGTAGCATGTTGCTACCAGAGCTGGGAGCTATTTGACCTTCCTGCTTCAGGGTCGTTTCTGCCTAAATATGTGAAGCTGGCAGAGCTCCATGCAATCTGGCAGCGAGGGATACATATGGCTGATGGCTTATGCGAAGTGTACGAACAATCAGCATGTGTGGTTAGAAGTTGAGCAGTTTTTAATTGTTTGATGTACTGTGCCTGAGGGATGATGAAAGTCGCTGTCTGGATGGCATGCTGTCAGTCAGAGTGTGCAGTCTAGGTCACCTCTTACAGGAACAGAAAAGGCTGAGATGGCTTTGCGTTTAGCATTCTTAAAAGTGTGGGGGTTTTTTAAATGCCTTCTTGAATACAGTCCTTCGTAAAATGGAACAGAAATATTTTTCACATTCACTCTATTTTTTAAAAGCTTCAATCTATTTTTTAAAATAATGCTGGTACCCAACAGGACCATGATGCTTTTTATTTTCAAACAGGCAGTAGCTAGCATCTGTAAATTAATAAATGAAGTTGTATTTATTACAGTTGTTCATAAATGTGCATTTCATCACTGAGGTTGTAAACCAAAGGGGCTGGTTGTCATGAGTGTGTCTACTCAACTGAGTGAGTTGTTAGTAAACCAGGGCAGAAATGGACTGGTCTTGTGCTCAGAAAGCGACCTAGAAAAGGTAGGCAGATCAAAGGAAGACAAGCAGATTATATTCACTAGCTCTCTGCTGTTCTGTCTTTTACTTAAATTTCTGTAACTGACAGGACTAAACCACTTTCAATAGAGTTAAGGAGTATCTTCCAGGTATAGAAAAGCTGTTAGTTATAAAAACATGAGAACAAGCCATGACTGAGTTTCCACCAGAGGCACTGCTGCCAGTATGTATGTATGTTATACCTTTAGCCACTAACAAATATGGGAATTAAGCTAACCTATTATATGATCTGTTGAACCATTAAAGTCTCATTTTAATGAAATTTTGGACACATCTCATGTGTTGTAGCAACAAGTTTGGTTTTGGCTTTTCTTGTGGTCGTAGGGTTGGTCCTTGGTGCTGTCGAAACAGAAGGCAGTTGATGCCCACCACGACAAAGTAGGTGATGATAGTAATGTTGCCTGTATATGTATTCAATCTTAATTTTCCTTTTTCAGCTTATCAAATGGAAAATGGTCATCATCAGGTCAAAATCTATTTTCTCAAGGATGGATTTGTGATAAACTAAATGTACTCCTTTCTCTTTTTCATCCAGTATGATATATAGTAAGAATATTAATACCAAATATAATGAGATTATAAATTGCCTTTAAGTTCTTAAGAATGGTGGCAGAAAGCGACCTAGAAAAGGTCTATTTTGCTATTTTGTGAGAGTGAATGAGTATCCTAAACAGATGCACAAGACTAAAACCAAAATAAAACAATAAAGATCTGTAGCAATGGGATATAAAATTGTCTCATGCAGGTGCTTTCCTAGGAGAAAACAATTCTGATCACATCATGAATTACAGAAAGAGTAACAGGTGAATCTAACTCCCAGTGCTTATCTAGCAATAGCTTGGCAAGATTAAGAGAAGACATGAAATTCTTCTTAGCTGATATACAGGGACCAAGTGTATGTTTGATACAGCTGTTCATCATCTGACTGATGCCTCAATTCAGTGTCAAGGATTAATGACTCTGATGTCTTATGAGGAAAGGCTGAGAGACCTGGGACTGTTTAGTCTGCAGAAGAGAAGACTGAAAGGGGAAAAGTGGCTTCATCCTGGCTCAAACCAGGATGTTCTATTGCTGCATAGTTGTTTTAGGCAAACATTTGGGTAAAGGTTTTGATCGTGATCAAAGCCCTAAAATAATAATCAATTTCTGCTTTTCTTTTTTTTGAGGGGTTTTTGAGTTTGTTTTGGTTTGGGTTGGTTTTGTTTATTTGTTTGTTTGTTTGTTTTTAATACAAAAGCAAAGTAACATGGGAAAGGTCAATTATCAATGCAATGTAATTATTAAAATCAGTGGTACGTACTTCCTGGTAGAGCTCTATAGTAGCAGTGCAGCCATAGTCACTTTTCACTTACATGACTGCGACTGGGACTGATATATATGTTTGGATTTGGTAATGTACAGCAGGGCTGGGCTTCATCTTATGATAATATTGATGTGTGAGTATCTAGTGCACCTGAACAGTTCCACTGATGCAGCAGCTTGTGCAGTGATAGAGTCTTTCCTCAGGGGCCTGGAGCCAATGGCTACTGAAAAAAATAAAGCTTTGCTGTTAATTTAAGCAGGCCACAGATGGAGTCCTGTGTGCACCATGTTTTTCCTCACAGTATCCCCTAGTAGCTGGAGACTGTGATATTCGCTATGTTAGAGATCTTGAAAAGATGCCATTGCTCCCTTCTGAGTTTGCCTTCCCTCAGGCCATGGTACAGCCTCCTTTGGAAGCATTATTCAGTCATGTTAATATTTTTAGTTTAGGAGTCATAACTTGCCTTCCAAGACCCTAATTAGATAGGATTAGGTAATAGCAATCTATTCATTGCTATTAAGAAATAGGAGAAATCAACAACAAAAAATGAGTTTCAGACAGTTTCAGTAGTTTCTTCCTGAGGTGCATATCTGCTTCAAGAAAAAAGGTACATGCTCACAGAAAACAAAGGGTGTGAACATCAAATAAGAAAAGTAACTCTCCTTAGAATATTTAGAGGGATATTTATAGAAATGCCAGTGACTAAGTAGTGAAAGCTCATGTTCAGCAGAGTTACCTTTGTCATGGGGATCAGGAGCCACTGAGCTTGGGCAGTTTTCAGCTGGACAGACTCTCTTAGTTTTAGTCACTGAAATCCAGGGTGCTGTATTTTAGTTGTTCAGAAATAAGCAACGGTAATTTTGGTATGATGGGGTTAAGGGAGAGGAAGAAGTAATCTCTGGCTTTTTCATATATATAATACTATTTCTCATAAAAAATGGTAACAGTGTTCAGTCATGAGTTTCACAAGTAACGATTTCACATGGTTAAGGGATTAGAATCAGGTCCTAACAAGTGATACTAATATGACCATTCATGTAGTTTGTGATAATTCACTGTCTGTACACGGTTCAGATGTTGTTGGTGAAGTTTATCTAAAGCTGGTTCAGTGACTCATTTAAAGTCACTATGAATTACGATGTAAGAGAGGTGAATAGTCAATATGACCTTTTGAACGATGATGAGAAGGAAAAAAGCTTGGCTTAATCTTATTAGAAGAAATCAAATGATTTGGAAAATGACTGAAAGCTAATCAGCCCTGGGGATAACTCTTAAGGCTTCAGTGATTAACATGGTGCTGTTTCTCCACCTCTCTCCCCCCCCCCCC
>NW_009952700.1:513895-527417 GCF_000747805.2 Chaetura pelagica
CCCCCCCCCACCTTTAAGGTTTCCTCAGCCCTTTCCATTGGTAGAAATAGAAAAAAGTGTCCTATTTGACCTAGTAAGTCATTTGTGCCTAATCTTATTATTTTTAGCTGGATTCACATGATCATATTAGAGTATCTCAGTCAGCAACATATAAGAGATGCTCCCTTTCAGTTTACTTTCCTGTTAACTATGTTCCTAAGCCACAAAAAAATCAAACTGTAGTCTGAAGTGGAAGAATGTACCAATCCTTTGAGGTTTGAAATTGAATATAGTAAAAAATTATTTGTCAAGGGAACAAATTACACAAGTTTTTACTTTGTTTGTATATGACCTCATTTCTTTAGCCACTGGTTAACAGTTTTAAGACAAACTTTACATTATAGGAAATAAAAGGTTGAATCAGGAAAAAATACAGTATGATTCTCAGATTCCACTCAGAAGACAGACTGTATGAACTTTAAATCCTAAAATAAGCAGCTACTTATTGAAGATTTTGAAGACATATATCTTATGACCATTCAAGCTCATTCCAGTTATTGAGGCTTAGCTTTGAGGCACCTGGATTCAGATGAACTCCTAGGGCTGAAAAGAAACAGGAGCTCATCCTGGCTCAAACCAGGACAACATATTAGCCTTTAAAAATTGCTAGATGTGAAATGGGCAAAATCAGAGTCTCTGACAATCTGTAAATCAAAAAGTCAGCCTCTGGGAGGCAAAACTTTCTTAATCTTGCCTAATTTCCCCTCAAAAGGAGTGTTCCACCATCAGCATCTTGTTGACAGTAGGTACTGTATTACTATACACCTATAGTGTATACACCTATATGAGCCTTCATTGTTCAAGTGAAAGGGACTTCCTCTGCTGGATGTTTTGTATATCCCATCAGAGCTGAGGCAATTCTGACAAGCTCCATTCACAAATCTTGACCTTTACCTTAACCTCCCAGTTTCTCTTCAGCTGTTTCTTATTCCTGTTATATATCATAGAATCATAGAATGTTTGGAGTTCGAAGGGACCTTAAAGATCATCTAGTTTCAACCCCTCTGCCTGGGCAGGGATACCTCCCACTAGAGCAGATTGCTCAGAGCGCCATCCAGCCTGGCCCTGCACACTTCCAGGGATTGGGCTTTTCTGAAGCCTGTTCTTGATCTGTGCAAATGGATTTGCATTGCTTAGCTGGGCTCTGCTTACCCCTCTGAATGATCATTATTCACAATGGAATTTACTTCAGTAGAGGCTACAGTTATTAGGCCAGTATTAGTGAATAATGATTACACTGACTGGTCCTGAATTTGGGCCATTTTTATTCTGGTTGCCTTGTAGAAATCACCTATAACTTGTTTTGGATTGGTTTGTTTTGTGGGGTTTGTTTGTCTGTTGGTTTCTGTGGTTTGTGGTTTTTTTTTCAGTTTCAAGTGAATAACTTCTATTGAAATTCTCATTTATGAAAGGATTATGAAGCACTGAGTCACAGAATCAGATTCTTTTTTTTGGTCGCACAGCATCACAAAGGTTGATCAGTTTCAAATTGCTTTTACAAACTGATTTGTACAATACCTAATGCTATAGGTACCTATTAGTAAGCTCCTTCTGCAGTTTTGTACTGCTGAATGCAGAAATTCCCTAACGTGGTGCCGAGAGTACATTGCTTGCATTCACTAGAGGTGTCAACCAGCAAGGTTGTTAGTGGGATGGAACCTTTGTTTTGTTTTTCACTCTTTTCCTGTGGTCAATATGAGGAAAGAAAGCACAAACGAGTAGAGTGTGAATCAGAACATACAGTCATAACAAAAATGAAAGAGCACTAGGGTAGTATCCTGAAGACAACAGAGCATTATGAGGTTGAGGTGAGATACCATCTGGATTCAAACTCCCCAGTGTTTATTTTCTTCATCTTGTTAGCAGGCATCATAAATCACCACGGAAGACATAAATTAAAGGAAGGCTGCCCACAGATAGAAAAATGGATTTGCTGGAGAAGGTAAAAGTCAAAATTCAAGTCTCTGGCTGTGGCTGGAGTAGGGTTCGACTTCAAATGTATTGTGTTACTATGTGTGTTTTAAAAAAAAACACCACCACAGTTATCCTTTAAATTTAAATGGTATTTTTACTGAACTAGAATTGGCACTCTTAATGACCCTGTATGACTCATTAACGAATAAATTAAATCCCACCATTTAAAATCAATTCCACTAAATTCTATCTCTTGAGAGAAGTCCTAGGGCATTTCTAAAGGGCTGGAAGTTTAGAATTTGAGGTCTTGATATGAATGTGTGTAAGGGTTCAACAGCAGAACAAGGAGGGGTTCGATCAGTTAACCCCTCCCCCTCAGTTTTACTTGATACCTGTTGAATCCCCCCCCTACGGGCAGTACGCACTTCTGCTCAAAAAGGGAATGAGGACACTGAGTGAGGGGTTTATATGTGCTGATACTTTATAAAAACAAACAAACAACCAAAGGTGTACAAATATATGTCTATAATACAAGCCACTTGTACGGTGCAAAAGATAGAAGGAAGATCATTATGATCAAGGGAGGTGATTTAGATCGAGTCGCAGTTCCCCCCGTTGGGGTCACCATGGTGAGAATGGGGAGTGAACTCGAGAGAGAGAGAGAGGAAAGCGGGGAAGATTTGTGGATGGGCTTCTTACACCCCTGTCACATTGAAGGTAGCAGAAGCGAGCAGTAGTGACGGCTCCGGGGCTGGAGGGCAGCAGACACGCACCGGGTGGGCAGCAGGGACACACCTCGTGTGCAGCAGCGCTTGGGCTGGGCTGCTCCCCAGGCCCATCCCCGGCTCTCTGGGGTGGTGGTCTTTGTTCTTAAAAGAACAGTTAAGATTTCAGCCTTTATTTAGCCCTTCGGGTCCCACAAAGATCTGGCAGGCGGTAGCAGAGTGGCGTGCCTGTGGGTTACCAGTGATTTCTGCTCTCCTGTCAGCAGAGGCAGAAGCCCCTCCCCGATGCTCGGGTGGCTTCTCTCCAGGTTAGGGCGACCCAGCGCACCGTTCCAGGTGCAGCAACACATTATCCCATCTGCCTGCCAGCCCTGGCCCAGCCAATCTTGAGTCCTGGGGCAGGACAGGCCACCCGCAGGCAGGCAGGAAGAGCTCTTCTGCAAGTCTCAGGTCTTGACGGTTCCCAGTGCCAGAGGCACCGTGCAGGAATGGTGTCCCTTTAGTTGCCCTTATATGTTGAAATAGTTTTATGGGAGACCTATATGTTTTGTGGCAAGGGGCATAACCCTTACAGAGTGAGGTCAGGCTGAGATCAGCCTAAGATTCTGTTGGAGTTTCTGAGTGCTATCCATGACAAGCTTTCTTTAGGAGCTTCAAAACATCGCAGAAAACTGGATCACAATTGTATCTCTTAACGCTGCTGAAAGGAGAGTTGAGTATGAGACATGCAGTGCACTCATCTCTGCAGCCTCAGTCACCAGAAAGGATTCCTGTGGGGCCGTGTTCATTCTTTGGCATGTAAGACTTAAGAAATATAATATAGCTGACACAAGTAATTTTTAATATTTTGCGGGTTTGAATTTATCAGAATATGCCACATTTTCCTTACAGGCTTGGTACCCACTGTGATAAGAGAGGAGAACAAGAGAAGGCAAAAAGGAACTTTAACATCAAAATATACAGCTAGTGCACCAGACTGTTTGGAATGTATTTGATGACTACACATTCTGGTTCTATCTTTTGAATGTTAATTGGGTTTGCTACAGGTTGTACAACATGCATTTATCCAGAAAACATCAGTTACAGCACAAAAAGAAGTAGTGAATATTACAGCATAATTATTCCTCTATGCCTTCCTTAACAAGGTGTATCTAAATTTGAATTGCAAGTTCTGTAGCATTGAAGGAAATTTTGTAATCCTTCCTGTTAGGAAAAAAGAAGATGTTGAGTTTCCTATAAAAACAGAAATAACTAAAACATGCAATTGGAATAGTTATCTTTATTTTGAGACTTAATATAGCATATTTTACTTTGACCTATGCTTATAGGTATTAAAATTACACATACTTTTTTGCCTTGGTATTGCAACATTTTATGGTTCCATGTCAAATTAAAATTTGACAGCTGTTCAGGGAGCTAATCGTTTCCTAGCTCCTTGAAAAGAAATATGCTAGCACTTTCACAGGTGGGGTTTTTTTCTTATTTTAAATATTTTCTTGTTAAAGATCTCAAAACAACTATTTCCCCAACTTCCCTCTTGGTTCTTTTCTCTCTTTTAGTATACAGCTTCAGAAATTGCACATTAAAAGCTTCACAGACATTCACCTGAAGACAGAATAATTTTGAAGTAAATCATTCAAGAGCTAAGGAGGTGTTTGCCTTTCTCATGTACTTCTATTGTTTGCCTCAGAGACCAATAGAATTATTGATTTTTGTAGAGAAAAAGAAACGTCTTTGAAGATTTGATCTGACCTTCTGCATAATGTAAGTCATATAATTTCACTCTGTGCATTGTGCAGTCATCCTTTCTATTGGACCCAGTTACTTGTGATAAAATTTCATCTTATCCTTCAGCAATCTATTAATTGATGAAAAACAAAACAGGAAAGTATCCAGGTGCTGATACTACTTCTTTTCATAAACAGATCTGATGACTTAATTATACATAATGCTTGAGAGGTTGCATCAAACCCAAATGTGGAGCTTTCTGCAGTTGTCTGTGCACTTGGGAGGTCTTCTGGTTCTAACACGCCACATTAACCCTAACACTCTGTACTACTTGCTAGGAAAATCATTAAGAGACAATTGTTGAACCTGAATTAGTCTATACACTGAAATGTCATTCTCAGAAAAGCTCTTGTTTTATCACAATCTGGACAGCATACACATGCAGTATGAGCTCCTGTCAAAACTTAACTTTTTTCCCTCTATTCCTCTTTGTAAGTCTTTAGCTGCACAAGACAGATGTGTCAGTGAATGTCTGCAGTGCTGCAGTGTCCATAGCTCTGGAAAAGTATGCTGTGTGAGCCACCTGAAACTTTTACAGTGTTCTCAAACATCCAGATTTTGCTCTGAAGTACTCAAGTTGGTTGTTTGGTTTGGTTTTATTTGGTATTTGTTTTATTTTGTTTGGTTTCTTTAAGGAAACCTTATTTTGAAATAGTAAATATTTTCATTACCATAGCTTATTATTTTGAAGTATTAAGTATTCAGGTGAGCGCCAAACCAAGAACCTAGGTTTATAGTCTCTCAGGTATTTATGCTCTTTTCTTCTTCTGAAATTGACTGACAGCCCAAGGCTGGATGACACCAGCCTTCTAGGGTGAGCACGAGCTGCCCATCCTGTTGTAGATGAGGGGATCTCTAAGCTATGCAAAAGCTGAAAGCTGGGAGGGAATAGTTAAATTATCAGAGAACATCAAGGAGCTGTGTTGAAGAAACAGACCCATCACTATAATTCTTTATAGGGCTGCTTTTGTACTGGGAAACAGGTCAATTTACATAGTCTCAGTTAAAGGATTCTAAGAAGCACCTGAAATAAAGGAATTGCCCAAGCCAATCCAAACCCAGAGATCAAGTAATAGCCAAAACCCAGGGTGGCTGCAAGCTGTCCTATAAAAGAGTTAAGATATTTTGGATAGCAGGTGTTTTTTATATTTAAAACCTTTGGCCTTTCATTGAGTTGCATGAGTATCTATGCTGTCAGCTATGAAAAAGGAGGCTGGGTGGGAGCATTTGCATTCCAACATGCAAGCCTTTTACCTCAAAGGAAAATTTTCAATGTTAATGGCATCTGTTTACCTGTAAATCCATCCTCCCTGTGCTTGTAACAACTCCATGTAGAAGAGGTCACCTCCTAGTGGATGTTCTATGGGGGTTCAATAACTGCAGCAATCCAAATATTTTTTAAATGACAGCAAAAATACCTGGTACAAAAATAATTTGTTATGAAGGACAGGCGTTACTAGAATGTATTCATTTTAAATAAAGTGGGGCTGAAATGTGTACTTCATTTCTTTTACTTTTCTTTTACAAGTCTAAGCACTTTTATGTCCATTTTTTGTCCATTTTCATTAATCTAACTAAGATCCAGAATCTTCAGGATGACTAAAGTTGTTATCTTCTCATTGAAAAATGTGTAAATCTTGTGTGTAGCCAAGCACAGTTCATGTGGAGTCCTCAGGTGAATTTACCAGGAAAGACATCCATGGCTTCAGTGGGATTACTTCAGTTAATGAGCAGATAAGTTTGTAGTACCAGGACCTTAAATACATTCATGAAGTAGGTTAGTTACTTCAGAGGAATCCTTTAGCTGAAGGAGACACTGATCATCTTAAGAACTTCCAGCTTTTGGAAAAGGCTTTTTAACATGACAGATGTGTCCTCTGTTACCCCATGATGGGCCACCATACAACGAAGATACACCAATAGCTAAAACTGTGGCAGCTTGAGCTAAACAAGCCACGTGTGCAGACAATGATGAAAATAAAGATTTTCCCAGGGGAAAGGGTCAAACAACTTTTCCCCTGTAGTACAAAATGCAGATTAATGATAGAGGCAAATATGAGTAGCTGTGTTCATGTCAATATGAGTAAAGAGCTGTTATGAAAAAAGTGACCTTAATTGAAGAGCTGACCTTAAGTGGTCTAACCTGACAAGATTACAGAAATCTGTGCAGTCTTAAAATGTCACATGTTCTGTGCTCTGATCTACACATTGTTAGGCAGCTGCTAAAAATTAAACTAGTTTTGAAATTACAATGATAAATCAGTGGGGGAGAAAAGCTTTATTTTTGTAGTATTTATTTTCTGTCATTTCTTCACTGAATATTTGCAAGGTAAGATCAGTGGGAGACCTCTACTTTCTCTGTGCAAAAGCTTTATACAAAGTGCTGTTCTTGCAAGTTCTTGAGCTCACCTCCAAAGATCAGACAAGGTCAGGGTAAGCACACAGCAGAAGTACTTTTATCTGAATGGAAAATCTAAACCGTATCAGTCTTGCCCATTACTAGTTAAAACAGGTTTTTTAGCATAATGTGGAACTGCCCACAGCTGGAGTTAGGCAGTGGCCTGATGGTTGAACTACAGGAAAAGTTTCTCCTGAGTTTATCGTTTTTCAAAACAAAAGTAAAAATGCCATTTGGAGCACAAAGTGAGATGGGCCCTTCTGCATTTTTGTGCTGAATTTTGATACTGAATGAAAGTAACTGAAAGTCCAATGACCATCCTGCTTGTAAGAATTTGACTTCTTTGCTGCAGATAGTTAAGCCCCCGGAGCTGGTGCCCAGGGAGAAAATTGATTCTCTATATCTAGAAAAGTTCAGAGCATAACTGTGCAAGATGTACAGCATTGTCATGTGGCTTTGAAGTTAGCCTCCCTTTAAGAGGGTTGCTGGGCTGGAGAATTCCAGGCATTCCTCCTAACCAAAACCTTTCTGGGTTTCTGTGTGAAGGAGAAAAGGTAAAAATGCAATATCAGTTATCAGGTAGGTGTGTGTCCCATACTTAGTTGTGGCCGCATGGATTTATAAGGTGTGAGGTTAACTTCTCCATAATACATTCAAAGATTTCAGTAATTTTGTATCTTTCAGTGATAGGACAAGGGGTAATGGGTGTAAATTGGAGCATAGGAGGTTCAAGGTGAATGCCTGAAAAAATTTTTTTACTGTAAGAGTGACAGAGCCCTGGAACAGACTGCCCAGGGAGGTTGTGGAGTCTCCTTCACTGGAGACATTCAAAACCCACCTGGATGCGTTCCTGTGTGATGTACTCTAAGTGACCCTGCTCTGGCAGGGGGGTTGGACTAGATGATCTCTCGAGGTCCCTTCCAGCCCCTAAGATTCTATGATTTTCATCGTTGTGGCTTATGCAAGATTCAGGAGCACAAAGAAAGCTGTAGGTAAGACTTTGTTCTCTGCGTACCAACAATCATTAGCAGCCTGCAATACTTACTGTACAAAATCTATCTGGGCTAGATAAGGTAAGATAAGGGAAGAAACTGTCTCCTGGAATTTTATACCTGAAAATTGCTCTTCTGAAGTCAAGAAGGCATAAGAGACTGGATACTTGTACTAGGTATCTCTGAAGAAGCAAACCCTAATGTGTAGATTTCCAGGATAGATCAAATGAGTTTAAGAAAAAAATGCCTTTGAAGGAATTTTTCTACAAGGGTGTATAGGGATAGAACAAGGGATAGTGGTCTTTAGATTAGATATTAGGAAGTTCTTTCCTGTGAGTGTGGTGAGACACCAGAACAGGTTTCCAATTCAAGTTGTAGTGCCCCATCCCTGGAAGTGTTCAAGGCCAGGTTGGATGGGTCTTTGAGCAACTTGGTGTAGTGGGAAGTGTCCCTGCTCATGCAAGGGAGTTGGAATTAGATGATCTTGAAGGTCCTTTCCAACCCTCAGCATTATATGATTCCATAAAAAGGTGACATCACTGAACACCTGGCACAGCTTCACCAAGGACGAATTGTGCCGGGACCAACACGAGCCTTGCGCTGAGGACGTGGCTGTCCTGGCAGGACAAGGGGAGAGCAGTGACTGCCATGGTGTCTGGCAGTCTTTAGCAAAGCCCATGACACAGCCCCCTTCCCATCCCGTGCCTAGGGTTTCCTTGCTGAGGTGGTGGCAACCATGTTCCAGCTGCACTGACAGTCCTCAGGGACCCCATCATGGGCCCCGTACCCTGCAAGTGGCACAGCCTCCTGCTCGGCAGTGGCTGAGAGGGGGCAAAGCACCAGACACCCCTGGGATGGGACAGGGAGGCCCAGCCGGGCTGCACAAGGTCTCCTGGTGCTCCATGGAAGAGCTGCTCATTGCAGGGTGTTGCAGGGACGCTTCTCCCCCAGTCCCCAGCCCTGCCCCTGCAGGGTGCGGGGGAGCCGTCTCTGCTGCGCGGGGCCAGGGGGAGAGGGGAGGAAGGGCCCTGGAGTCCTTGGGGCTGCCGTGACACTGCGGGCCACCCCGGGAGGTCCCTGGGGCCTGGAGGGAGGATTGGTTCAGTCCGAGGTGCACCATTGCCCTGGTCACTAGGAGGAAGGACAGGGCTTCTCACAGCTCTTGCCAGCTCTTGCTTCCATGTTCCTAGAAAGAGCTCTCCCATTTTGTTGGAAGAATCACAGGCAGCTCCTGAACTGGAGACTTCTGGCAGGTGTCTGTGAAGAAGTTCTTACTTCTGCCCAGAAGATCACTGGAGGCAGATAAAAGAAAAATAATAATTAAAAAAAGCTGTGAAGGCCACATCCCTGGACGTGTTCAAGGGCAGGTTGGATTGTGCTTTGAGCAACCGGTATAGTGGGAGGTGTTCCTGCCCATATTGGAGGGTTGGAACTAGATGATCTTGAAGCTCACTTCCAAGCATAAGCATTCTATGGCTCTACAAATGTGTGGAAGGAGACGCTTCTTACGCCACTTGTTGCTGTAAAAAACAGACAAGTTATTCCCTTCTACTATATTATCAGACCAAAAAAATTGTTTTGGCAATTAGTTTTGTTTTCATTCTGGCAAAATGATAGTGGAAGTCCCCATGATAATGAGTGTGACATGCACATTAATATAAAATGAATTAATTATGATCTGTATTACTACAGCAAATTACAAATGAATTAATAATGACAGGGGAGTCAAAACAAAGTGTAACCACACTTAGTTAAAGACATAACGTGCTGTTAATGACATCATTATAAAGGGACTAGAGAACATTAGAAATTCGTTGTAGAAGAAGATTTTAGTCCTGGGTACAATAGCCCTTGTTTCTGTGTTTGGCTGTCCGCTGAAACAGTTGGTAAAAAATGTTTATTGGCCAAGGTGATGTTTTTGCTTTTACACAAAATAAAACAATTCTGTTTTATTTTGACCATTTAAAGATAATCTTTAGTGAAAGCTTGGTAAATTGTTCAGGCTGAAAAACGAAAGCATTTCACTTGGACGGTTTTAAATAAGTTTAGTTTTTTTCACTAAAGAAGATAAATAGATGTGAATGTGTTATTTTTTTTCCTACATTTTTCACTGAGAAATATTTCAGGAAGTGTCAAAAACTGTGAAGCTGCATAATGCCATAGCTCAGATTGTATTTTCTGTGTTTGATGTTCTTATTTTAATAGTACTCTTGATGGAAGCATGGAAAAGTAAGTTTAGTGAATGAGTTAAGCTTGAATTTTAATAGCCTCAAGATACCTTGCCTTTCTTCTCACCAGGTTGACACTATGACCTGTGCCTTTTTTCTTACTATAAAATGAATTTTGATTCTCTGGGGACAAAATAACAATAGCACAACACATAGGAGCTGTAAATTCAGGTCTCCATAAACTAAAATACTGGTTATCAGTGTTAGTTTGGTATTCTCATGAATCTGATTACCAGACACAACTAAGAAAGATTTAAGAAGGCTCATTGTTTTCTTACCTAAAGCCACTGGTTTTAAAACTAAGCCAAAAACTTGTCTCACTCTTATATACATTTCTTCTTAGGATCATAATAGTACATACTGGACTTTTTTTTTTTTTTTCTGGCTAGAAGAAAAAGCGTTTTGCAACTAAGACCCCCGCATCAAATTTTATATATTTGATGATGTAACAGCTTCAGTTTTATTAGCAGAAAAATCCAAGTAAAAAGTTGCTTAATTAAAATGCTTCAGCTCCATTTAAAATTATTGTATCTACCCTTAAAGAAGGTGGATTTACATTTGGTATTAGGAAGAAGTTATGTACTAGGAGCGTGGTGAGTCACTGAACAAGTTTCCCAGGGATGTTTTGGATGCCCCCTCCCTGGCACTATTCAAGACAAGGGTGGATGGAGCTTTGAGCAACCTGGTCTAGTGGGAGGTGTCTCTGCCCATGGTAGGTTGTTTGGAACTAGATTATTTGTAAGGCCCCTTCTACCCTAGACCATTCTGCGATTTTATGATTCTATGAAAATTACGCTTTCTCCTTACAAAATGGAAATGGAAGCCAGATTTTAAATTTGTCTGGTGAATATTTTATTTTTTCCAAGCGATGGCTTTAGAAGGTTCATGTTTTTAATTTTCAACTTCAAATCTGACATTTTGTTTGCTTTTATGGAGTAAAATTTAATCTTCTCCTTACCTGTTGTTTAAGGAAGGAAAAAAAGGAATCCTTTATCTGTTCAATTTGTTGCATTTCAGTGCCATTGAGGTGACTATTCTTCTTTTGAGACAAGACAATTAGAAGCATCTCCATTCCATTTGTCTCTTTTATAACATTCATTACTCCATAAAGTTCTAGTGTGTCCTGTCTTATTTGTCTCATCTATAAGCATCTCAATCTTAAAATGTTCATTTCATATGGGGGAAGGTCTTCTCATGCCTCTTATTGGTTTTGTCATCCATCAGTGAACACTTTGTAGCCTAGAAGGAATGTAACAGAGAGAAGGTGACCAAAACTTAATAATCTCAAGGAGAAACATACAGGTCAACCGCATTTAATATAGCAGCATTAAAAACATGTTTTTCTACACTCTGGTTTACACTAACATCACAGAGGATATTTCTGAACTTACAGATTTGATATAAAAGCAACATTAAGAAATTATAAACTTATAATAAAAGCGACAGAAGAATATACACATTCATTAGAAATACTACTGATTAATGATGACATTCTTTACATTTTCCCAAGTATCAGTTTTAGGAAAATGCTTTTCACAGTTTTGCTTATAAGCCTTTCCTTTCCAGAAAGATTTGTCTGTTGCTAAGTATAAAAACATACCATGTTAGTCATTCTGCAGCATTCTGAGATCAGTACTTTTAGTTTTAATACAGAATCTGAAAATCAGAATGAGAGACTGTGCTGTACTGAAAGAAAATAATGCTCAAAATTACCTGTATTTTTAATTATTTTTCATAGGCTTTTGAATGCACTGAGAAGAACTGTTTTCTGTAGACCTTACTTCTCAGCTGATGGCAAACTATGACCATAGTTGGGCAACTATTGTCATGGCCTGTTACCTGTTACAATAGAAAATAGAATGATTGTCCTCTACGGAAGGCAAACTATTATGGTTGGGCAGCTGTTATCATAGAACGTGCTAAAATTCTCTTTCTTCTGCATCCAGTTTTCACCACAACCTTCTATATAGTTTTAATTCTGAACACTGTGTGTGCTCTTAGTTCCTGTTATTAAGGTAGGTTTTTTGTCTTGAATTTCTGTTTATGAAGTTCAACAAACTAAAGTGGAGTTTACCAAGAAGACAGGAAATAATCAAGTTAGTGGACTCAATTTGTATCCAAGTAATAGTATGTAATATGAGTATATGTCAGAACTAAGGCATGCACCTTGTACATATTTCATAGAGAGGATGAGGTTAGAGGACACCTCTGGAGGTCTTCTGGTACAACCCCCCTGCTCAGAGGCAGCGTCATCCAGAACTTGCTGCCCAGGACCCTGTCCAGTCAGCTTTTGTGAGCATCTTTAAGGATGGGGATTCCAAAAGCTCTCTGGACAACCTGTGCCAGACAAGTATATTCTTCTTAGACCCCGATTACTGAGTATTGGAAGAAAGTCTCATATGGCAGGATTGTACTTACACTGTACTTCTGTGTGATTGGATTGAGGCCAGTGAATATTTTTTGCTATTCTTATTCTTAAACCCCTGCTATTTTTGTTGCAATTGGCAGTGCCTCATACCCAGTTAGACTATAATTATGTTGGAGCACAGCCTTTGCGAGTTTCTACTAAATTATGGACATGTAACATTGGTTTCTTAGGCTTTCACAGTTGAAATAAACTTTTCTATTTGATGTGATTTCTTTTTGTTTAATGCTGCCTTCTCTAAAAAAATCGTTATGTAGATGCATTACAAATCTAAATATATTTAATATGCAAAATCTGCAATTTGCAAAATAGTTCACAAAAAAATAAAATAATTTACATATGAAGTGCTAAAGTGTTATTAACAGAAGCAGGTTATATGACCTTTTAAATGTTTTACAAGAGTCTCTTCTTATTCCACTCTGTAAGATTCATATCCTCCCAAGTCCACATTTTTAATTTCTTTAGGGTAGTAGTTACTCTCAGGCAGAGATGTCATCCTATGGAATCCACGGCAGAATAATGCTTCTGGTGTGCAGCCTTCTTCAATGACTCCTGTGGCACAGGTCAGACTGGGGTCTAGATGAATAGTTTTTGTAGCCGCATCAATTCAACCTCAGCAACTATAAGCAAACAGTAAGGTATCACAGGCAAAGATACTAAGAATGAACTTCTGTTACCATAAAAAATTAATTGTGCCCACAGTCAGCTCCCTGACTTTCTCCAGTGAAAAGAAAATAAAGTGTCTCTACTATTGGAGATTATGGTATTGAAGCTAAAAATGAAGAAAAAGGTCAAAATTATAATTTGGACTGTCATCTTACTGTTTGTTCAGCATGGGTATGTCTCAGGGACAGCAGGTGATGCTGAAACCAGAGGAGTGCTGTGTAGCTGCTGTGAATCAGGTGCAGAATTACAGCCCAGATACATATGGTTTGTCTTGGAAATAGTTTTAGTAAGTTGGTCAGTGCGCAGGATTCAACTTCATATTCTGTGTTTCTGCTGGAGGCATTCCT
>NW_009952700.1:527465-534173 GCF_000747805.2 Chaetura pelagica
ATTCCTGCAAATACACAACCTATAGCACTGTCATTAAAAGTACTGATGTGTTGAATAAATAGGACAGCCTAAGGCTTCCTTTAGATGGCTCTGCTTGATGATGGAAATTTGCCTATTGGTGCAGCACTAGCTAGGAACTAAGTGTGCAGCTCAGGATTTTGGCAAATTTTGGCAAAAATAAGCTTCCTGCTCTGTCATTTCCATGCCTCAGCACTTTAGAAAATCCAGTCAGTCTTTTTTACTTTCAGCTGCAACTTAAAGTGGTGAGCAAAAAGAACTGAGCAGCTGTGAAACAGTCTGTCTCCAGTACTGTTTTCACAACTGCACTTCAAAAGAAGTGCAAATGTTCATCTTTGTTGTTGGAAAGTAGTAATTTGCAGTAAAGATGCAGAATAATCACTTTTGAAATGGAAACCAGTGGGATCCAGATTGGTTCTTCTGACTATAAAACTGCTTCTAGGAGAATTTTTCATTCTCTGGTGACTTTGTATACTGCAGGCAATTAACACTTAAAAATGTAGTTAAATGAAAAGATAATCTTCATTAATGCCAGTTATGGTAAATTCAAGTCATTTAAATCATATAAGTAATCCTGTTTAGGCAAATAATCTGTGTGATTTCCCTCAGGAAATTCCTCACAGGAATGAGGTTTGCTTTTGCAAATAGTGGTTGTAGAATGGGGTCCTTTAACAAGACCTTTTCTACATGTATATCTTACTGTTGCAGGGCAGTAAAACCAAATAATACCTTTGTTATTTCTGTGTATCCCTGTAACTCAGATAAAAATATCTGGAGAAAATGAACTTTATCATTCCTTGAAAATGTTTCTGATAGGAATTCAATGCTGTGATAGCTGTATCCACGTTAACAGTTCAGTGCTGTAGGGGAAGGTCAATAGATTAAGGCGGTTTGTGCTGAGTCCCCTAAAACCCTTCCCCATGAAATTCAGGGAGTTTGCTTTAGATAAAGTTTTGTCTCGTTCCCTGAGTCAGACATCCCCCACCAGGGCTGCCTAAGCCATCTAGAAGACGGGAATTTTTTTTCAGTCTTACCTCCCCTCCTGGTGCTGATGTACTTTTGATGTTTATCATTTAACACACACTCCAAAACTGCCCGATGACCTGAAGCAGTATGTGATTAGTAAAGGCAATCAAGGAATTGACTTCAAAACCCACACAGCTGCTCCTGACCACATTACAAATGCAAAAACAGCCAGCAGAGCAGGTCTTGAGTGGGCAGAGAAGAAAAGTAGTGCTAAGAAGAGGGAAGCAACATCCTAATGGATGAACTCTGAAATAAACATTGTGTGTTTACTGCACAACAGAAGTAAAGCTATAAAGTTCTTTGTCATGCATGTAACAATGAATGCTCTGTCTCACATGCTGGACTACTGCAGGTAGTGATACACCTGCTCAGACCATGTGTGCTTTTAATTTCTGGGGTCCCTCAGTCTTCCTCCTTGTCTATCAT
Organism: Chaetura pelagica; assembly: GCF_000747805.2. Taxonomy (NCBI): domain Eukaryota; kingdom Metazoa; phylum Chordata; class Aves; order Apodiformes; family Apodidae; genus Chaetura; species Chaetura pelagica. Next base: position 528,936 of record NW_009952700.1, read on the forward strand.
TCCTCTCTTTCCCCTAGGGAAAATAAAGACAAAGGTTTGAGAAATACAGCTGTGATTTTCAAGGGAGTCAACAAGCTTTAGTCACTGCCCAGTACCCTCCATAGTTTGCCTTGCTTTCTAACGAGGGTATGGAAGATATGAGAAGTGGTTGCTTATACTGCTGCCTTTTAAGTATGGATGTAGAGTAGTGTGTAATCATTTCAGACTTGTTATGAAATGTTTATAATACAAACACAGATTATAAATTAAGTATAAACTTTGCTTATAATAAATTTACCAAGTATTAACTTACCTCACAAAATCAGTAAGATTCTTGCTGGCCATCAGTCAGACTAATCACATAATTTCTAATAAACCTCTTGGTAGAGTGAGCTCTGGGTAAGCACAGCACAATTTTTCCCCTTTTCTTTTTAATTGGCCTTTGCTAAAAGTACTTTGGGTTGTGGTTAGTTACATGTGTTGCTACATTATATTCACTAGCCTCCTTGGAGAACATCAGACTGATTAGAAACCCTGAGCTCTCACTTGTAATTTATAATCTGACAACAGAATCAAAGAAATTTTAAAAAGCACTAGGAGCAGACCTCTGTGACACAGGCCAAGGCAGTATTTTTTTACAGAAAGGTCAGTATCATTGAGAGGCATGGATATTATAGGTCTACCTAACTTGATACTCAGGTGTCAGTAACAGTAATGAGTTTCTTAGCCTGCACTCAAGAGAGTCTAAAATTAACCTCATATCATCTTCAAACTTGACCTCAATCACAGCAATTAATTAACAGGCACTGAAAGAACTTTAACAAAGGAGATGAGTGAAAGGACTCTGAAGAGAACAAATGGCATTTTATTTTACATTTCACCATGTTGTTTCTTTTTCCTGGTGCTGTTTGGAAATTATAATTTTGATGAAATCCTGCAAGAATACGTTACTAAGACCAAATCTTTGACTTAACATAGACCTAAGACCTGGATGTTTGTATGTAACTGTGTAAGTCAAAGATATGCCTTTTTAGTTGATTTTATTTTTTGAGGAAACCAATAATGTCAGTAGTTGTAGACTTTAGGAGGTGTCAGCTGACACACACACACATTTGAAGGCAGATAACAGTGGTACCATGTTTACTATTACACTTGGCCACACTACACCCATTTAACAGCAAAATCTTTCCTGAACAACTGTTGCTTAACTACAAGGCTCATATACTTTCTGTTGTCTTTCCCAAGAGGTTGCCAGTCAACTTGTGGTGGTGGTATTCCTGATTTTTACCCTGTTATGAATGCAGCTGAGACCTAGAAATTCATCATGCGAGTACCAGAGACTTGGTGCAAAAAAAGCCCTGGGTTATTTGGGGCTTTTTTGTGCTTCTTGCTGGACAAGGTACAGACCTTGCAAAACAAGAGTGAATTTTTTTTACAAAGCTGACAAAAACTCCGCTTTCTAAAACAAAAAAGAAAAAATAAAATGTAGTTCTTTCTTGGAATGTCTTTTCACAGATTTTTCATACAAAAATTTGGAATTTTTGTGTTGACATTTTCTAAAGGAAATATAGTGTCCTCTAGATTTTCTTTGTTTCTCTGACATAGGCTAAATAGATATTTTTTTCCAATTTACTTTGTTTAGTAGGAAATAAAAATATATATATATATATTCCATATATTATATATAATATATAATTTTATTTTTTTTTTTGCATAGAAACATTTTAACTTCCCAGCTAGACATCCTCTTGAAATCTAAAAGATTTTTATTACAAAAAAATTTGTTCCCTGCACAGAAATACAAAGACTCAAGCATCCATTAAGACAAGATGAATATATGGTGGTTTGTCACCAGGAAATAAGGAACTTCTTTTATCATGTAGCTTGAGCCATGTCAGATTCCACAAGGGATTGTGAATTTCAGTTTTTCTGTGATCTTGCTCCAGGTCAGTTATACCAGATGTACAAACTCCCTTCCTAAATCAAAGTTCAGATGAGTTACTTCTTGGAACTGTCAAACGTTTTTGTCCATTGGAAAAGCTTCTGATCAGTAGGAATCAGTAGACAGTCCTACCAGAACTTCACAAAACATTATTTTCTCAAAACCACTTTTCACTGTTTAATTCTGGTTATTTTCTTGGCCAAATTTCCAAGTGTGGTGACATCACTAGTGAGTTTGGAACAATTACTAGATAGAGACTTAATTTTTTAGTATATGTATCTTCAGTATATGGATCTGAAAACACAGTTCTAAAAGTGTTTTCTATTCAAGATAATTGTTCTTCACCTTGTGCAAAGAAAATGTGCATTATTTATAGTTCAATATGTAGAAGAATATCTTCAAGATCAACACCTTTTTATGCTGTTTTTTCAGAGGCAGACCATCTTTAAGTAATGACTATTTTCACTATTCATTAATTTCAAACACTTTGCCTCTGTAACAATTAATGTGATTAAAAGTATACTGTGTGTAAGAAACTTGGAGTATGTACAGGAGATTCTTGGATTATCTGGACAAACTAGAGAAGGGGATTAGTTCCCATTAACATCACAATTTTGTACTAAGTTGATTTATTTAAAAAATGCAATAATTTTTATATTTAGAGGTTTTTGTTTTCTGTTTTTGTTAGTTATGCCTTTAAATTCATGTGTTTTGACAATATGGGAAATTATTTGAGGAATTTGTTAAAATACAGATAAGAAATAGGAATGCTCTACAAAATAGTTGTAAGGGACCACATATATATTGAATCGAATGATTAAAGAAAATATCCTGAGGTAAAAAAGGACTCTGGAAAAGTTTTTGAGGAAACATACTTTATCGTACAAATTTAATATTCAGTGGAACAATCTGCTTGTCTTGGAAGTCCTGTATTGATGAAATTGATGTTGTGCTTCATTAAGAATGTTTTCTACCTCTGTAAATATCTAGGACATACACTGAGCTTGAGGGAATGAAAACAAAGCAATTCAAATTGTTGGCTGCTAAGTCATATGCATGCCTTAATGGTGCTTTCTAGACCATGACAGCCTCAAAGCAATGCAATAAAAAAGAAAATAGTTTCATTCTTTTGCTGGGACTAACATTTCATGAGTTATCTGGAATTGCTTATCAAAAAGAAAGAACTTTGATTACCAGAGGTGGATAATGCAGCATTTTTCAACCAGTATAAATGTTACAGGGTGGCTAGGAATGATGAATCGACACATCTATGGTAAAAAAAAACAAACCTCAAAAACCCAAATGAAAGTGCTTCAGGTCTTAGATTTTAGCTGGTAAATGGAAAACTCCTGACATTTTTGTAATGCATATTCTGCAGTGTTAAAATTAATCAAGAAGACATCTTCTGTTCCAAGTAAAATTACATTTTATATGTACTGCTACTCTTCTGGTTCATTCTTTCCTTTGTGATTTAGCAGTGGCTTCAAGTTACCCTCTTTCTGTTGAGCCTTAGGTACAACACTGATCTTATTCAGATAACATTGTAGCTGTGTTCCCTCATGCCTGTCATTAAAAAAGTCATACTGATGCCATTCATATTACACAGGTGACCTCACAGACAAGTCTCCTATGTGTATGAGGGTGGTTGAGAGGAGATCGACATTAATTCCTGGGCTAATTGGCTGCTGACAAATTGCACCTTCCTATTAGCAGGGAAGCTAATCATGTCAGTTTACAGAAGTTGAAAAGCAAATCTTGAAGCTATTTTGTTGATACTTCTCAGATTAAAGGCACACATTGCAGTTGTGACCCTGGCAGTAGTTCTAGGAAACATGGTACCTCATACATCAGAGAAGCCTCCCTTGGTATCATTCACATGGCAGTGCTTTTGTTTTCCTTTAGATGGAAAATATCTGTGCTACAGGTAGTGATAAGAGCTCGTTGTCATTGGCTTAGTTTTTACCTATTGTTACTTCCAAAAAGTCTGTTCTTCTGAATATGGCATACTACATATGTATCATGTCAGGGAACTAATTATCTCACTAGAGATAAAATTGATAGCTCTATGATTAAATTGTTAGCCTTTGCAGGAAGTTTTGAAGCTGTCCAGATTCAACATTTCTCAGTTTCACAGTCAGATGGGATTTTAGAATGTGTGATAAGGCTGTTCAGGTATGTTTACTTGGCAGAAGTGGCCTTACTTTGCACTAACTGCTGAACAAACAATACTGGACTGTCACTGTTTCTCTTTATTCTGACCCCTGTGTTCCAAAGCATGTATTGTGTTGACAGAAAAGTTAATTTATAACACATAATATAAAAGTCTTTGCTGGGAAGCCATCTTTGAATTTTAGAGGGAAAGGAATTCCAGAAGAATTCTGTTGATTCATAGCTGCTGGATAAATCAGTTTTAGATTGTGGCAATAGATCTCTTGACCCATGTAGTATGTTTCGTGATTGCCCCATTAGCAGATGCCAACACCCTTTGCTCAGGTTACTAGACAGGTTTCCCCACAAAATTACAAAAAACCCCAACCAAAACAGCTGAGAAACTAAAACATGGTCTTTTGAGTTGGACAGGGAACTGCTTGAGAGAGTCCAGCGTAGAGCCACAAAGATGATTAAGGGAGTGGAATTGGAGCACAGGAGGTTCAAGGTGAATATCTGAAAAAAATTTTTTACTGTGAGAGTGACAGAGCACTGGAACAGGCTGCCCAGAGAGGTTGTGGAGTCTCCTTCACTGGAGACATTCAAAACCCACCTGGATGCGTTCCTGTGTGGTGTACTCTAGGTGACCCTGCTCTGGCAGGGGGGTTGGACTAGAAGGTCCCTTCCAACTCCTGTGATTCTATGATTCTATGATTCTATGATTCCAATGCTGTACACGGAAATCAGTGATAATTATGTTTCATTTTACTGTTAACATATTTTACAGGAATTTAAAGTTATTATATTTAAAATACAAACCCTAGCTTCAAATGAGCGTACTTGTGGAATAGATTTCTTTTCATGAATCAAGTAATGACTATTGCCATTTGAAATAGCTTTATATATATAAATACATATATAAAAAATAGCTGAGCAGATAGGATTCACTAAGCACAAAGAGTGCTAAATAATTTCCAAAGTTGTTCTTTAGCATGGAACTTGAGCAAAACATGCACTGAAATGCTGTAATGCAATACTTCATTTTTTCTAGAAAGCTCTAGATGAAGTCTCCCTATCCCAACCCTTTAGCAGCATGGGATACTGTAATGAAATTCTGTTTCAGAGGATAAATAAAGCACCACTGGGAATTAATTTCAGAGACATTAAGC
>NW_009952700.1:534186-538273 GCF_000747805.2 Chaetura pelagica
CAGGAATGAAGCAAGGCTAAATGACCGATTGAATAATCTGCCTAAATTCTGAGTACAAAAAAGACAACCCAAAAAAAAATTGAGAGTTGGACAGACAGATTTAGAGACTGTTTCTTTAAAACATTAGAGATGTGGCAGTAAACTGGTGGAAAAAATTAGCTATTTAAATTGCACGCTGCTTGGAAAAGCAATGTTATAAATATTTTTTCATAGGTTTGTGGTAGAGCTATTGCTTGTACAAATTAATTGTTACATCTTTGTTTAGATTTTCCACTTCTTTTAATGACCTGCATCAGTGTTTTGTGTGGTTGACTACCCCAGAAAATTAGGAGTCCATTAGTGTATAGATTAAGTTGTGTAGATTTGAAATGTTGGATGGGCAAGGGTAATTCACATCAGGGAACAGAATTTATTTTAATACAGCCAAGTGAAGTGTAGGAAGCTAGGTTAAAAGCAAAGTTTCTTGTCCTGTTCCAGGTGATTCAAATTATGTGGTGACTGTGGTAAAGACTATGGTTGTTTTTAGACCCTTTCCTGACTTACAGTGAGCGTCATCTTAATTCATGAAGATATTTTTTGTAACAGCAGATACATTTTTCATGTTTATATTTTAATCTAAGCAAAGTTTTGCTATATAATAGAAAATATTTTTCTGCTTTGCTGATACTTCTATAATCTATAAAGTTAGATAGGTGTTCATCTTTCTTGATCATGTCCAAGAACAATGTCATGTTTCTGATGAGCTAAGCAGCAGGTGATATCACCAGATTTGAGGTGAAGTAACAGTAGAGGGTCCTGATTCTGACTTTGTTTTGCTAGCCACACATTTTTTTTAAGTTAAAATGCATGCAAGAAATGGAACAATAACACAGCCAAGGCCAAAGTATTTCCTATCCTTGGAAAATCCTCAATTTTTTCCACTGGGCTTTGAAGAATAGCCAATTGCATATCAAATAAACCTTTTAAGCCCCACTCTAATCTATAGAAGAGTTACTGCTGTATAACCTAAGTCTTGCTGAGTTGTTGTGTGTAGAATATATCTTCTAATTAACTAGAGAATCACAGAACCACAGAATGACTAGGGTTGGAAGGGACCTTAAAGATCATCTAGTTCCAACCCCACTGTGTTGGCAGGGACACCTCCCACTAGACCAGGTTACTCAAAACCCCATCCAGCCTGTCCTTGAGTACGTCCAGGGATGAGGATTCCACAACTTCCCTGAGCAACCTGTTCCAGTGTCTTGCCACCCTGACAGTGAAAAATCTCCTCCTAATGTCTAATCTAAAATCTCCCCTCTTCCAATTTCAATTCATTATCCCTACTCCTGTCACTACATGACCTAGTAAAAGGCCCCTCCACAGATTTCTTGTAGGTCTCATTCAGGACACATCAGCTAAAAAGATGCACTGTCATTGTCACAGAGGGAGGGTATTTCACTGCAGCAGGACACAGAGGAATACAGGAATTACTGCAATAGCTTTCTGAGCATATCCCACTAAAATAAATAAAAGTGTTTTGAGTGTACAGTGATGGCCAAATACTCATCATTTTTTATGGCTTTACTACTTAGAGAAATTAGGTGGCCATCAGGGAATAAGCAGCTCTGCTGCCAGATTTCTCTGTGTAACACACAAGGATTTAGTTTAAGACCTAGCTGTGCAATTTTTTAAAAAAATGTAAGCTTCTAAATTGAAGCTTTGAATCCTGAAAATCTCCGATCAGTTGCTGATGAACTCTTAAGTCTCTTTCAGTTTATAGTAGTTCTCTTTGATACGAGAGTTCTTGAAACAGCTACATTTACACATTTTTATGACTGTAATTGCTTCCATCTGATAAGCTCAGCATCTAAATCCTGCTTAAATCCAATGAGGAATCTAAAGCTACGTGCTGCTCTGCAGGGATCCATGACAAGTCCTAACGGGCATGATAACTTCTGAGTTGAATGTGTGCAGACACTACTGTGCAGTTGGTTTCTGAATGAAAATACTGCAGCAGGAGGAGAGAGGAGGTTTGCTGTGTTTTATCCTCAAATACAAGTCTTAGGAACAGGGAATAGATTCCCAGGCTTGTCTTTCTCACAGGTCTTCAGTTCTTTACAGCAGTGTGTCATTTTTATTGAGAGGAGCATAGGAGCATAGCATCTTTCAACTTTGTGCACTGACTGACAGTAAATGTTCTTGTAGAAGGCTAGGAGATGATGGTTTAAGCTCCTTCAGACTGAGAAAGGCATTGGGTCAGTGTCTTCTAGTGCTTAGACAAATCCTTTTCATTGTGAGGTGTTATCTAAGTGACAGTTACTTTCTTTTTTCAGGTTACAATCAAAAAATGACTTAAAAATGGACACCTCCTGCTAGACCAGGTTGGTCAGAGCCCCATCCATCCTGGTCTTGCTCACTTCCAGGGTTGGGGCACCACAATTTCTCTGGACAACCAGTGCCTCACCACCCTAACACTAAAGAATTTCTTCCCAATATCTAGTCTAAATATGCCCTCTTCCAGTTTAAAGCCATTATCCCTCGTCCTACCTGCTCTTGTAAAAAGTCCCTCCCCAGCTTTCCTATAATCCCGTCAGGTAGTGCAAGGCCCCTATGGGGTCTCCCTGGAGCCTTATCCTCTCCAGGCTGAATAGCCTGTTTTCATACTCTGATCATCTTTATGGCCCTTCTCTGGGGTCTCTCCAACAGCTCTGTGTCCTTTTTATGTTGGGGATTCCAGAACTGAAAACAGAACTCCAGATAGGTTCTCATGAGAATGGAGTAGAGGGGGAGAATCACCTCTCTTGACCTTCTGGCCACACTTCTTTTGGTGATTCCTCCATACTTATTAGTGATAAATGATCAGATTTTGCATCCTTGATACTGTCATTAGGCCATACAGAAAAATAATGCTGTTATGAATGGGGAAGTCAACATGCATTTTAAAATGCAGTGTATGCCTGCAGACAAAGATCTTGAGCAAACAGTGACACTGATAAAACAGCACCAAATGGTGTCATATGGGACGGATTTTTTTTTATTTTTATTTTTTTTTCAGAACTCCAATGGCTAAGAAACTTCATTTTAAAATAAAAACTAATCAATAGTGTTTTAAATTTCAAATCACAAGCAATATTGGCGATCCATTGTTTTTCATGACCATTTTGTACATGAAATAAAAACTTAGATGTAACTGAATTCCATAATATTGTAATTATTGACTGAATGGTAATTCATTTCAATATTACCCTTACAACCTCTGTGTAATCAATGCAATCTAAACAGGGTATTTCATGTTGATCTGGCTCATAAATCATGTGCTGGTGTTGAAACAGAAAAAAGATATGGCTGTGTTTGCTGGAACTCCAGTCTTCACTGAGCTATTAAGATGGAAAACTTCTTGTCTAATGACAAGCACTGAGTGATTGCCATGGCACAAGCTCAAGTAAAAGGTGAATGCAAATTGTGAGTAAAACTTATTCATTTGCTTACATTTTTTTCTCAGTTCTTCAGTACAAATGATTTATTGTTTTTATTATTGTTGTTATTATCTCAAAAGAGTGAATGGTTTGGTGCTGCCTTGTGATGTGTGGCTGCCTTGTGACACTAGCAGGAGTTTGTAGATACTCTTTTTCCTGTAGATGAGAATATACATCTATGATAATGTAGAAATTCAACCCTTTGCAGCCAGCAGGAGCCTAGAGAAGGAATCTGGTGTTGCTAAAGCAGAGACATACACGGAAAAGGTAGAAAGGATTTTTACAATATAAAAATTTGTCCTGTAAGTATCAAGTTAATTTTGGAAATAGCTTATTTAGAAAACATGGGATGATGCTTTAGAAACTGCCACAGACTTAAAAAACATTAAAAAATGCACAGCAATACAGGGTATATTGTAGAAATATTACATTAACAGAATGGGGGGTAAGGGTGAATGTAAGTGTAGATCACCTGTAATAACTTGCATGTGAGACTGGTGTTAGTGTCCATAGGATCCTGACCTTGCTGAACAGATAGGAAGGGGCAGAGCTGAGAAAGAGGGTGATTTAGACAAAGAGAAGTGAGAACATGTCACAAGAAAAGTGAGACAGAAGAGATGATGAAACCAAAT
>NW_009952700.1:538349-582823 GCF_000747805.2 Chaetura pelagica
TAGGGAACCACAGTGACATTAAAGGGTGAAAGATGGAGTAGGCGGAAGTTGCCTGGAAAGCAGCAGACAGATAATCTTACAACACTTTTTTTGGCAGTTCTTAAAAATGACCAAAACATTCTAAGCCTCTGGATTCCTGAGGTATTCTAGGCAGCAGAAACTTTATTTCCAAGGAAGAAATTATGTTCTGCCTTTTGTGACAGGTGTATAAAAAAGATAACAGCCTACTTCTGCTACAAGTTATTCAATTAGCACAAGTGGTAGAGAACTGCTCTGGGACCTGAAATTGCCAGTTCAGCTAATGAACCTTGTAGGTGTTCAGGTTGGTTCCATGTGACTTGTGTAGGAGAGGGCGTCTTTTTAGCTTTTGCATTTTTTAATGAGAAAATTTCACTAATGAGCATGTTAAAAGGGCATTTAAGTCAAGAATCAAGTTAAGAAATGCCAGAATCAGAGTGCGCTGCTGGCATATTTGATGGGGTAGGTCACAGAGTCAGTCTCCACTTTAGCTGGTAGTTGACTCATTAATAGATTTTCCTTGAAGAAAAGTAAGGTTTTGGTTTTTTTAAAAAAAGAAAAATGTCATGCAGTCTTTTAGAATTAAGATTATCAGCAAAACTTGTTACCATTTTCTGGTTTTGTGACCACCCCAATCACAATGACCTTTCTTCCAGCCCTTCAGTTTTCAGCAGAACTTGCAGATCTGAACAGCTTCACACCACACCACAGCTTCTTGCCAGTGCCCCCCCCCTCCTTTACCATTGATCACATAATTCTGTGCTGCTTTAATTTTAAAAATTAAGAAGATGAAGCTCTAATCATGAGGGGAAGAGATGGGGCAGGTACTGACCTCTTCACTCCTGTGACCAGTGACAGGACTCAGGGAAGTGGCAGGAAGCTGAATCAGGGGAGGTTTAGTTTGGATATCAGGAAAAGGTTTTTCACTCAGAGGGTGCCTGAGCACTACCACAAGCTCCCCAGGGAAGTGGTCACAGCACCAAGTCTGCCTGAGTTCAAGAAGTGTTTGGATGATGCTCTCAGGCCCATGGTGTGATTCTTGGGGTGCCCTACACAGGGACAGGAGCCGGATGCAATGATCCTGATGGCTCTCTTCCAACTCAGCATATTCTGTTGTGATTCTGTGCTGATGATGATTCTATGATTCTAATGAGAACTGAACAGATTAAAGGAACCATGAGTCTTAGCAATGAAATTTTAGGGTATATAGTGAGTGGTTTCATGATCTGGATTGAACTTATTTGTCTAAACAGAACATACTATAACTAAAGACATCTGTTTAAAGAGGATTTGAAGAAGCTGAGGAATACTTTTCTGAGCTGTGTTTTTAGGCTTAGCTTCTTTTATATGATATTTTGCACATTCATATCAGTTAATTCCATAAGTTTCTTCTGACACAGAATAACTTCCCCTCCCCTATCCCCAGTATGCAGGGCTCCTCTATTTACTTTCATTTCAGTCCCTCTTGGACCAAGACAGCCTGCTGCCTCTCAGTTCTTGCTATTCCTCCACAAAGTAGACTATATTTTCTGTTACTTATATATATAATACATATATATATTCCAGAACATTTTAAACTGAATTACAGTTTTATTTTTGTCTAATTAGTAGGACTACCCTACTATAAAAGGATTAAAAATTACATTTTTCAAGTGTCTTTTCCAGCATGGACTTAAACTTTGCTTTGATGCTTCTGCAGTAGCTATAATCTCTTCTTGCTATTGATCAGTTCTATAGCCAAAAGTGGTTTGGAGTGAGTTGTTTCTTTTCCTGAAACAGATTGGATGAATTCAAATGCAATAAAAATCTTGTCTTCCCATGAGTCAGAGAATATTTTGTACATCAAGTATTAAGGTTGGTTTTTACTTTACAGCTTATTTTGATGCCTGAATTCAAACTTCAGTGTAATAAATGTTATCACAAAATCTGTATCCAGTTCTAGTAATAGTATATTTTCTAGTTTTTAAATATTATTTTCTTGGGCTCTGTTAATTTGCTTGTTTTTATTGAGCCATGTACTCCATTGTCCTATGCAGAAAATAGGTAAGGACTTTTGGAAAGGATTAAAAATACAGGATGTGAAAAATGGTATTACCACAGAACCATGAAAAAACAAAGAATGGTTTAAAAATTATACCCATACTAATGTCAGGGGTTTTTTTGTTGTTTTTTTTTTTTCTTTGATTGTAATCAGAAGAATCTGTAATTTATGAAGCTTCTTTCAGGGAGCATTAGGAAGGCAATGAATACCCTCCAAGCATCAGAAAACAGCTATCTTTTAGTCATTGCAGTTAACCATTGTATTGGCAGTATCTGTATTGCATGTAACAGACAGCTTCAATGGGTAAAAAGAATGTAATCCACTTTTTCATTATTCAGACCAATAATGCAATGCTGCTCTTTAGAGACATCCTCATAAAAATAGTTTCTGACACAAACGGTATTGGAGGAGTGAGCTAGACTTATAAACTATGGCAATCTGGTGATAAGAATATACAATGTGGCTCAAATAAAGTAGTATTTCTAGCACTATGAGAGGGAAGTGTATATTTTACAAAAGCAAAAGCGAGCAAGAAAATGAGAAGTAGGTTCTTATCTTCATCATCTCCTCAGTTGGAATTGTTGCCATTGGGTACATCTAAACAATATGAGTAATGTACCCTCAGTTCCCATGTGTAGTGTTATATGTGTCCCCATTTAACAGAGGATTTAGGAGACACTTTGTGTCCTGCCTCCCTCTTGAAAGTGTGGCTTACCTTCTACTTTTCTGCAGATCAGAGGTAAGCAGCAATAATTGTAGAAATATCTTGTGACTCTTTTACTTAATTTAGCCCAAGGAATATTATGCACATCATAACTACTGCATTTCCAGCCTCTCCAGGATCCCCATTCATTCTGCTGCCTGTTTTTGCTTAGGTGCAACTCTGGTTTTCTCTGGCTCCAGTTTTCTAGAGTCTTTCTCTCCAGGCTCTGACTCATCCTGCCTTACCATTTGAGAAGCTTGATTCTCTGACAAAGCATAGAAATAACTCACAGTACTTGTTCTGTAGAGTACCTAGGTGAGGGTGTTAGTTAAGTTCTGCCTTAAGATCTCTGTTCTTTTGGGTCACATCTCATCTTCTTCTCAGACCAAGAACTGGGAGAAGAGAAAGGGCATCCTTCCTAGTTACAGATACCTAATACCCAGATCTAAAGCCCTGGAGGGCTGCTTTGGGATGATACTGAGGCAACTTTCAAAATCTTACATGTGTTTCTGGTGCAGAAGCTGCAGGAGTACAGTGTGAGAACATTGCCTGTGAGCATCTTGTCTTGCCTCAGGACATCCTTTGGAGCACCACCACTCCCAGAGCACCTCAGGTGACAACTCTGCTGGTGTACATGGGAATGTGTGTGCTTCTCCCTTTCCTTGCAATCTCTCCCAAAAAGTTTCAGAACATTGTAATTGTTGTGTCACACATTTTATGCTTGCAATCTGACAGCTAGGAATTTAATGGCAGATCTATGATTAGGAGTTTCATCTTCTTGCCAAGCTGTTTCCCTCTGCCTACAAAGCAGGTGCAAAAAGCAGTTTTGATTTTCCATGTGTAGACATTTATAGAAGGAGCTGAGTGTTGAAGGGTAGCATTCACCTTGCAGCTTTGTTTGGCTGCAGGTATAGTCCTTCAGTGCTTCTCACTTTGGAAGCAATAGATTTCCTTCTCATGTTAAGGATCATCTTCAGAGATCAGCCACTTTGATGAAAAATAATGTAACAATCAGAGCTTAATGTAGTATTTGATTCACCATTCGAAACACTTCAAGCCCAATTTCATACTTAATGTATTGGACCATCTCACCTTCTCATACAATATTTTTACATGACTTTTTTTTTCCTGTTATTTAGTTAACAGCAAACTAGTCCCTTCACTTTTTTATCTGTACAGTTTAATTCATAGAGTTCCAAAGGTTTCAGTCATTGAATGGTGCCATAGTTTGGAATCAAGTTGTAACATTTTATGGCGCACACGTGTTAGTCTTTGCAGGGTCACAGCCAAGGCCCAATTTCATCACTGCCTGATTGTGGGTAATTTCTTCCAATTCCATCATTGTCTCTTTATGAGGATGTTCCCAGGAAATTATACAGAAACCATTTAAAATAATTTGACCTGGAGGAGCTGTATTTGAAATAGTTAGAGGAACAGCTACACAGGAATATATTTTTCTAGTTTGTGAGTTTAACATAAGTTGAATACTTAGTGTTATGTCCTGTTTCATACAGGAATTCTCACCTGGGAGAAAGAAAGGAGTTCTGGTACTGTGCTGGGTGCTGTACCTCTTGAAGCTATCCCATGCATAGATAACCTCCTATGCCTTTGGGAAATGCATTTTGTCTTTTTTACCATAATTTAATTGTATTCAGGTGAATTACAATGCCAGTGTATTTACTGTTGCTCTCATTTATTTATTTGGAATGATTTCTGGAAAAAGCTGTTTTGGCTCAGTGTGGTAACAGACGTGGACCAGCTGTCCTGTACATAAGCACCCACTGTTTTGGCTTTGAAAGAAAATTTTGGACGACGTAAGAGGTGAGGGAGTGCCAGTTATGGCACGTTGTGGAGCGGCGTGGAAGTTGTGGCGAGGAAGGGTGCTTTCCCCTTCAGTGCTAGGGAACACTGAAGTCAATCTGTGAGAAGATAACTGGAATGGTAGCTGGATTTAGTTGTAGTCCTCCTACAAAGAAATTGCTTTAAGAAGTCACTTCAATTTTACACTTGTGGACTGCCTTTGTGCTGTTTACCTAATGTATGGCCCATAGAGCACCATCCAGCTGGCAGCTGTGTGCTGGAATCAAAAATGAAGCCATAGTAAGGTGCTTGCATATGTCCCTATGTTTTTCTTCTCTGTATTTGAAACCAAGTCTCCCAGAGGAAGGGAGAGTAAAAAAAAAATTCCATTAGGCAAAGGCTGTACTGAAAAACAGAAAAATAATAAGTAAGGGACAATTGCAAGAGCAAACAGATGGCTGTACCTGGAGCCTATTACCTGGCATCTGAAACTCTGTATCCTCTGAGGGGGATAAATCTGTGCAACACACTCAGGAAGCAGGCAGGTCATTCCATCCACTGGATCTTTGCATGTTATGTTATGAGTGCTGGGAGGGAATTGAGCAGAGATAAGTTTCCACTCCCCAAATACATTCTGCCATCTTTGTTACAGTGGAGATAATAAGGCAGTTGTGCAAGTTTTAGTGTCACGTCTCTAAGAGTTTTGTACAGCATAAACCCCGTAGGCTAGATTTTCTTCTTGTAGCAGTATAGATTACATCGATGTAGAGGATCTGTTTTGCCTAGTGACTTTTTGGCAATAATTATTTCCTTTCAGCTGCAGAATTAAAAGGTAAACATTTTGCAGTTCAGAAGCTGAAGTTCTACTTACCCTTTTACCTTGTGGCTGAAGTATTTACATTGTCACTAGAGGACAAATTATCAAAACAGTGTAATAAAGGCTCTTGTAAGATATGCTTTCTCCTATATATGAAATGTTGTAGATCAATCTTGTGGCAATATATAGTGAAAATTAACTATTGGTGAATCAATTAAAAAGTTTAACCTATTAACTAATTAACAGTCAACACTTATTTTCATATAAAAAGGTTTGCAGTAACCATATTAAAACAAAGCTATTTAACAATACCACGAAGAGTACTACTTCCTTAGAATAACTGATTAATAAGGTGGTCATAGTACCATGGTCATACTTCATACCAGAAGTCTAGGTATTTCTGCATATATCCCACACAGCTAAGTCAGAATTCCTCCTTTTTCCTTTAAAGGTAGAGGAGTATTTTACACTGATACTGTCTTTTCAAAACAAAGAAGTCTGTTGCATGATTTACAATTTCTGGAAAAGTTAAATATAGGAGCTGCTTTTATATTACTTTAATTGGTAAGATCTCTTTGGATGTTCAAAAATAAGATGCAAGTAGAACTAAAAAATTATACCAAGTGCAATCTAAGGTAAATCACTGTCCCATATTATTTTGTGTTTAAAAATGTGACTTTCATTTATACCAAGAGGAATGAAACAGCAGATTCTGTAATTTCAAAAAATTTTCTTTGTTGCCAAAAGATGTCTTCCACTATCTGAGTAATCTGCATCTTTTATCTCATTCCATGAATTCTCAAAATCTATTCAGATTTTTCCAAGAAAAAACAGCTTACGTATCTGAATAGGAAACCCACAAAGATGAAGGTAAATACACTCTACCCATATATTTTTCTGTAAAACTGCAGTTCAGCTCTGATTTTTAGATAAAAAAATTAATTCTTTAAATGAAAATAAAACATTTCAGTCATACCACATTGAAAATACAATCATGTATCTCAATTTGTGAAGTGTTATCAGGGCTCTAATCAGAAAGTATTATATAATATGCTTATGAGCATTTCTGCTGATATGCTCTTCATCAGTACCTCTGATTTGATTTCTGTATTTGATTAAGAAGGACAATGATGTACAGACTGGTATCATTTTGGAAAAAAAAGGGATGAATATTATTATGAGGAAAAAGACCTTACTTTAGAAAAAATTATCAGCTCTTGTTACGTAGAATATTGTTCTTTATTCTGTCCTATCCTTGTGCCTGAACCTAAATGTACCTAATTCCAGATCCATATGATTACATTAAAGAAATAAGAAATATGTAAAATTATTTTGCATTAAGTAGTTTTTTCACCCAGTTCCTACATGACATTTGTTTGTACAACTAAAGATTATTCAAGGGAGAATTTCCGGTGTTCAGCAGATAATTAAGGGCTTGGTTTTCAATGACTCAAAACAATTCAAATCAACTGAATGCTTGGTTGTCCTAATAATCTAAATTTTATTAATTGAGAATTATGATTTTATGGTGTGTGTTTCATATATGTCTGCTTTTAGTTATGTTACTTATGATGACTCCCTGGATAGTGGAGCAACCTAGACAAAATAGTGATCCTGTAAGATCTAAGGTGGTTATAAATGTTATAACCTGTGCAGTTATAATGTTTGTGTGATGGGTGGGGAACTGGCTGACAGACCATACCCAGAGGCTGATAGTAAATAGATTCTCCTCAAACTGGCATCTGGTCACAAGTGCAGTACCCCAGGGATCAATATTGGGTCCAATGATGTTTAACATCTTCATAAGTGACCTAGATGTTGGGAAGAAGAGCACCCTGATGTAGTCTGCTGATGACACCAAGACGAGTGGAGAGGCTGACATTCAGGAAGAGAGCCACCCTTCAGGATGACTTAGCCAGGCTGCCTGAGTGGGCTGGCAGGAACCTTATGAAGTTCAGTAGGAAGAAGTGTAAGGTGTTGCACCTGGGAACATGTAATGCAGGAGCTCAGTTCAGACTGGGATCCACCTGGCTGGACAGCAGTCCTGTGGAAAGGGACCTGGGGGTCTTGGTGGATAACAGGCTCAGCATGAGTGGACAATGTGCTGCAGTGGCAAAGAAAGCCAAACTGATGCTGGGCTGCATCAACAAGGGCATCAGCAGCAGAGATAAAGAAGTCATCATCCTGCTCTACTTGGTGCTTGTCAGAGCACACCTGGAGTATTGTGTTCAGTTTTGGTCCCTGCTCTGCAAAAAAGGATGGGGACAGGCTTGACCAAAAGGAGGATCAAAGGACGGGAGGCCCTGCCATATGAGAAAAGGCTGAGAAAACTGTGTTTGTTCAGCCTGGAAAAAAGAAGGCTTTGGTGAGACCTTATTACCATGTTCCAGTACTTAAAGGGTGGCTATTGAGAAGATGGAGACTCCCTATTTTCAAGGAGTCACATGAGAAAAACAAGGGATAATGGGCACAAGTTGCTGCTAGGGAGATTCTGTTTGGACACAAAAGGTAAATTTTCCACCTTGAAGACAATCAAACATTGGAATAGTCTCCCAAGAGAAGTGGTAGATTCCCCGCACATTAGACAGTTTTCAGTCTCAGCTTGGCAGGGTGCTGAGCCATCTCATATGAATAGTAGTACCTAGAAAGATTCCATGATCTTTGGGGTCCCTTCCAACCTAGCATTCTATGATTCTATAATTCTATGATTCTGTGATTACCTGCCAGCAGAAATTGAACTGTCATTCAACTTCTGTCTCTTCTTGAGTCCAGACAAGTGGTGGTGAACCACTGTCCTGTGGTTCACAGTTGGAGCTCTTAGGAATAAGGTAGTAAAAGACTGCTGGATGTGTATTTACGCAGTACTGGACTTGACTCCTCACCTTCCTAGCTCCAAGATCCCTAGAGATGACACCAACTCATGGAGGCCTTCCTGATTTTTTGGGCTGTGGTACATAGATACTTAGTTGAGCCATGTTTTGGGCCAGCGTGGCCTGGCAGAGCTGTAGCATCAGGTCTGTAGATGACATGATCAAGCTCTCTCTTGAGCTGGGAGCGGCAGGGCAGTGAGCTGGGTCGCGCTGCAGCTGGAAACTCTGGTGAGCTGGATGACTTGCAGATAGAGTAATGCAGAAGCTTCCATCTCTAAGAAATACTGAGGAAAATACATACATGCCTACAAAGAAACTTTCATGTTCTTTCGTGTAAACCTAGTTAAATACCTGACCATTGCACCAGGTGGATTACAAACCTGATCAAATAACCACAGACTTTTGTATGAATATCTCAGTTGGACTGAGTGGATAAAAAAATTAAATTCAGAAGGCTCTACTAGCAGCAAAACCTGTTCTGAAACTAGAACTACTTTGCTGTCTTACAATGCATTTGTTTCAAGAGAATACAAGATGTTCAAAGAAATACATGACTCTGTGTTAAGGAGAAGAAGATGGTGAAACTGAAAACACATCAAGAGCT
The DNA here is from genome assembly GCF_000747805.2 of Chaetura pelagica. NCBI lineage: Eukaryota > Metazoa > Chordata > Aves > Apodiformes > Apodidae > Chaetura > Chaetura pelagica. The sequence continues at coordinate 547,203 of NW_009952700.1, forward strand.
ATCCCTGATGTGCAAGTTGGTGTGTATGATACAGTCAAGGGGTGTGCTTTGTGTTGGTTATAGAGTTGTTCATAGTAAGGAAGGCAGATGATTTTTCAAATGTGCATATATGTGTAAAGGAAGACAGTTCACTAAAAGGAAAAAATCCAAATGACTGTTGGTGGCTACTTGGAAACACAAAATGAGACTCTCCTTCATGGCACATGGAAACAATTGAGCTTGAGGCACTGTGGGTTCCTCAGTAGCTCATAGCAGTTACAGAACCAGAATATAAGTGCACTTGAGTATCGTTATAGTGCTGACAGGTGTCTCAAGAAATATTCTCAGCTCAATGTCATTTGTAAGTTTAATAAACTTACTTTATCCTCTGGGACACTGCTGAGAATATGGAACAGCGCTTGACCCAGAAGGATCCCTCTGACATCTTTCTTTGTACATTCTCCCATGTACATCATGTTGCCAAGCACAGCTGCCGCTAACAGAGGCCCTTTCATGTTTCTTCTGCTGTTAGTGTGCCCATGCAAAGATCGTCGCATCAGTGGTTGCCTGCTTTTCATGATAAATCTTACTAGTTTTTGTTTATACTTTCTAAAGCCCTTTAGAAATGACATCCATTTTCATCTAACTGTTCTTAAAACTTAATATATACACTAGGCAAATGGAAAAACAGCCTCAAATTTTATCTTTGTTAAGTATGTGTTACACTTGTAAATAGATCATGGGAGTTCAGAGATAATGCTGATATTGGGCTCAATTTAAAGCTTTTATGGTCTTGAGAAGATATATTTGAAGGCAAGAATACACTTAAGTCTGCAGATGTATATGTACTGCTCTTTAGCAAGGTAAGGCAAGTTCTCCGCTTAAAGCTTTTTGCTGATTTCATTAAACATCTATGACTTCATCTTTTAAATAAGGAAAAAATGGCTGTGCAAGGAGGTGTGTCCAGTTGTTCAAAGTCCTCTTCAATGTGGAGCTGTCATGAGGAAGAAATTGAAACATCACTGTAAATAAAATCTGTGATAGTTGTCAACAGGCTGGAATCGCAGTTGGCGTAATTCAGAATAAAGCTCTAGATTAAATTTCTGTCAGTTTATGTTGTTGGAAACCTCCCTTATATATGGAAAAAGACCCAAGAGTACTTGTTTTCTCACCAGGAGAAAATCATGTTGATTTTATACTTTTGTAAGAGTATATGGATTTCTATTTAAATCAGAGGTTTACTATCAATGTATCTGGCTGGGTCAATCTATGAGAAACATATGAGGTTTAATATTTGCCAGCATCCATAATGACAGTATGTTCTCATTGCACAGTAAAATAACTGAAATTTCTCAGATATATTAGTTCCCATGGTTATTAAAGGTGACTCTTTAAAAGCAACTGTAATTTCCAAATTCACAAGTTTATGAAAAATAACTGCTAAGTACATCTTATTTACAGTAAGTTAAATAATTTGACAGTATTATAGTGAATATATACAGAGAACAAAGACTACTACAGGAGGTTTGCTGAGCAAATTTTTAAAAGCACATTATGATAAATAATAAATAATACATAATGATATTGCACGTTACTGAAACTTGTGTGTGACTAGACTTGACTGAACTCTTTCAAGATCTTCATCTGAAGAATAGGTCTGTACTGTTTCGTGCAATTTAATAGTTCATAAAATCTCCTAGCATTTATATAAATAGGCCACCATCTCAGTTTTTCTTTGCCGTTTTTTCTCATTAGTATAATTTTCACAGCCTGCACGACCTGTAGAAGTAAATTCTTACATTTTAGTCCTCAAGGCAATGCACTACACTTTTTCTTCCTACTGTTACGTTGTGTCATGCTTATAGATCTATGGCATCTGAATGTGTGCTGCCAGCTTTCACATATTTCTGTAAAACACATACATTTCTGTCCGTTTTCCTAAGTGTTTGCTGCATCTAACTTTATTTTTAAATTTAAAATCTTCTATTTGCACTAATCTCAAGTTAGGACTTGTACTGTGACAGTAATATTTCTGACTCTCTTAGAAGCAGTAAAAATAGAAGTTAAGAGCTTATTTAGGGATGTATTTTCAGCGAAAGTGTGCAGACCGAAGAAGTGGAACAATGCCCAAGCTGCTTTGTGATGATACCTGAAATCAGCCAGCTCCTTCAGCTCCAACTTTGCCTCCTTAACTTCAGACAGCTACAAGTTTCCTTTCTTGTAGCTGCTTTTCCTTCCCACAGCTGCAGTGAAGCTTCTACAGTGCAAAGACATTGTCAGCTTCAAGTTGTCAGCATATTATATTTTTTTAGGCATAATTGCAACAGTTAAAACTAGATGCTAAGAGAGAGTTCACATAGTGGTGTACAAGACACGTGAGGTTATCTGACAATTGCCAAAAACCAATTCAGAAACATCTGTCTGTTGTGTGATAAAAGCAACATTTCTTACAGCCATCTGTTTATTTTTGGATTAGCTTTAGATTTTAGATATAACCTGCCTTTGATTAAGGTGATGGAACTATTTTTCTTTATCACACCTTTTGCTAAATTTATAGTTGGATTTGATATGTTATATAATGATTCTGAAAGGGAAATATGTTTGTCTTAAACTAGTAGTAATGGAATAGATTAAACGAACACTTCGATGATAAAAGTTATTTATTTATTGGATTGATTTTTTTATTCTTTCTTATTTTGGCGCATTTTTCCTGCAAGGCTTGGGGAACAGTCAAAGCAAGTGCTGTTTCATCAAAATTTGTTTCCTTGTTGGCAATTAAAATTTATCCAGCCATTGCTTTTTTCCTGCAGGGTTTTTGTTGTTGTTGGCTTTTGGGGTTTTTGGTCCCTCTTGTGGTACTGGTGAACAGACTTGTTTTTTGAGAAACTATGTTGTCCTGTTTTTACCCTTCTGAAGGTAGGAAAATTCTTGCACGTGTTAGATAAATGTTTTATTTCCTCTACTGTTCATTAGAGTCGAAGCTATGCTGGTGTGCCAAGATGGGGAGAAGACATTTTTGTAACCAGAAATGAAGAGGAACAAAAAGTGATAGCAAATTGGGGCTGTTGTCACCCAGATGCAATGGAAACAGCAGGTATGTTTTGTTTCAATCCTTAAGAGAATAATGGCCCCACTGAGAAGAGTCACCACTTTTAACTATACTTTAAAGAAGCCTGTAATGTACAAAGATGTCCTCAGCCCCATTTAGTGGTTCTTTTGTACCTAAAAACAAGAGAAAGGAAGCAGCTCCTTTGTGAGTTCTCCTTAGTCTTTTGAAATTAAGCCTCTTCAGTAATCATTTTTGTTGTTCTTAAATGTAGGTGAAGAAAAGAGGGCATAAATAAAATCAGAATTTTCCTTTATAAGAATTTGGTGTTAAAAGATTGTTCTGAGTAACAAATGGAATCATAGAATCACAGAATGTTGCGGTTGGAAGGGACCTTAGAAGTTCATCTAGCCCAACCTCCCTGCCAGAGCAGGATTCCCTGGAGTAGGTCACATAGGAATGCATCTAGGTGGGTTTTGCATGTTTCCAGAGAAGGAGACTCTACAGACTCTTTGGGCACCCTGTTCAGTGTTCTGTCATGTTCACAGCGAAAAAGGTTTTCTGCATTTTTAAATGAAGCCTCCTATGCTCCATCTCACACCTGCTGCCCCTTGTCCTATCATTTCACATCATTGAGAAGAGCCTGGCACTGTCCTCCTGGCACTTAGCCTTTACATATTTGTAAACATTTATGAGGTCACCCCTCCGTTTCCTCTTCTCTAAGCTGATTAATTCTGATTATTTTCTTAGATTCTTGTTCTTACCATCCAAATGGCCAGAATGCAACTTCTGCTATGGCTACACTACTTTTTCCCCCTTAGCTCTGACCAATAGAATCTTATTTCTAATGAAATGAAGACCAAACATGTCCAGTTAATAAAAACCTTGTCTGCTGTCTTTTTAAGCCTAAATTTTGCTATTCATCTATCTGATAAAGTACACTTAGAAGAATCTTCTATTTTTTTACTGTCAAACAAGCAACTGCAGAAGTGAGAATTCATTATCAGTGTCACATAGCTGGTGAAAATACATATATTTTTGCAAGCCTCCCAGTAAATGGAGGTTTTTTTCCTGTTATGGTGACACTGTTAGTACTGGAGTCTGTTCAAGTCAGTCTTGCAATTTAAATGTTACCGTTGTTTGTTTTTTCTGTTGTTTGTTTTTTTAAAGAGGACTGTCTGCAAGATAGAAAAGATTAATTTGGCCTCACCTCAAGAACTGTGAAGATCTAACTAGGAATTTTATAGGATTTCCTTGCAAATGCCAGTTGTTAAACAGTCTTTTGAATAGTTTGAGGTTGAGATTTTTTTTTCCACTAATGTTTGTTTTTTTTTTTCCACTAATGTTTCTAGAAGATTAATTTCAAAATTTTCAGCATTATTTTATTGTAGCTGATGTTAACAGGACGTGGTAATAGAGTATGTTGGTTTCTGTTTCTGATCCATATTCCATGCGCTCATGAAGATTATCCTCCTCACACAGTGTTTCATAGAATAGGTTCTATCATCTTGCTATTATTTATCTAATTTATTTGGCATGATAGATATCCCTGACATCATTCATCACTGTTTCACTTCTTGACAGCGTGAAATTCTTAAAAAGCAACCTAATGCTTACAAAGTCCCATGTTGACACAAACCAAAAAAAGAGGCAGTCTTCCAACTTAATGAAAAGATGGTGGGTAAACATACCTGTAGCTGTGAGTGGGGAAAGAAGATACTCTGCTTCTGAGTAGATTATTTTTTTTCTTCTGTGTAGTCCTTTTGTTGTATTTTGGTTCTTCAGCCAAATAGTGTGTCACTGAGCCAGATTCTAATCTCTAAGTAGATGCCTTCCAGCAGTGTTTATACTTTCCAAAGTCACAGTTCATTACTCCTAACAGACACACCACATAATTTTGCACACTCTTTACATACTATTTCCAAATAAAAATCTCTGGCTTCCAGGCCCATCTGCACTTTATTCTAGCCAAGAAGAGTGCTTTTGCATGTTAAATTGTCCTGGCTAGACACATTAACCAGAATGTAGCTCTCTTGCCTACACTGCATCTAAGCAGTGTAGTTTTAAAGGACCCTCCCCTTTTACTTTTCTACTTTTCCCTAGTTCTGTCCTGCGGGCAACTATTTAGGAGATTTTTCCTCTTGCTACTATATTGTGTTGGTATTGAGTTAATATGAGGTACAGCTTCGAGTGGAATGCCCACGTTATCAAGCTCTAAATGGAGGATTAATAAGAGATTATTTTTGCTCTCAAAAGCTTAGTATGTATTAATAAACCAAAAGGTGAAAAGAAAAAAAAATGAAGAGTTCTTATTGTTTGCCTTTTAATTACCTTGCTGAAGATAATAAAAAGCCTGTAGCTGGCTGAAAATAATAATCTTGTTTCCCACTTCAGAATCAGTACATAACCATAACATTTTTAACCTCTGACCCAACAAAGGTTTTAATTTCTAATAATACTGTCAATTAGAAAAGGGAAAAAAAAATAAAGATGAAGTAAAATTTGTGTGAGGTGATAATAGCTATATTCAGGAAATGTAACTACTTCATTGAAGATGGTTTGAGAGTCAAGATAATTGTCATTGAGTATGTAAGAAGGTTAGCTTTGTTGCCTTAATGGATTTGGAGAATTAATGTAGGCTTTTTCTTTTTCACTTTCTTAACAAATAAATAAGCTTGCAGAAAGACTTTGAAGCCATCTGGCTTAATCCACTTTAAAGTCCTCTCAAAAGGAAGCTTTACATGGCTGTTTTTGTTTTGAGGGAATTAGATATGAGGAAAAGTTAGATTCCCTAAGGTGACTGTCCAGCACAAGATGTGAGAAGCTTTGAGTTGTCCAGGCTGTGAAGGGCTCTGAAGACTACCTGCAGACTGGACTGCCTTTTTTACAAAACAGTTCCAGAGTTGGTTTGGGTGGATTTAGTGCTATGTCTAGGAAAACAAAACCAAAAATTTTTTTAAAAAAACAATACCCAAATAACCCCCTATATATATGTAAGAATCAGCTATTCCAACTTACTTTTCCTCAGAAGTGATGTATTACCTCATGTCAAATTTCAGTCTTTGAGTGAGAAAGAGCTGTAAACATTCATTCTGTTGAGATATTTGGACAATTCCTTGAGGAAAGCTTTCTATTGTGGCTTTATTTTTTGTGTAATAGTTATCTATAAGTTATCAAATTTAGTCACATCAGTAGAAAATGATATGAGTCTCAGAACCAGAAACAAGGGTGAAAGGGTGGAAGTAGGGATGAGATGAGCAATGAAGCAGAGAGCAGCAAGGTGATAAACCAGGATTATAATCTTCTTGTGTCAGACTGGCCCACCAGAGTCTAAAGGTGAGTGGCAAAGGAATTTTACCAGTTACTGAGACAAGGAATAGTTAATTACCAAATTATTTCTAGAAAATAGAAACTGTGTTTTCACTTCCACTGTACTTTATTTGAAGCTGTTCTAGGCCTATATGCTTAGAAGCAAGAAGCAAGCCACTTTTGCAGGAGAAGAATTTAGAATAAATTAGTTCTATCTATGCTACTCCCAGACAGAGTTGAGTTATAAAAGCTCAGGTATTCCCCTTGAGAATGGGTTCTTCCCAGAGAATTCAAACTGAGCCACAGCATAAGGAATCCTCTGGAAATGTGTATTGGGAAAATATCTAATATCAGCAAATGAGCTGGATACAGACAGAGAGAGACATTTTGGGGGTCTTGTACACTTGTAATTTGAGTTGTCTATTTTGGATGTTGCTGATAGTTGCATTAGCAGTTTGCCTGAACCTGGCTTTAAGGTAGGGATGGTTTTGAGGTAAATATTTTAGCAACTTGTTTCTCAGCCATTGATGGAGTTGATAATTTTTTGAGAAAAAACCCACCAGAAACAAGCAAGCAAAAGACCCTAATTCACCAACTGCAGAGCTGATCTCATATTTGTCTCCTTCTGCACAATGTGACAGCTTCGACAGAGAAAACAAAGCATTCAGCCAGGACATGAAAGAGACAGTCAAACTACTGCTACAATGTATATCAAAGTTTAGAGGGATAGTTCATGTCATATTTTCTCTTGTGAGCCTGAGGATTAAGAAAAGACAAGCATTCTTCCTGGCTTTTTTTTTTTTTTTTTTTTTCCCATTTGAAATATAACAAGCATTGCAAATCTGGACAAAAGAAGGCTTGTTCTCTGTGGAGCAGCCCTCACAGGGCTGAGACAAACAGGATTCCTCATCAGTAGAGTGGAGCAGGCACCTGGGTCCCTTAAGGGGTGTGCGCTGGAGAGAAGCAGTCTTGAGGATGAGGTCAAGCTGTCTGGTTTCTGGATGAGATCTGTGCTTATCTTCTCAGGCCCTGGGAACTGAATCTTTATAGTGAGTCTTCTGACAGCACAGGAATTCTCTCTATACAAACTTCAGTTTTATTTTATTTTAAGCTTATCTGGAGGAGGAAGCCTGGATGCATTTAGTCAAAAGCATGCTTCTTCATACTTCATCTGATTGTTTTTTCAGGAATGCAAAGAAGAGAATTAGTGTAATGGGTGTAGCATTGTACTCACTGAGTGCTTAGAGTGTCCTCTGAATATTCCCTGGACCCAACTGCTGTCTGTCCCTGCCCTGCAAGAATTATAGAATATCTCAAGTTGGAAGGAATCTGTAAAGATCATCCCATCCAACTCCCTGCTTCTTTCAGGACTACCTAAAACTAAACCATATGACTATGAGTGGTGTCCAGATGCTTCTTGAACTGTGACAGGCTTGGTCCCCTGACCATCCTCTCAGTGAAGACTTTTCCTAAAGTCCAAGAAGACTCTTTCATCTTGAATACAGCTATTTTACATTATAGTTACTGTTGGGGAGGTGGTGTGATGTTCCTGCTTAGCACCAAGGACAGACTTTATCTGAGTCATCTGCAAAACTGGTGGATTTCCATGGGCTAGCAAACACAGAACACATTTGAATAAAGCCTTGAATGGCTGTGAAGATAACTTTTTTTCTTCTACTGTTATATGTTTTAAGCCTGTTTATAGTCTTTTTTGACTGATATCCCATTGCAAGTTTCTTTCTTCATTTTGGGGGAATTTTTTTGGCTTTGGTTGGAATTCTAATCTACAAAATGTTTGATTTTTTTTTGGTGTGTCAGTTAAGCTTTTGCTTGCCAGTTCCACAAACAGAACCTTGCTTCTAAAAACAACTCTGTGGCTCAGTATATATTCTCAACTCAGACTTTATCACTTTCTTTTTCCTCAACCTCCATTGGCAAAAGTGGGCATAGATCATCATCATAATTACAACTTTTATAATAGAAGAGAGAAATGAGGAAATTAATGTATCAAGGTTTCGAGGTTTTATGGGAGAAGAATTAAAAATAATGTGGAAAGAATTTCTGACAATATCTAATCCTTTATCCCATTGCTGGCACCTTCTAATTATGGTTTTCTTTTTCTCTCTTTTTTTTTTTTGAGTTGAGCAGAGCGGAGGGGGAAGATCACTTTGATTTTCTTGTGGGTTTTTTTTCTGTTTTTTTGAAGAACTGCTTTGATTTTATGCCCCCCTTTCACTTGCAGGGATGTGGCTATAATGAATATCTTGAAATGCATGGAGCCAGTGTCACACGTGCCTTAGAGTGAGCCCATATAATTTGTTATTTAGGATAAGAGATGTGTCCTCCAGTTCAGTCCATCCTGCCAGAGGACTTCTGTTTCTTTCCCTCTTCTTGTTCTGTCATAGTATTAAATAACTGTCAAGAGTAAGAAGTACAGTTTGTAGTATCTATTTAATATAGTCAGTGATCTGGTGTCTGTTCCAGTCCTTGGGTTCTAATTAACTTGAAAAACCTATTAGTCATCCACATAAAGGATTACAGAATTTTTGCACAAAATGTGCTGTCATTACAACTTTGTTTTCTCCAAGACAGTATTCCCATGTAAGTGCTCAGGCATGTAGAATTGTTTCTTGCTTTATTATTCAGCTTGTTTTAGATTCTGTTAGAGTAAACTTTGTTCTTTCTTCAGCGTGGCCCTTCTGCATAGGAAGTTTCAGATTTATGTTCACAGCGACAATTCATTGTCCTTGATTTAAACTATTCCTAGAATTTCTTCTTATAATTTTCACAAGTAGCTGAATAAATAGTCATTTGTCCTGTGACTAGTATTCTGTTGTTTAATACTGGGCAAGCAAAAATGGGTATGTTCCCTTGCTTGTGCTCCTGCACTGATTCCTTTGAACAAAAGTGGGAAGAAGCTGTGGAAGCACTACACAATACTAGCAACCAGGAAACTTTGAGATAGGATTTCTTCTAGTGTTGAAGATGTCCTATGAAGTTATACTATGAAAACTTACTGTAATTTGCCCAGGGCAAGTCTGTATGCCTTCATGTCAGAGTCTACCAAAATGTGTTCCTTAATTTAGAATCACTACTATTTCTGGTTTTTTATTAGTGTGTACACACTAACATATTTTGCTGGATATGAGATTTTTTAACTATTGTTTTCCTCATCTTTAAAAGGGGAAGACTCTTGATATGACACAGCTCCTGCTGTGAGGTGCAGCTGGTAGATACCTATGCCTTTTTTTTTAATGAAACTCGCACAGTGTATTATTACTTTCTTGATGACAACCTTGTGTACACAGTATGCCCTAATTTTTGCATCCAGGTGGCAGTTTGGAAATTGGACTAATATTAATTCCTAAAAAAAAAATTAAGCCATCAGCCTTTGGCTTATTCCACCATATAGAACTGGGATGGATTTCTGTGAAGTGCCTGGTGTATGTTCTCACTTCAATTTCACAAGCTGGTTCAGAGTGTACTGTTAATTTGTGAGATACAGATGTTTTCTCAGAGGGGCAGAAGTCTCCACATTTGCATTTTAGGAACACCAGATGCTTATAGCCAAAATTGTTAGGAGTAGGTTGACTTTGCATGAGTGATCCAGATCAGAGCCCTGCTGATCTGCTAACATGGACATTTTTTCTATCAAAAATGTCATTGCTTCTGTGGATAGGTGGCATTTAAATACAGAGATGTGTAGCAGACTCATTATAGGCATTTATAAAGAAAATTTGCAGGTACCTGATAGGCATTACCTGTGTTATGTTAGAATAAAAAATGGCATTGTTTGGTACGAGCCGTGTTCCTCTCTGTCCTTCAGTTGACAAGCAAATGGCTGTGTTCAGAAGGTCACTCAGCCACACAAGAAGGAAGTGGCAGAGCAGAAGAAGTGAGCTGACAACCAATGCTCCATTGAAATAACTTTTGGGGTGAAAAGGAAAGAATTTAGGTGACTTTAAAATTTTCAGGTGAAAACAAATGTGTTTGCAAGTGAAAATGATGTAAAATATTGAAACCAGTAAGTTGTTAATTCTGTTGTCTTTTGTAATATTTTCTGCTAGCAATAAATTATTTGGAAATGTTGTAAACTGATAGCTGAACACTGACCAAGCTGAGAGAGCTTAATAGCCTTTGAATTTCCTGAGTTCCTCTGCAGCTGTCATAAATGTGAAAGTTTCTATTTCCATAGAAATATTAATTTCACTATGAAAGTGATTACAAATTTTGGCCATACTTGCATGCTATAAAATCACATAAAACTAAGCACAAACAAAGGGTGCTTATTATAGGTGCCAGTGGCTCCGTGGGGCTACACTGGCTCTGGGCTGACACCAGGTCCCCACTGCCAAACCCCCAACAGAGGAGATGCACTTGGGACACACACATTGAATTCTCTGAAAGCTTAACCTGAAAGAACTGTCTCTACAGCAAAGTGTACAAAAGCCTCTTTCAGGTGGTGAGGGTAAAGATGGCCTTCACCCTCCATGTTCAGAGATATCACATTTCTCTTGCTTATTCTACACTATGTCTTAGTGTTGTGCTTGCTAGACCTGGTGAGTCAGCCACTTGTGGATGTGCTGGTTGATTTCAAGGGGCAGAATACTCTGAAATTGTGGGTTAAGCATTTTTTCCTTGCAAGATAAGCTCAGAGTTATGAAGTGTCTTTCTCAAGATCATATGGCAGGTAGAGGGGAGGAAGGATCCCAGTCTCCAGTCTTCCTCCTGCCTTACTGACTGGGCAGCCTGTCCCACAGGCATACCTGCGTCTTGCTAAGAGGAGGGTAAATAGGTCATCCTCTTATGAGCAGTAATGAAATAAATTCTATTCGTCATTTAGAAAATTGTCAGGTGTCTCCAAAGTCGATCAGAGTTACACTTACTTGGCTCTGTTTGCTTGACTGGGTACAGTGATGTGCTTTCAAAAATAAAGTGCAGTACTGTGAGTAGTGCGAGTGTTCATATGAAAAACCTTTCTCCCTAAAATCTGCTCATTAAAAGAAGGAACTGCTCGTACAACTTGTAATCAACAAAAAACTGTGATTTTTTTCCAGTGAGAAATTCAACAGATATTTGTATAGACATTCCCCAGAAATGAAATTTCAAAAAGCAAAAATTAAAATAAAATTATTAAGATGCCAATAATTTTTATTTTTCCTGTCCTCCACCTTTGATCTAAGTGAGTTTCTTCATTTTTTTTTCCTTAGGGAAGGAGTAAGTCTTGGAAAAGTGATTTATTAGGCTGAGACCGTATATTTGCTGTTAGTTGCTCTGCAGCTTCCTCCAGAAGAGCTTACTCCTGTTTTTCACCCCTTCAGGGCTGACTGCCTCAGGAAATGCTTTCAATAGGAACCGTGATCCCTAGCTGAATCACACCTCCTGCTTAGAGTTTGCCCACAGAGCAGCTGTGGCTCTCCAGAGCCTTAAAATGCTTGTATGCTTTGTTCAGGAACTCAAGCTCATTTTTAAATAAATCTTTTATAATAGACAGAAAGATATTTTAAGAGCCTAATACAAGTTTAAGCCTAAGGTAGAAATATTTCTCAGTAAGCAGAAGTTAGTATTGTAATTAAATTTGTCTGTTTGTGTAGAAAATATTTGATGAAAAGGTTTCTTTATTTTAACACATTTCATGTTCATTGAGCAAAATACTATGGAATTGTAAAAAGACATCTTTGTGACTTGGACACAACAATCCATAAAAGAGTTTACTGGAAAATAAAATGTCAACAATGTAACTTTAAATATCAAGGTAAAATTACTTTTCACAGTGGAGGCTGTCTATGAAATGTTTCCATCTGCGTTGTGAGTACATTTTTCCTGTATGAGAAATCAGGAAAAAGTTTCATTTTATTTATTTATTTTAAAAATAATATTTCTTTAATCTCTTTCTTTGTTGAGGTGCTTTACTCTCATGGAAGCAGACACCTGCTTGAAATATATCTAATCTAAGGTCTCCTGAAGTTTACAGCAGCATAGCCAGCCAATCTGGTCCCCTACCAGCAATAAAAGGTTTTGGAGCTCTTGAAATGTATTGTTCTAAAATGATGTTTTGACTGCTGGAGCAAGAATATCAGTGTCTTCAAATTCTGAAAAATGCTAATGTTAGAATTAATATCTGTCTTCTAACATAAGTTGCTGCTGCAAAATTGCATTTGAGTAAGTCTGCAAAAGAGGGATCTGTAAAGCACCTGCTAGTTCAGGCTGATAAAAAGGCATAAATGTTGATTTGATAAAAAGTAGTTTGCCACTGATAAAACAAGAATGAAGGTGTCTTTATTGGTGTAATGATTGTTGTTCAATAATCAGTCCAACTCATCTTTGCAAGCAATGGACTGAAATCTAAAAATACTAATGATGCACTGTGCAGTTCATTACCCTTGTGATCCATGTGTCCGTGTGCAACCATCTTAACTAATGAAAGCTTGTATCTTATCAAAAGTTGAATTACTTGGCTTAAAAATAAACATTATCTTTCATTCTACAGGAAGCAATTTAATAAGATGCTCAGGATTGCTCACTCAGTATTTTGTTTCCTGGGTGCAATGTTTTACTGGCACATCCAACTAAATGCAGCAGAACTTTTCTCCTCACGTTGTGAAATTTCAAAACTATTTCCCATTAACCCACTAATATGAAATAGAATCAGAGCTGAATTTCTTCAGACTCTTGCAAAACACTTTTCAATAACAACCACTTCAAAAACAATTGTAGTGAATTGCAGACAGGTGCCAAAAGAAGAGAAACAGTATGTGAGTGGAGGCAATGATGGAATTTATTCTTCTCTTAAACATTTCAGAAATCCAGAAGAATAAGTTGATTTCTTTGCATAAATAATATATTATAAAATTACAATGGGGTATTTATAACAAAGTAGTATGCTAAGCATTTTAATATAATTGAAATACATCTGATAAGAGAAAAAATGGGGTTTATATCTTGAAGAAAAATGTGTATTTCATTTTCTCTAAATGGAAAAGGGTTTTTAGAAACCCATTCCTTTCTCATTCAGGGAATTCCTTCACATTAAAAAACAGAATTTGAAGTCAAGGTATTTCAGAGTTGAACAGGTAGGAGCTTCACTGTATGATGCAGTTTTGGGGTCTGGGGATGAACGCTAATTCTGTCTTGGAGGTAATCTGTGAAATGTAGGGTAGAGGGAGAAAATTATTAGTGCCAAGCATTTTCTGTACAAAGCTCTTCAGGACTTTGAGTTTCTGAGGAGCAGCAGCAAAATAAGTAGCAGATGCAGCATAAGCAACCAAACGGTGCAGGTTTCTTGTTCAATATAGAGTGCTGCTGGGGTGGAGTGATTGTTCTGGTTTTTGTTTTAAGAGAGTGTGAAGAAATCAAACAAATCATGATCCATATGCTTTGTGTAGTGAGTGAGATGTAATGTTCGACTGCATTGCAATTCCCTTGATGTTTTGGTCAAGAGATCATATAAACTACTTAAAAAAAAATCTCAAAAGGTAGATGCAATGAGAGAAATATATGACAAACTCCTGGTTTGCTTACACAAAGTGACACCGGCTTTCCAGTATTTGTCCAATCCACAAGTAGAACTACTGAAAAAAAGATGGATTAGATTTTAGAAGCTCTTGCTGACCGTTAGCATTTTGTTTTCTTAAGGATTGCAAGTAGGTACAGTTTCTAACTAGCCAGATCCCCAGTGTTGGATTTCTCATGCTGTCCACCACAGGAGTGGGATCGAGTCTATCCCAGATAGCACTCACCAGTTAACACCTTCTGCTAGATCTTGTGCTTCTAATGGCATCAAAGCTCTGTGCCTGTAAGGCATAAAGAGATGATGGTATCGAGGAAGAGCAGAACAAGTCCTGCTCTGTGTTACATGTGTGAGGGTTTTTCTATTCTACTTCTGTCTCCCTATGTATTCCTAAGAACAAGTCTCCATTGTACTCTTGCCACAACCTCCCTGACTGGATCACTGATGGAAGTTCTCTGGTTTTTAAGCAAAATATCAGCAATGTCCTCTCCCTTGGTCTGATTACTTTTGTAAGGTTACTAGGTTTTACTGATAAAGGGCTACGTGTCATGTTTACATCCTCAGGAACATTTGTTGTCTCTCTCTTTTTAAACTGTATACTGTCATATGGATTAAGATGTATCCATGTGTAGTTTCTGCATCTGTAGAGCTGAGGAAGTAGAGAGAAAGGCAGCTCTGAAAATATTGCACAAACTGATGTGCAGAGTCAGGAATTTCTCCAGATTCTCTCTTTAAAACAGACAATAATTAATTTTTACCAATGACCAAAAAGGCAAAGACTCTGTAACTGGTAACCTTTTACTTCTGCCAAGTAAGCACAAACATATTTAATTCATGTTTTTTAAGATGCATTTGTCATATGATGTCTAGGACAAGAATTGCCATTAAACAACAAACCAAACAAAAAAGATTACATATGACCACAATGTCAGCCTGGAACTCAGAAAAATAAAGTCTTGCCTGAGTATTGTTCACATCAGCATTATATCGGCAATTGCAATGTAATGTATTAACATTAGTATTACAATGTGTTACTAATCTATCAGACAGTATTCTGTAACTATTAATTAGAGGATTTTTTTAAACCATCTGCCTGTCATCTACTTTAGGTTAATGTCCACAGCTGATCATAGGTCAGTGGTTATGTCCCCAGATAGTATCTCCTAACTGACTGCCATCACTCAAGCAGCTTAATTTTTTTACCTCTGTGTGTGTGTGTGTGTTTGTGGGAAGAGGCAGGGAATGTATTAATAAAGTTCTACAGCATACTCTGATAGGTGACCAGCTCTGACTCTTTTGGGTCAAGGGAAGAAAACATTTATCTACCTGTTTTTTAATTGTGGATTGATGTGTTATATGTGATAATATCTAAAATCCATTGTAACGGCTTTATCCATATTGATGGTGCATTTGGCTTTCAGCAGTGTGGAAAAGGTGGGGCTTTTTCAGCTTCTGAAGATAAAATTCATCTCTGTTTTCCACATATTTCATCCCTCGTTAACCTTATATATGATTTAGCATGCCCAAGGCAGTTTCTAAATGAATGCTACATAGTATGACCAATTATGATCTTTCAATAAGTAAGTCCTGCCTACTTTTCTATATCTACTTTTTTTCTTACATCTTTTTGTCTTTTGAAAAATGTGGTTTCCATCCAGCAGCAGCATGTGGAGAAATAACCTGACTTCTGTGTATAGTTGTAAGTAATTTGCGATCCACGTACACTCATTGTCTTGCCTGGAAAATAGAGAGTTTAAGGTGGAGCTGGGAGAGATGAGTCATTTGATTTGCTTCGTTAATCTTGGATACCTGTCTGGATGCCTTTCCAAGGGATCTGCCCCAGGTTTTTTGGTCCTGCTCTGGCAGAGGTGTTGGAGTCTAGGATCTTTGAAGGTCCCTTCCAACCCCTAATATTCTGTGAATCTGTGATTTCATTTTTTTATTGACTGGAGGAATATGTGCCTTAACTCTCAGATTGTACACAGGCATATTCTATGTCTTTTAATACTTCATTTGATTAATCTAAAATTTGGTTTCAAAATATTGTTAGAAAGGTGTTTTCAATGCTTTTGTAATAATTGGGTAGATATTTTTTTGAACTACAGTGTGTATCCATATGTGAAAATCTGATGGGATAACAGAAATAGGCAAGAAATCAATGGAGAGCAACCTCCTTCTCTACACAGACAGTCTCAGTACAGTTTCTTCAATATACTGTAGCTTTAGACATTGTGTCAGAAGCCTCTAGATCCAAAATATAACAAATACTGCTTGCAAACACTGTGATGTTTACTTCAACAAGGTCATAGTTCATTGTCATTTAATAGTGAAGTCTGATGTGACTTAGGGGATATGGAGGAACAGTTGAGGTCCCATGAAGTGTTCCTGCCAGTACTGTTGCTCAGGCTAGCCACCAGAACCCTCGCAGCTGCAACTAACTTTAAGAAAGTCCTTGCTCTCTATTCTTGTTTCAGTGGTGGAGCAGAAGGAGCCACGACTGTACAAACGAATAGGTTCCATTTTAAATTTATTTATTTATTTATAATTTTTTTTTGGTAATAAATATGCACATCAGCTTAATGTGGTGAGAGCTGGTATTTCCTAGATGTAGGTGGTCTTGTGAAATTCATTATTCTGAGCAAGAAATGCACTGTAATCTAAAAATACTAGTGATGCACCAGAGTTCTTTACCCTTGATCCATGTGTCTGTGTGCAACTGTCATGAGTGATGAACGCTTGTGTCTTACCAAAAGTTGAATTACTTGGCTTAAAAATAAGAAAAAATATCTTTTTATCAGGAAATAATTTCTCAAGTTTCTCAGGATTGATCACTCAGTATTGTCTCATCAGTGCAAAATTTTACTAGCAGTTTACTACGTTTTACTATTTTTACTAACATTTTACTACAATCTTCATTTTAAATTATGAATCTATGGAGTAAACAGCTAATTTTATCTGACTGGTATTCTGCAAATTTTCTCTCTTTTTGTTGCTTCCATTTGACCCCTTTAGCTGTCGTGAGAGTTAAGTTTGCATGCAGAAGAGAGAGAAAACAGTGCAAACAGTTGAAGCATAACAATCCTGTAACCCTGCAGGGATTCACTCTTCCCAATCCTAGTGTAAGTATTAGATTAATCTCTTGAGTACCTGTGGAGGAAGGATTGCCTTAATGGCTGCAATGCACTGTGAATATATCAGTAAATCGTACATGAAATTCTGTTGTGATTTACTCCTCCATCTCTCACTCAATCCGCTTCATTGCAAAGTAGCACCAAGTCCTTTAGTATGGAAAATTTAGTATTTCATTCCACTGAAATAGTTTGCCTATTTGTCTTCTCAGCAAGCATAATGGCCCAGTGTGTTTGAAAGATGTTGCAGTATTGCTTACTTGTATTTCTGGATTATCTTTACAGAAAAATATCCCACTTAAAAGCACTGTTAATGTCAAGACATAAGAACTAAGCACAGATAAAGTGCACTTCTAGGCTTCTTTGTTCATGATAGTCTTGAGTCTGGTAGTTCTGGATGTGGTCTTTTTTGATATGCTAGGCTAGTGAGATCACTTATCCCATCTCACACAATGATGCCAATATTTGCTTTTGGTTTTACTTCTTCAAATTACGTTGGTAGTGTGACCAAGAACTTGCAAAAACTGCGAGAGAAGTTGACAGAGCAGGTAAGTAAGTGTGGGGAACGGTTCATTTTCACATTGTTTTGATTATGAGGACTTAGTGGAAAAAAGAAGGTAAATAGGCTACATACTCAAAAAATACTGGTTCACCTTTCTTGTTCTTTTATGGGAACAATATGTGCACTTTAGATAATCACTTGCTGTTTTCCCACAGGTTAACTACATACAGTCAGAGGAATACTCAGCAGAACTGCTAAATGCGCAACTGTCAGGTCTGTGTGGCATTATCATGCTATCTGCATTTCTTTGGACAGGCATTTGATGCCACCCTTTCACTCTTGAATTTCTAAGGTGCTGAAAAAGGGCAGCTTGGGTGAAAGGCAGAGCATCCTCTTGCACTATGCTTACTGGCTTGAACTATCTCATACCTGTGGAATAGGTAGGTAAAATGTAGTCTTTGATGACAGAATCATATAGAATCATAGAACAGTTTGGGTTAGAAGGGACATTAAAGATCATTTAGATCCCATCTCCCTACATGGGCAGGTGTGTAAGAATAAACTAACAAAGAATTTGGAAGACTTTCTGTCTGTACTAGGTAAACATACAAGTTATTAAGGAAAAGTGGAGTAGTAGAGTCAAGTGATTAGAAAAAATGGCTGAAAATTACTACAGCTTTTTTATTTGCTCCCAAATGAGAATTTCTTTCTGGCTTTAAGAGAGATATTTTTAGCTTGGTTTCTAAGGAGATTAGTTGTGTATTAATGTATTGTCTGTCTATATGTCTGCTAATCCCTGTATGTTCTCAATATGTGTTGAACCTGTTGACAGATTTATACTTCAACAGAAAGGAGACGTTTAGAGGTTATGAAATTTCATAGGTATTAGTGGCTGGGCAGAGGCCGCTTAGTGTTTGGCTAGTTCAACACTTGTGGAGAATTTTTCCCATACAATATGGGGCACACTGGAAATACATCAGGTTCTGGGATACAGGAATTCAAAGGGACCAGATATTACTGTGTGATGGGGGTCCTGCGAAGTGACCAAGGGAAAGACTGAGTGGAAATCAAGAAACATGCACACAAAAATTGTAGTAAAAAAAAGCCTAGCTGCTTATAGAACATGTTTGATGAACACCCCATTTTAAGTAAGCAGTTATGCACTTCTTATGGTCTAAACAAGCCATACAAAACCATTAGGAACTAAATGCTCTTATGGCCAAGCAAATAGGCATCCATCTTTTTGTGTCAAGGGCTTTCTGGGTGTGTGACCTGAGTGTCATTGCCTTTTGAATTATTTTCACTGACTTACTGATCTTGAGCACTTGTCATCAGCCTTCCTGTATA
The DNA here is from genome assembly GCF_000747805.2 of Chaetura pelagica. Lineage (NCBI taxonomy): Eukaryota > Metazoa > Chordata > Aves > Apodiformes > Apodidae > Chaetura > Chaetura pelagica. The sequence continues at coordinate 566,024 of NW_009952700.1, forward strand.
GTTCTTCATGCTTTCCATTGCATGAGTTTTCTTCTTCTGGGACATTATCTGTGATCATCCTGGAAGTCAGCATCTGTGGCCTTTCTGTATCACCAATGTTACCCTTCTCCTGCCCCACCTCACAGCCTTCTCCAGAATTCTTTCTTCTGAAGCAAGCAACTCCATGACTTTCAAAATGAGCTCATGAATTAATTAATTGTCTGCCTGCACAATATATGCTCATTATATTTGTCTAATCTGTAAGAAACTGCTTATCTGGATCTGTGGATGAAGTGCAGTTAAGCAATAGCAAAAAAATCTGAAGTTCATTGTGTAATTTGGAGAAATGAAAGGCTCATTATCCATAATGTACTCATTTCCATGGCAAATATATATCCAGTAAGAGAAGACCATGAAGGAAAGTGGAGCAACAAAAAGTGAAAAATTGCCACTTGGTATAATGATTTGTGGTGACAAAGCAGTTGACAGCTGTGCATGTTGGCAGAAAAGTTCATTATGAATGGTAAATTGAGGGCTCAAAGCTGGAGAAATAGAAGCCTTGGAGATTTGTTCTTGAAGGCTAGTAATGGACATCATGGGTTTTTAAATCATATTGTGGCAACACTGGGAAAGTACAATGCTTTAAATATTTTTTTAAAAAAGTGAAGAGAGGGGCTTTAGGTGCTGAGAACTAGTGAAAATCAGAATATCTGATCCTGTAAGCTTGATTTTCATAAGGATGACTTAAGAACAAGAAGTTGATATCAAATTAAATATACATCAACCTAAAAGATTATAAGAAAAATGCAGAGCAGACCCAAATTTGTGGAACCATTCAAGCAGGAGAGAATTTTACATCATGTAATCAAGAACTAGACATTTCTGTTGTCATATCCAAAGCAGTGGTTATGGTTTCATGCAAATCCTTTGTTTCCCTTGTAAATTTTCAGTAGAAGTCTTATATGTGTAATGTAGAAAAAAACAACAGCAGGATAAATGTCTCATTGGTTGACTGTTTTTTTCTTGCTCCCTTTGGTGATGAAAGGTGAAGTTATAGCATCTCCCTCCTTCCTATTCCCTTTCAGACAGAAAACTTGTTTTATACACAGAACAAATCGTACTTTTTTACACCATTAATTGTAAAAAAGTACTTGTCCTAAAGATTGCCAAGTAAATGACCATTTGACCCTTCATACCCATTTCCTTCGAAGATAACATCTTTAAAACTTACTAATTCTAATTTATTTCCTGTTTTTCAGCTGTGCTTCCTGTTGTAGGTGCTTATATGCTGAAAAAGACTCCCTGATAGAAGTGTAATGTTGTCTTTACTATCAGCATTAGACTCAGTTGTGTATGTCTAGTTATGAAACGTAGTGAAATTGTGTGATAGTACCATATGCCTCCCACCCTTTCTGAGTGTTGACAGATTTCTCACATACATTCTATCTGAATACTGTCAGTACACATAGATGGAGCAGATGGAGTCTCTCAGCTTTTTATCAGGGAATATATTTGCTTCAGAATAACATGCATTTGTTGTCTCATAGTTTTTTTAAGGAAAAAAGAAGTTTTGTATATTACTTATAGGATTCTTTCTAAGTGTGTGAAAGCAGAAATGATCAGGGAATAGTAATTCAGAGAAGTATTCAATAAGACTATTTGGTAGGAAGATGTAAGAAGGTGAATGTCACACAGGGTTGTTCCATGTTTTAAGTTTGACCTTCAGATATTGGGAGATAAGGTCAGGGAGAATGGGTCTACCTCTCTCTTGTTTGGCTACCATGCATGCATCCCTCAGATGGGCCCTGTGATTATAATCTCAGTTTTTCAGCTTTGTACTTTATCTGAATAGCTGGTTCACTAATTGATTTATAGTAAGAAATATAATTAGTTCTGATAATGACATTTTTCATCCTGCTATGTGTCTTCTTGTCTACTTATTTAGTAATACTTGCACAAATAGAGATATTCTTCAATATAAACACTGAGCTCTGTCTTCTAAGTATCAGCTAATACAGAGAAGACCAGTTATTTAAAGTGTCTGGACTTCTGACCTTGTGACATCTCACCACATGACAGGAACTATAAGGTCAATAGCCAATGAAAACAGTATCCTCTTAGAGCTGGAAAGCTTTTACTTTTTACTTCCACTTGTATCTACTTCCCTGTTTTGATGTGCAGTTTTATTTCATACAATATATTAAATCATGTACCACAAGTCCTAAATAACTCAAGTTGTTACGGAAAAGTCTCTAGGTATTAGAATATATTACGTAAATATGTGGTGGCTAAATTAATTTGGATGACGAAACTGAAAGTGATGTATTTTAAAAATCAACACATATTTTGGGAGGGTCCATTTGAATGCTAATTTCAAGAAGATAGCCTATGATGTAAGTGACTGAGAACAGAACATGCCCCCATATGACCAGCATGAAGGGACAACTGATGGGAACTATTCACTTGTCACTGGATCCCATGAGCAGTCCCATTGTTGACATGCTGCAGGGGTATTTACTAAGATTAAAAAGCATTTGTCTCCCAAAGGAAGAATCTACTTCCAGTGTCAAAATATCCCTGGAGATTTGTCGGACAGCAAGGATCAGTTAAGTCATCACCGTTCCAGAGCTGTCGACCGTTCCCTCAATTTATAATTAAAGGAGTCTTCCAGTACCAAAATCACACATTACAGTTGCCAGGTTTCAGACAAGTGATTTAGAACTGTCGAGTTGTTGCACATTTATTTGTTTCCTCCCTCACTTCCCTTATTAACCTGTCTTTGTAGAAGAGCAGGTCTAAATCCCATTCCCAAAAGCTATCTTCAGCCTGTCAGCTACTGTATTGTCACCGAAGTGCCAGGACTTTTTTTTTTTTTTTTTTTGCACTGACTTGGCTGTAACTAAATAGCAAAAGGTCTGATCAATGAGGGATGTAAGCAAGTGACCCCTTTCAGGGTTCTTGTTAGAAGAATTCTCCCAGGTTCTGCAGCTCTGCCTGGCAGACTAATAGCAAAAACATGGATATCAACTAATGGCAGCTAATCTCTCTACTGATCCTAACAAAGAACCAGGATTTAATTAAACCCACAAAAAGGGAAGAGAAAAACTCCAACCCAACCACAGTACCTCCAGGCAGTCTCCCTTACCACATCCTTCCTTCCAGTAGTGTCCTGAAAACATCTCTTAAGAGGCTGACAGTAAGCAAATTCTGTGTCTGCTGGTTAATGTTACACCAAAACCAGAAGAATTAAAGTCCCATTTCGTATCACAAAGCTGAAATTTGGCCTCTTGGAGTTTTGGTAGAGAGGCTTTCTAGTACATCATCAATGTTACCCATCTGGATAAGGAAGTGATACAGACCCTACTTAGAGGAGGACCCTGCGAGAGTGACTGATTTCTTGTTCACAACCCAGCACTGAGGTCAAGAAGTCCCCTCTGTCCCATTACAATCTGTTAACATTGATTTTAGCTTTACTGTCATCATGACACCTGGCTTAAAATAGTATTTACTGTTCTCTCTTTCAGTATTTTATGTCATCTTAGGAACGTTATTCTCTCCCATGTTACATTTTTAAAAACTTTAAAACTTGATGAACTGGAATACCCAAATAGCTGTAATATTTATTTGTTTGTTTATTTATTACTTTTTTATTTTCTTTATTTTATTTAACTGAAAGTCTGTGAGCACAGAAATGGTGAACTTAAGACACTTTCATGAAATTCTCTTGTCTCTTCTGAGGTAAAAGGGACTGTGAATGTCTCATAATTACTTTTGTGGATATCTTTTTAATAGCCTTGGAGACATACACAAACATTTTATTATTTGGAAATAATATAATGAAAAATATCATACTGATAATGAGGCTTGTAAATATATAGAACTCATTAATTGATAATTATGTTGAGAGATAAGCACAACTCAATTGGTTTTGCTTTAAGAAAAAGTTTCTTCATGTGTTTACCTAGGAAGAGGCTGTGAGAAATCTTGTTATGATTCTGTTTCAGTGATCTGCTTCTTGTCATTGGTTCTACAATAGTGCTGTTTTGGCAGCTGTAGCACCAAGGAGTCACCTTGGCAGACCAGCAAGAAGTCTTTGGCTGGCTTTTGTCAGCCCATTGGCATGTCTGACCATGGGGTAAGAGATAATCCAACTGCCTTTGGGGCATATTTCCCCTGTGCCCTCAGATCTCTTAGTAGCTGCCCCAAGTGTCTTGAGAGATACTTTGCACAAGTGGCTGACAAACACCTTCACGGTGGCTGGTCTCTGGCCCCATGCACGAAGTCCTTTATCTTCCTAGAAAGCAGAGTGTAAATGAATTCATAGCTGGATTTTCATGTTGTATCACCTTTTACTTTCTTACCAACCTTTAGTTACACATTTAAAGTTAGTTGGTCATGAGCATGGAATTCAGAAACCCAGTCAAGTGCTCTGCTCCACATAACTTTGGGGCAATAGAGGTAGAGAAGATACATTGATACATCTATTTCATTCAGCTGCAGAGGAAGATCTCTTTTCTCTAATTCCAAACATTTCGAGAACTATTTATACTGTGATCTCTACTTTAGTAAATTAATTTAAAGAAAACTGTCAAGGTCTCAAGTATAAGCCTGTAAAACCACAGTTTTGTAAGCCTTTTGTGACTGACTCACCAAATCTAGTTTGCAAGCTTTTAGAGATATGGTTCTATTTGTAAGATGGCAGATAACTTTTGGAAAAAACTTGCTTGAAATGCAGTATTTAAAATGCTTGATTCTCCTCAAATTAATTTGAAACTTTTTTTTTCTTTTTAAAATGAATATTTTATAGTAGGATTCACAACCCAAATAAAATAATTGTTACTGGTACAGATGAGACAGTGCATTCCTAAAAGGAGCAGATGTATGTAAGAACTGCAAGACTTCAGTGTTGCTTTAGCCAGTACACTCTGTTCTTCCCAAGCTGCTTCTTAAGCAAAAAAGAAACCTGACATTACTGAGGAGAGAGAGATCACAAAAATCCCACAAGTTCTGATTGCTGTTTCTTAAATACAGGCTTGAAGATGACTGCCCTATTTTCATATTTTCACCCTGTTTTATTTTCAGATAAAAGGTGTTAAAATGTTACAGTAGCTGACTACTCCAAATTGGGATGAATTTGCTGCAAGAAAAAAACTGTTTTAAGGAAAAAAGTCAGGCTGGTTTGGTAAGTCCCAAGTTTACTCCATTTGTTTAGAAAAGAGAAAGGAATGATGTTCAGGATGGATTGAAAACAAAGAAGGAAATAGAAAAACAGTAAAATAAGAATGGATAAAATTAAACAATGCATTTGTGGCATAACGACAGAACCACAGTTAGGGGAGATTTTCAGTGTTGGTTTGGTCAACTGAAGTCAGACTGTGGCTTGGATGGAGAGTCCAGCCTTCGGGTTCCTGGTAACAAATGACAGGCACTGCAGCCACAGAGCACAAATCACTGATCTGCAACAACCACTCTCTGTTGGTTTGGTTTTGTCCTAAAAATGCACCAGTAAATTGGCTGCTTCCCTGTCATGTACAGAGGATATTTTGGTAGCAAGTCTGTCATGTTGCCTGACATCGCTGAGCTGGGTAAAAAATTTTATTGCTGGTATCTCCTGTGTGCAAATCCAATACTAATGGAGGGCGAATCACAGCTTTTAAGCACTCAGCAGCATTACAGCCTATGTGTCAGTGTAATGTACTGTAGACATGTAAAACAGTGTCATTAATTATAATGGAAAGCATAAAAAACCTACCACTTGTTAGTTTTTCAACAATGATAGTATACATACAAAGAAAAAATTCTTTATGAAAAGGCATCCTGTGATATGCAAAATAATAACAATAATAAAATAATTAGACAAACTACCAGCTGTGAGCTGTTTTAAGTATCAATTCAACATTTCAATTACATTAATATGTACACTAACAATTTTGCCAGCTAAGTGGAGTAGAGCACCCTTTTTTTTTTTTTTTTTCCTATTGGGGAAGATTAAAATAAAAGGATAATATGTACTTTGGAACAGCAAATAATATAATGGGAATAGCAGTTTGGCTGTATACAGTTATTTTTCAGGGACTGAGTACTAGGTGACAAATATAATCTTGATGGATGCATTAATTTATTATGATGAATTTTACTCAGAATATGAATTAACCACTTTGGAAGAAGGTATAATAAAGCAGCTTTCTCAGTTTCCTTATGTTTTCTGGATCTTTGTTCCTTAAACACACAACTAAATATCTTTAAGATAATATGCTTGTGTTTGCTGTGGGATCAGTAGCCTTCAGAAGTGGATGCAACTATATAATCCAATTATTACCTCTCTGTGAGATGCATGTAGTATGCTACTTCAGGTGGGATTGAGGACTCTCACCTGGTAACGTTTTGTATTTGTATCTACCTGGACTGATGTTTGCGCTTTTGTACGTACCTGCAAAGAATTTGTCAAACTGGAAGAAAATGCAGGTTTCAAGAGACAGTTTCTGGTGAAGCACACCCATTCCATATCCTAGAATGCAGGCACAGGTTCAGTGGTTAGGCCACTGTCAGATCTGAATTTAGGATTTAAAGTTTTGTCAACATTTCATATAGAAATAGAATTGAAAGCTGCAACAGAGCCTACTATTGCTTTAGGAATTTTCTCCCCTAAAAATGTTTATGTTCTCTGTGGGGCTTCCTTTTAAGTAAAGGTATATTCTTCTAAGTTTGCTGCAATGTAGTACTAAACAAGTATCCTTGTATTGCAATAACAGCACCAAGTACCCAAGTGCTATCATAGTTTTCTTCTGTCTTATCTTTTTTTCCCTCCCTGTATATTGAACAGATGGTCTTGAGCTTTATGTAGGTGATTAATTAAACTGCACATAACAGGAGTATTTTTTTACACGCATAAATTCCTCTTAACAAGATAATAAATTATTTTAGCAGCCAATCTGCTCTGAGAAGGCTGCAGAATATTTTTATCTTTTCCACTTTTCTTTTAAATGCATGTGATATGTGTCTTAAAATAAATGTGTTTTTCCGTTGTGCCAGTCGTTAGAAATGGGGTAGGGTTTAATTCTGTTGGCTGGAAAAACTTAACAAGGATATCAGTAAACTGGAAAAGTTACATTCCATGGCTGAGCATATAAGAGACTTCTGTAGATGCACTATCACAAATGGCAGTGTGTATGGGAGAAAGCAGGTGTTGCTTTGTCTGACAAGGTGTGTTTAGAGAACTGAAGCCTGACTTCACCAGCTGCACTCCACACTAGCTACAATGTGAGTTAAGAAGATGTGCTCTTATGGAGAGGTGAAACTGTGAGAACAGCCCTACTGACAAATGGCAGCAGACATTCTGCTCTTACAGGGCTCATGCACTTTGGTTGTTTCTCATGTAGGCCAAAAAGCATTTTTGCTGGTTTCTCATTCTGCAGTCACTGCTGACTTCATGTTCATTTGGGTTTTTGTTCTAAGCTATACAATTGCAACGCTTGAAAATGGTATTTTCATTTGTCCATACCAGGATTGTTTTTCAGGACCTCATTAGTGACAGGTTATTTTGTATTATAAAGTGATTGATAATAAATAATAAACAGTCACTCCAAACTCTGATTGAAGGTAATGTAATAAACAGTCACTCCAAATTCTAATTACATTTATTTCTCTTGTGTTCATGTACCTTTTATCAGTGAGTAGTCTACTGAAGAAGTTTATTCACAAGAGCATTCATGGGACTGGCTAAGGCAAGACAGTAGTTTGAAGCATTTGTAACTCCATAAACACTTTTTTGAACAAAGGCATTCCTTTTCTGTCATCACACAACAAAATATTTGAACACTTGGGATTCTGAGTTAAAATGTATTTCAGGGTCACCATATTCAATGAAGATACTAACAGTCTGCGGGTTCTCGGGAGGATTTCAGGTCTCCAGAAACTTCTTATGTTGTCTCGTGAAAACAGCTTTGGTTTTGAAGGTGTAAAAAAAACTGTATGTGACCTGCAAGTATAGAGAACATATTTTTGTCGAAATAATTGATTTTTGATAATGAGAAACATTTTTTTTAAGCTTTGGTTCATACACTGGGGAAGGAATGAAATTTCAGATCTTATAAAATCTTCTTAGCTTGGATCTATTTACAATAAATCATTATTCCAGTGATGTACTCTGATGGACAGTCTCCTAGAGGCCCAGGATAATAATTCAAGATGCATGAAGTTATATAATCAATGGTTGCTGTAGCAGTGTATCATCTCAGATGTGAGAGTAGAATTCAATGTATGCTGTGCTGGAAATCCAGTAGGAAGAAGGTGTGTATGTGTGTATCCCTGTGAGTATAGGTCTGCTAAAAGACTTCTTGCTGTATGTTCCTTCCGTGTTTTTTAAGTGTGGGAAGGAGGGCTAAGGGGAAGCTTATCTCACCAGCAAGAGAAGGTTGATAGAAAAAGGGATTGATTCTCCTCTCAGAGAGATGGCCAAGGATAACCCCATGTCTTGAACAATCTGCTACTGTATTCTTTGGCTTTACTGTCCATCTATTAATAGACAAACTGTGATATCTAACTATGAACACGCACATATACCCAAGAAGAATTACATCTTGTAAAGTTAATCCATTGTTTACACCTTTGCCAACTTCTTAAAAGTTTTAGATTCCTCAGCCAATCTTCATATGACCTGTTTACTTTTCCACTGATAACATTTAGGAAAAAAGCTTACATCTTTTCAGAAGGCAAAAATATTTTGAATTCATTATACTCCAAAGTGTAGTGTGTATTTGAGTCTCTTTCTTCATATTCTGGATCCATTGTGGGAATGTTGCAATACCTAGGAGATTTTTTCCTTCATAGGATGCCGGCAGAAAGAGGACTTGGTGGGATGAGATTGTGGAAAGGCATGAGCTGATTGCACAGTGAGCACACTGATGTTGTGTATTGATGAGACATATACAGACCTTAAAAACTTAATCTTTGTGTCACTTTAATGACAAGTTATCCAACTAAATGAGAAGCCTTGTTTCTAATCCTGTCCTCCACAGGCTGGCTGATTTGTTGAAGAAACTTTCTCACTTTCTCACTTTCTCTGTCCCTGCCTCACTGCTATTTCCTACTCCTATGGGGAAGTATAATCCTCACGGCGGGTGACCTGTCATGCTGATCTCTGAACAATATCTGGCTGTACAAGTACATTGTGCCAGAGCAGTCTCTTGCTCTCTTGATTCCTTTGCCTGGAACATGAAACCAGGATCATAGCTGAGCCCACTGATTAGTTCTTAATCATACGAGAAGCCCCACTGAACTCAATTGCTACCACTCACTGTGACTCTGTGTATTGTCACTTACGCATCCCAAATTAAAAAGCTTATAAAAGGCTTGGCTTGATATGTCTCAGTATGTAACTTAGCACTTTTAAAAAGCTGTCAACATTTTTTCTGTTCAAAGAGGAAAAATAATGCGTGCAGTTGCTTTTTTCCTCCTCCTTATTAGCCATTCCTTTTGATGGCTTTTACTGATGTTACTGTGTAATATCTGATTAGGCTAATTTTCCACTGCAACATTAGCACTTCAGGTCCACTGTATCTTGTCACAAGAGGTGGCATACTTGAGATGAAGTGTGCACTGTGTAAGAAGTTGGTGGAGCAGCGGTGATGTAGTTAATGCCTCTTGGCCTGCATTACAGTGCATTTGGCCCAGATCAACTCAGAACATTTGTAGTGTATAAATTGCTATATCTCAAATCAGCCAGGCTTCTGAGAAAAGGATCATGGTGGCCTTTATGCTAAATGGGTAGGTTAAGATGACCCATTTCAACTGGATGCCTGATTTAAGTGAAACACTCTTGTTTAATACAAGCCTCTTTTTATCTTAAAGGTATTGGCAGAGCAACCCATTTGTCTCAATATCCTTTAAAAAACAGTTCTTAAGCCAAACCGTGAAAGCTGCAAAACCCTGGCAAAATCATATACGTTGGGCTCATTCAGCTTTCCACACATAGTGACTAATTTTCTGTCTTGTCTCTTCCTTGTGTTAGAGTAGAAGTACATTAGTAACATTGATATTTTCACACCTGGGGAACAGAAAAAAAAGCTTTCTGTTTTACTTTTAAGCACAATGACATGTTGTTGTATGAATGTCTTGAATGTAAGGTTATTTGCAAATTCTATGTGCCCTCAACATGATTCCCTTATGCAACTTAAATGATGAAATAAACATAATACTTTTAACTGTACTAATATGGCATTTTTCACTGATTAGGGATACAAAATTCAGTGAAATCCCTCACACTGTTCTTTTCTGATTCTGCGGAAATTTGAGCTGAATAATCAACATGCTTACAACGACTTTAAGATGAGATGATTAACATAGTATAACTTGCTGCTGTTTGTTTTCTTAGTAAGTATCCAGAAACAATACTTAAGTAATATTCTAATGTGAACTGGTTTACTTCCAAAGAAATTTTCTGTTATATCCATTACAGTCCATTGTTTTGAGCCTGTGGATGTTCTGCTGATAATAGTCTTCCTTTTGGCATTTTGCTGCCAACACAGATGCTAGTGGATGTTCTAATTCATCCCTCAAGAAAATGAGTTCAAGCAAACTCCAGAAATATGAAATAACTACTGGTTCTTACTATTTTATGTAGTCATTTAGAGAACTTTCATATGTATATATGAATACAGAGAACTAAGCAGTATGGATACATTGCAGGAGAACTTAGTTTTCTACACAGGGGGCAGGGTTCAGAGACATGAAAGACAGAGAAAGGGAGAGAGGTAGGTGGTGCAGTGTTTACTTCTGAATCTCAGTAAGGAAGACCTGAAAAAAAATCCCAGCTTATTAAAACAGTTGTTTTAGTAAGACTGAATAAGATAAATACAGAGAGGAAATAAATTTTATGCCCCTTCAGGAATCCCATATTCACACAGAATTGGATGGACCCTGGGCAGATCTCTTCCCATGGCACACTGTGCAGATCCTGTCTCTGGGGACAAGATCCTCCTTTATGGTTATCCAGGTTGTTAAGTAATTTTCTTACAAGAAAACAACTCTATTTGTAAAGGATGTGTGCATGAGAACTTTTTGTTGCACTGTTAGACAAAACCCAGGCCACAGGGGTGGCATGGAGACAAATCTGAGTGGACGTTGCCTGCGGGAACCTCAGTTCCACTGTGCTGACTGGGGTCTTCCTACGGCCAGGAGGTATGGGCAGCAGAGCACAGCAGATGCCTGTGGATGCTCAGGTTGAAACTCTTTTGGAGCATTTAACTCCTCAATGTGCAACACCCTCGCTGTCAAGACCAGCACATTCCTCCCCTTCATTTTCCTGTGGTTTACTTAACTAAAAAATAATTTAAGTAACATTACATTAATAACATGTGGGCAAACTGGGTCTGTTGGACATCACTGACTCCTCAAATAAGGAGCATTCCTCAAGGCTCCCAAAGCACTTGCACTGCCGTAGCACTGGTGAGATTTGCCATATGCAACTTGTGTTTGGTTTTAGTAGGTGAAAGCATATGGTGTTGATGCACAGGCTACTGAGTTGTTTCATAGCTCTGGAAGTGAGTCTTCTCACACATGATTCTGCACATCAAGGAAAGTGCCATTTTCCATCAGTACACCAGACTTACCATGATGGGACTCTGATTCTGGAGAAGATACCTTTGAAATTCAGATAGTATTTTCTGACAGACAAAAAAAGCACAAGCATTTCTACTGTGCAGAACATACAGTTCTGTATAGAATTTCATATGTTTTGTGGTGATGACTTCTCTGAATTTAGACTCTTTTTGGTTGGTTCTTTTTTTACTGAGAGAATTGAACTGGGGCTAAAACAACATGTTTAGTATTGTCAGTGTTTTCCTTCTCCCCAAGTCTCCAAAAGAAAAACAAACAACCCCACCCCCCCCAAATCCTTACAATCCTCTTACACAGTTGTAGAATTTCTGTACAAAATCTCACAATTCAGAAGCTGTGGCTGAGCTATATAGCATTGTCTTAAAAGCATGGCCAAACTGCAGACACTGGGGATCTGTTTGATGGATATGTCTTGATAGACTGAATTTTGAATACTTATTAGCTCTCTGCAAGTAAAATTACATCCTATACCCACTGAGTTCCTTAAGCTTGAAATGGGTTGCATGGTTGCTGTGCTTCTCATTAGAGTAGGCTGAAGTATCACATAATGATTAAATATGTTCCTTTATATATATGCCTGACTCCCTTGATAGTCTTTGGCTGGGAACAGCAGGATCTGTGTTCCTTCTTCAGTACAGCTTTTCAGAGACATGAAAAATTCCTAGAACAAACTCAGCCCTGGATATATCTGGACGTAGGTCCATTGCAGATTTTTGCCAGGGCTTGCTGCTATTCTTTGCACTGATCTAATTATACAGCTTTTATTATCTTATTGATTTAATAGTGTTGTGCCCATTTCTGCCAGAGCTGAATTTGGCTCTGTGACTTCAGATGCAGACAACTGAACAGAGTTTTTCCAGTTGGCCAGAAGGTGATCCCCCTTTGCCACGAAGGTCCCAGTTTGATTATATGATACATAGACTTCTCACAAAACAAAATTTGTCTAGCCAAGGTTTTGTAAAATTTGCTAGATTATTAAGTCCAACACAGCATTTTTTCAGCTGCTGGCAAAAAGACTGCCTTGGAGAAAAGATCAGTTCAGATACCAACTTTACTCTTAAAAGATTTGTGAATATAAACAGAATAAATGAAATATTTTAGGTTAGTCATGTGTTTTCATTAAAAGAGTAGTTTTGTCTCTTGTTACTTTTTCCATACTATTATGGATTTTAAGTATTTTATCAAAGGAAATGTCTTGTTTGCAGGTTTGTTTTTTTAAAAATCTTCTTAAATTTTTCATTTTTTTGAACATTTAAGAACTCATCACTTGGGTTAAAACACTTTTATACAGATGAGCATCCACCGATGATACTAAAGAGTGAAACACAGATTGCTGCTATTTAGGGACACAATTTTTTATCATCTTACAGAAAAGATAATTCTAGGCAAACTAATTCAGGTCACATCAGAAAAAACTTCTTTCCTGTGAGAGTGACAGAGCACTGGAACAGGCTGCCCAGAGAGGATGTGGAGTCTCCTTTGCTGGAGACATTCAAAACCTGCCTGGACATGTTCCTGTGTGATGTGCTCTGGGTGACCCTGCTCTGGCAGGGGGGTTGGACTGGATGATTTTCAAGGTCCCTCCAATGCCCAACATTCTGTGATTCTGTGATATAGTGAAGGGAAAAGTGGAAATGAGGGAAGGACAGCCAGTCTGTTTACAAGCCAGATTGGCTGGCACTGGTGTATTAAGAAAAACTTGATGCGTTGTCAACCTTTTATTGCTAAAGATGTTTTGAATTTTTGACCAAATGTCTCACATGTCCTGCATTTTGCAACTGTAGACAGCAGGTGTATGGATTAGACTTCTGGCCGGTCTAAATAGAAGAGCCATGTCCCATGCAGGATTGCCTCCTATACAGTCTTGATACATAAGAAGATTAAATGCTTAGTTTATAATAATAAGGTAGCAAAGCCAAGGAGTCAATTTACATACACTTCTGATGCTGCTCACTCTGCCCTATGTCAATGGCAAACTCTCAAAAATGTCTCCTACTTGAAAGATCTCCATTAGTTCTTTAGTTCAGCTTAAAGGAGCAAGGAAAAAAAAAAAATTCCTGGCACTCTCTGAATGAAGATCTCCTCTGTCTTCCTCCACCTCCTCGCATAAAATTAGTGCTGAGGACATTGATAGGTACCACACTTGTTCACCCCTTTTCCTAAGGGAAAATCTGGATGAACAGTTATGACACTTAAATGTAGATACAATTACCTTTGTTGACAAAATAAAGTACAAGAAGAGGGAAAAGGAAAGGAAAGGAAAGGGAAAGGAAAGGGAAAGGAAAGGGAAAGGAAAGGGAAAGGAAAGGGAAAGGAAAGGGAAAGGAAAGGGAAAGGAAAGGGAAAGGAAAGGGAAAGGAAAGGGAAAGGAAAGGGAAAGGAAAGGGAAAGGAAAGGGAAAGGAAAGGGAAAGGAAAGGGAAAGGAAAGGGAAAGGAAAGGGAAAGGAAAGGGAAAGGAAAGGGAAAGGAAAGGGAAAGGAAAGGGAAAGGAAAGGGAAAGGAAAGGGAAAGGAAAGGGAAAGGAAAGGGAAAGGAAAGGGAAAGGAAAGGGAAAGGAAAGGGAAAGGAAAGGGAAAGGAAAGGGAAAGGAAAGGGAAAGGAAAGGAGGGAAAGGAAGGGAAAGGAAGGGAAAGGAAGGGAAAGGAAGGGAAAGGAAGGGAAAGGAAGGGAAAGGAAGGGAAAGGAAAGGAAAGGAAAGGAAAGGAAAGGAAAGGAAAGGAAAGGAAAGGAAAGGAAAGGAAAGGAAAGGAAAGGAAAGGAAAGGAAAGGAAAGGAAAGGAAAGGAAAGGAAAGGAAAGGAAAGGAAAGGAAAGGAAAGGAAAGGAAAGGAAAGGAAAGGAAAGGAAAGGAAAGGAAAGGAAAGGAAAGGAAAGGAAAGGAAAGGAAAGGAAAGGAAAGGAAAGGAAAGGAAAGGAAAGGAAAGGAAAGGAAAGGAAAGGAAAGGAAAGGAAAGGAAAGGAAAGGAAAGGAAAGGAAAGGAAAGGAAAGGAAAGGAAAGGAAAGGAAAGGAAAGGAAAGGAAAAGAAAGGGAAGGAAAAGAAAGGGAAGGAAAAGAAGGGAAGGGGAGAGGAAAGGAAAAACTATGTGCTTTTCCTCTCTTTTTTTTTTTTTTTTTTCTAGTCTGTGTATAACTTGGGTATTTTTAAATGTACTGAAATAATGGAAGTGCAGTTGGAGGCTTTGGTGAAGTAGCATTTATTTGCAATACAAATTTTACTGGCATTCTGGAGGAAACAGATCCCCTGTGACTTCAAAGAATCAGGGAGCATTTGGAGTTGAGGATTGCAGCTCTATATTGCTGTTGGCAGGCCTGCTAGATGTTTTCCAACTCTTTGGTTTGACTGTGGTCCCAGATCCATTGTTCTTCATCACAAGGAGTCATTCCATTATGTTCTACCAGTATTTGATAAGACTTATTTAGACTTTACAGTAACCATACCTCTTTCCAGTGACTATTTGTAGTGCAATAATCCATAGCTACAGAAAGACAGCTTTGGCAAGGTGTCACTACACAAACGATCTTGCTTTGAATTTCAGATGTTCCTGGAAGGAAATAATTTTCTATCTCTTTGCCATCTATTACATCTGTAAGTAAATGTTTAGGTAAAATTTTACTTCAAAAATCACAGCTAACGTGAATTGAATGAAATTTTTATGGCTACCAACAGAGCTCCGCTTTTGTGTAATCTGTAAAGGAAGGAACCCTATCAATGGCATAATTATCTGTCATCTTTAATTAAACAGTAGCACAGTGCACAAACAATACTGCTAAAAAATAACCATGTAGAGAACCCATACAGTTTGTATTAGTGTTCTGATGGCTTTGTGTGAGACAGTTTTCCAATCTCATTAACATACCGAAAGAGAATAATAGTTATTCTGTTGAAGTTAGGAACTTGCATAGTTTTTCTTGAGTAGATGAGGCAGCGCATACTATGCATACAGTGGTGCTGCATAGCAGAGTTAATGAAGCTGTTAGCATGACCTGTCATGCCAGGAAAGATCCTGAAAATAATTAGAAAGTGACTGTGAATATTTAGAGAGGGTACACACCAGATATGCAGTATTTTCTTATAGAAGATACAAGTTAGCATTTAAAAATATTCAATGACCTCTAGCAGCTGCTCTACTTAAGTCAGAAATAGGAACTTCATTAAGTCTGTTAAGCTCATGATGACATCCTATTTTAGTAAAAGACATGGGCTTCTACAATACAGTGCTTATCAGGTGCATACAGTATTCATTAAAAAAAAATAATAATAAAAGAAATTTTTATTTGGTCATTTTCATAAAAGAGCTCTCAGCATATTTTTTCAAATGGATTTATTGGGTGCGTGTCTATCAACTTAGGCGTTTCTTATCACATGTATTAAATGCTGTGGAAAAAAAGAGACAAAAGCACATTATAGATGAGTGGTGTGTGCATCAGCTAATGGGCATGTGTAGGTTAAACTGAAAAGTGAAGAAATATTAGGAAAGGAAATTAGAATTGGTGCAGGAATAACAAATTTTCGTAATACATGTTTAGAATGTTGGTTCCATTAATGATGACAAATTGCAAGGGGTGTTTTCATTATCTGCAAGTTCAAATCACCTTATCTTGATCTGTTGGAGAAAAAAAGCAAATTGGTAAATATCATTACATCTTTTCATTGTTTTGTCTCTAGCCATCCTCTGACCAGAGGGAGATTATAGCTAACTTGCTACATGCATTTCAGGTTTATTTACTTAAAGTTGGTTAGGGATACATGCAGATTTCAAAAAGCTATCTAATGTGTGGGTACTTGGGAGTAAAGAATTAATTAGACAATTTCTGTTTAGAAAGTAGATATTAAAACCACACTGTGGGATTAAGCTTTTACGTATAGTGAAGGGGAATTTAGATTCAATGAAAGAAATAGTAACTATCCAAAATTAAATGAAATGCAAACCACAGTGAAATTCTTGAGGATTGTTAAACTCAGCACCATGGGGTCAATATTTGATTCGTTTTAAATTATTCTAAGATAATTCATTTTTTTCTACTGTAAAACAGTGTGAAGAAACTAATCTTGCAGGAGACTGTGAAGGACCAGGTATTTCCTTACACGAACATGAAATGTCCTTTGAGTCAGCCGACAAAACTGACTTAAAACGGTGTCTCCACGCTGCGCTGAACCCCCTCTGTGTGTATGGGGGGGGGAGCAGCTGCTGCAGGGGAGGAG
>NW_009952700.1:583073-769853 GCF_000747805.2 Chaetura pelagica
GCCGCTTTGTGGTGGGGGGGGGCGACCTGCGCTTGGAGTGCCTGCAGCCTCTTTGCTACCCAGCTCATCGAACCTGCACTGCCGTGGTGAGACAATTCCGGCTACCCCAGCTTATAGGGGAAAATATAATCCAGCCATTCGGGCAAATCCCTCCCCTCTGCTTTAATCACTCCTTTTGAACCTCCTGCCCCAAATTGCTTCGTTTTCCCCACAATAAACCTTGCTGTTGTTAGAAATTTAGTAAGCACTGAGCGAGTTATTCACTCAAAAAAGTCAGGACATAAGTTCCTGTATCCTCTGTGTGAGGCAATATCCACGTGTGGATCTCTCAGCAAATCCTGATAAGTTAATACACTCCAATAAGGAGATATAATAGGTCACGGATCGTGACAGAGACACACCATTATCAAAATCTAATGCTCAGAAGATTATGATATGCATATTGGAGAACTTTCTAATCATGTGGTCAGCTCATCACTTGTCTTTGCATTAACATTTTTTTTTTTGTTACCTGTCCCTTGTCTAGCTTACAGTAAATGATCTCTGGCCTTCCATGGTGCAAGGAAAAAGCTTGATTAAAGCAATGTCAAAGGCCCCACACTGCTGGACAAAACCCGTTAAGGTCATTTTGAAGAGCATTACTATGGTCATAAGCAAGTGTTGCTGTATATGCTTGTCACAACAAATTAGCCTCTCAGTTTCGCAGTAGTTTTGTGCCAGTTATGCAAAGGGTAACTGAGGAGAAAGGGGTGGTTTTGTGCTTGTGGTCAGGATTTTGCTTCCAGCTGGTTTAGTACCGGTGTTTTTTCTACCTTTAGTGTATCTCAGTGTTAGGTCCCTTTTGTTAAATAAATACAAAGACACTGCCTTAAAGCACAATAGAATTGGCAGTGCCTGAATGCTAAACAGCAACTATAAATACAAAAATACTGATCTGTTAATATCTAAGTGCTTTATACTCTTGCTGTTCCAAGGGACGTTTATTCAATGCAAACAGATAGTTCTTGATCAATGGATAAACGTGTGCCATTAAGTGAAATTAAGTAAAAAGAAGCCAAGGTCATTTTGTGTAGCATGCTACAGGTACAATGAAGATAAATACACAGGAAATTAAATTTGTGAGGTGAGGTTCATATATTATTTATCTAGACCTGCAATTTTTGTTTTTTTTATGGAAGCAAAATAACATCCCATTAGCGCAGTCAGTGCAGTATTGCCCATACTAGAAACAGATCACAGACTTTGTACTGAATTCACAGACCCTTCAAACCAAAATTTGTCAAGTTTATTTTGAACTTGTCTTGAACTGCCTGGAGTTTTGAGTACAATCTTACGACACAATCCTACAATTGTCCCACAATGTTAGGAAAACCAGTAAAAACTTAGGACAGCAAACAAAACAAACACCACCCTCCTACAGAGGTAAACCATGCATTATGTAGAATATTTGGATGCAATATCACCTTGCATACAAATTAAGAAATATTAAGGTGTAAAATTGTGTTAACAAAAATCCCAAAATTATCCCAAGCAAATCCTAGAGTAAGGAGGAAGAAGAAATCATCAACATTGTACTCCTAGAGAAGTGAACTCAGGATGCTGAATATTCACTTTATGCCTTCTGTCTCACATATCAAAGTGATTAATTTAATATTGAGATGGGTAATGAAGAACACCAGAAAAAAAAAAAACAAGAAAAAAACAAAAACTAAGCATGTGCATATTACAATTTTATCTCTATTATTAAAACTTTTTCTATAATAATATCTTCTTTTCTGTCTCGGTGTTTTAATAATAGTTTACATGTGAATTATAATAACCAATTGACTAAACTATTAACATTTCAAACATAATAACAGTAGATTCTTGGTTTTACCTAGAAGGTATGTGTTTAGCCTATAGCAACATTTTAAGTGTAACACCTCTCTGTGATCCTCCTTCAAGTATAAACATCTCTGTTGACCCAAACCACTAGAAACTTCAAGGATGGTTCAAGCATAGATCCCCTTTCATTTCTACGTGAAAAAAAAAACAAAAACAAAACATAATAACTGCTTACATGTGTCTCCTTCTAACTGTAACCCAATATCCTGCCAGTTCTAGGAATGTGCTTGGTGCTACCAGTGTCTGAGAGTGGGAAAATGCATGTTCTCTGAAGAAATTTCCTCTGGTACTCTATCTGTAAGATTAATTCTGCCTTGGCACATAACAGTACAAATACTTAGTTATTTTTCTGCTTTTTCAGGCTTGGTAGAGATTACATGATGTTTATATGACATTTCTAAACTCCATTCCAGAATGAAACTGTCTTATTACAGCCTTAAATCTTTTCTATCTCTCTCTGGCAATGGGGTGATTCTTTGTTGGTTCCTTATAAAGGAACATCATAAGATGAGAAGTTGGATGAGAAATCACTTTATATACTAAACACATTAATTCATTCTGGACTCTGTAGGCACTGTCCCAATGTAACCACCTGTTTAGCAACAATCAGGGCCTGAGTAACATAATACATGTACTTACACTGTTATTTAATAACAAAGCAATTACCACGGTAACTGTCACATATATAGTGCAGAAGGGAAGAATTAATGAAAAGAGCAAGCGTTGTTTAAAGTTGGGTGCCTTTAACTTTGTCTCTGAAAATAATCATGGAAACTGTCTTTTCAACAAAAAATGGGGGACTGGCAAAGGGAGAAATGTTCAGCCCAGACATTTTGAGCAATTCTAGAGGACCAGTCCAGCCGTAGAACTGTACCTAATTTCTTCAGCCTCTACTTAATTAACAGCATTCAGTGTTTCTGTAGCAGTGCGGTCTTTCTGGAAAGATGTATTGGACAGAATGAACTATTCATTCCTTTTTTTCATGAAAATACACAAATTAATTCGATTGTACTTAGGTTTTAGGAGACGAGGGCAGTATATGTCACAAGCTTCTCAGTGCACTTGGAGAAAAAGCCTTTACAGAGCTTTGTTAAATGTATACTCCTTATAAAGTAATACTATAATAGATATCTTATAAAAATGTTTTTAAAAATCCTGAAATAATAAATGTTAAATTAAATAAAAAAGAGAAATAAACTAAGCAAACATAAAGAGTAATAATACAAAAGAATAAATATGGACTTAAAAGCTGTTGTAAATGAATGCCCTGCATTTGAATTCAAGTCACCAATGGTGACAGGAATTTTAGATTACGTAATTTCTATTATATTTTTCTTTTTCCCCTCTAGTAAATTCTGATCTCAGGTAAATTCTGCCTCTTAGCCATCCAGAATAAGATTGCCCCTGTCATTTTATATGCAGTAGTTGATTATGACAGATTCTGTGATTCAACAGCAGATATCACAACAGATTTGGAAAGATCATCCTGCAGAATATAACTGATTAAAATAAAATACCTAATGCTACCCTTGTACTCATACCCTAGTCAAGTCTTTTCCCATAATGTTCTGCTTTTTACAGAACATTTCACTGCACTCTGCTTTTTCAGAAACACTGGTGCAGAAGGAAGATCCCTAAAGAAAAACTCTGTGAATTAAAAAATCCTTAGTGCCGTCTCCATCTGGATAAAGACAGAAGAATGCAGTGGCTTTAATATCTAAGAATATGAAAGTACTATGGAATTTGCAAAGAAAAGCAAGAACAATACTGTCTTTGAAGACAAAAATGTCCATTGCTTATAATACTCGTAGCAGTATAATAAATTATGATGGAGATACTGCAGAGGGGAATAATGAAACTAAAAATATGTCAACTGAAACTGAACAGTAAACATATGCTATATGCTGGAGATGATTAAGAATATGATTCCTCTGTTGTCCTTAAAAAATAGGAAACAGAAGAAAGAAAATACACCCAGTATATTAAAAAGGTTAAAGACTAAGATTTTAGGGGTAACACACAGTAAACACAGCAATTGAATTATATCAGAGGGTATCCATTCCATGCAGTGAAATATATTATGCAAAGGCTTTTGACCTTTAAGAAACTGTGTTGATGATTTTTCTCTGCATACAGAAAAATGTCAGCATAGATGTAAATAAATGTCATTAACTTTGTTTTTGTATTCAGACTATACCCACAAGGACCAAAATGTGCTGGTGTTCACACACCTGAATGGGGAGCATTCAAACCACTCTTTAGTTGACTTAACTGCTCAGGCTGTCTCAGATACATACACTTCAGCCTCTCACATCACCAAGGAAATAGGTTCTTATCAGGTAAAAATGAGGATTCATGTGGTCTTACTACTAAAACTCCATATATAGCATGTATTTGTACCATGTTTTGAAGAACTGTTTTCCCAGGGACTTGAAAAAGTCCAGTTTCAATTTGCTATAGTTGTGTTCATGAAAGGGAGAAGGGAAATATAGTGTGCTTAAGATGCTGAGGAGAGGAGATTATGGCTGCTCTTAAGAAAATTGAACAACAGTCTGTCCTTCTGTTCTGAATATGTCTCTTTTGGACCAAGCAGGGAAGTCCAAAAATAACTTATTTCAAGCACCTGCTTGTATATATTTTCACCATTTAGGATCCATCCATTTTACCAAAATAGGATCCATTTAATTATTCAGTAATACACTATAGTCAAGTACCATAAAAATATTTCCTGCCTTCTGAAACAAAGTTAACATTGATACACAACTTTTCAACATTTAAAAATTGTATTTTTATTCCTTAGTTTTACAGGAGTGTTTTTGAGAGCAAATGTTATTGCTTTAATAATAACAATGAGCAGAAACAAATGCCTTGAGGCAACTTAGGTTTCATCAGTATTTTCATACAATTTAACAATGATTGATTGCATAAATTGTTGGGAATTGCAGGCACTCAGCATATTTAAAAATGAAGTCACTTGTATAGATGCAGAAACCAAATTTAAGCATCCAAGCTGAAGGAAAATTCTTGAGGGTGCTTAATTACGTCTTGTATACTAGTCTGTCCTGTAAAACTGGATGCTCAGAGGGTGATCCTATAGATGCCTACCTCTTGTTCAGACCTCTGATTTCAGCAAAGTTGTAAGAGTGTCTGCAGGACTGAATCTTACTGTAGAAATCCCCAGAAATACACATCAGGTTTTACCAGGGCTCACAATTCTACTCCTTTCCTATACATCTCTGTAACTTTCATCATACTGCCTTGACATCCTACACCTTTACATTCCCAAGCTGCTTAAATACTCCACGAGTTTGTTGGTAGAACTGTGATGGGATTTTTTTGCTTTAATAGCTCACAGACACATTTTGTGCTGTAGCATTGAGAGATTAACAAGGGACTCAATAATGGAAAACTTTATAATAGCTACTTTGTAGCCATTTATAAATTCTTACGTTTTTCAGTGTAGGATTCAATATGAATTTAGGTTTTCAATGTGTTATGAAAAATTGTTTTCCTATACCAGCCTAATTTTCAGACATAAATAGCCAAACGTTTGTTCTACATCAAGAGCAACTTCTGCTGTGAACATAATGGCTCTGGAAACACCGCATTTCACCTTTGCTCTCCACTTACATCATGAAGCCTATGCCCTTTTGGAGCAAATAGAAACAATAGAAATATGCTCTCAAGGAGTAATTTTTCTTTAAAGGCTCTAAGGGAGTCAAAATCACCGGGCAGTGTGTTATTATACGTGTTGCTTAGAGGATGAGCAGGTGAAAGAAGAAAGAGAAAGTTGATTACATCCTGAAAGACAATCTGTCCCATGTATACACTTGCTTATAAATGCCTGTTTGTATTTACACATACGCATATTTACCTATGTAAACACACACACACACATGCAGCAGTGGGTGAAATGCATGTGCAAAATCACTCAAAATCTGATCTTTTTGAAACTTCTGCATTTTACCAAAAGCTGATAAAAATATGTTTAATTCTAAAACATACACTACTTAATATGCCTTTTAAAAAAGGTTCAGTGATGTCTTTTGTTGTCAGGGTGTTCAGACTTTGGTCTTTGTTATGTCATTTCGTTTTCCTGAAGTCACTTATTCATTTTGGCTTAAAAATCTAGTTTAGAAATACTGCTATTTGACATTGCTTAGTGACATTAGCAATAGGTCTGCCAAATTGTACAGCCAACCTAGATATTGAGTTAGTGGTTGATAAGAAATGCTTAAAGGTTTTTAGAGTTTAGATTTGGATAAATGTCAGAAAATCAAGCTTAGCTGAATTCTTTGTTGTATAACCAAGCTGAAAATTGCATGCTTCAAGAAAACTTTAGAGAATCCACTTTAATGCATGTTGTGTGACTCTACATGCAGAGCAGATTGGATCAGTAAAGTTCAGTGCTGTGTTCCTCAGTATTTTGATCCAGAGAATTTCAAGTATACAGTATAAAAATTTTAAGAAGGGAGTAACCTTCAAGATTTATGAGACTATTACATTTTATCCTTCCTTTCACTCTTCAGAGCTCAAAGGTCCTGCTGCAGAACATGACAAATCAATCTGCAGGTTAGAAATAATCTTAGTGTGCTCAGTGGAGCTGAACTTCCATGCGGGACTCCTGGTGAGGAACATGTTCAACCATTCTCTGCTCGGTTACAGAACTGTACTGTACCCATAGAGGAGAGATGCTGACTGTGATAGCTTGTATTTTTGAGCTGGTTCAGTTGGGGTTTTTTTTATAAGATATTTGTCTGTTGAAAATAAAAAGCAACAGTTCATCAAAATCCAAACCTTTCTCAAGAAAAGGTCATCTCTAACAAATGTTGTCCCTTTAAGAAAAAAATATCGAAAATCATAGAAACTGCTCTTGCCTCACTATAGCAGCCTTAAAAATAAATATAAAATAATTACCTGCTCAGAATTTAATTTTAAAATTCAAGTGAATGTGTAATAAAATACAAACATTTTAGAATTAATTGTATTCCTATAAGACAGAGAATTTTGTTTTATTCTTAGTTCTTAGAAGTGTCGTATTTTTGCTATTCTCTGTTGTATCCACTTGCCCTTTTTAAATTTCCCAAATATCTTTGTAATTTCTCTGTTATATTATGGTAGGAAAGATGCATGTTTTGTAAACTGTCAGGCACAGAAAATACCTGCCTACCTAAGGATGTGGCTTATGGGAGATACATGACACATACTTCGTTCCCTTTTTGGTCCTCGGTAAAAATTTCTTCCATACCAGGTTGTATGCAGTAGACAGTGTTGGTTAGTATTGCATTTAATTACTGTTCAGTTGAACATACATATCATCTGTGATGGATTTGTGATCTTTTCTTGTCCTCTAAGATCTAGAACAGAGGTAGAGATCTTTGATGTTGTTAAGAATAGTTCTGATTTTTCTTAATTTATTTTCAAAGCATTTGCTGGAGAAAGCTGGATTAGGAAAGAGAATCTTGAGTTGGGAGTGGAACATAAGGAAGCTTGATTCTCCTGTCCAAGAAATCATTGTAGTTGGTGGAAACTAACAACTATCACATATATGAGTTTAACCATTTGATAGAGTTCTTTTGCACCAGAAGGACAGCATGGCAACTTGAATTGTAAATTTGAGCTTTAAGTAGCTTTTCAGATCCTTTGAACCAGGAGCACAACACTCTTCAAAGAGAAAGCTTAAAGCTTGGAATTTGATTCAAAGCAGAGGTGATGACTGAGAAAAGTCCTGGTAGACTAAAAAAGAAATTATAGAAGCATGAATAATGAAAAGTAAAAGACGAGGCTCATACTACATAGCTCATTTTATCAAGACTGCACTTCAAGAAATTAATTCACAGAAACCCATGAGTAAAAGAGGGGAAATCAGGTTGACTAAAGACTCTCAAAGAGTTTGATAGATATCAGGTACAAGCTCAAAATTCCATTTTCAACAACCTCTCTGTTTTTATTAGCCTTTACAGTTTATAATTTGTGAAGAGGAACAGAAAAGATAACAATGAAGAGTAACAGAAAAGATAGCAATGAAGGATCTGGGCTTTGCTTTGGGGATTGGAACTTTTTAATAAAAATACCATTGACAAAACATCTCTAAAGGAGTCCTTCAGGTATCATCTGGTGTGCAGTCAAACCAACAGTAGTGGTTCTTGGAGACCTTTAAATTTTATTCTCTCAAATCCATTTAATACAAATGAACAGCTGTCTAAGAGCAAAAGAGCTATAAGGATTGCAAGGAGCTGACAAGTGCAGACAGGAATGTGTAACAGTGAAATTTGCTGTTTAGAAAACATTTTTTCACATTGAGAACAATGCAATATTATGCACTTTGAAGCTGTCAAAATAGAAGTTCTTGCAGCTCAATGCTAGATGCAATTTTGCAAGAATAGGATTGAATGGAATGAAGTCTTCCTGTAAGTCACGCTTGTACAACTAGATCAATTTCTTGATATCTTCATTTTTATTTACTTTGCACTAGAGATGAAAACGGATATTTAAGAAATATTCATCTTTGTTGTATGGGTGGTTTTTTTTCCTCAAAACCTTTTGCTCTGCCACTTGTACACCTGCTTATCTAGCATAAATTTGTGAACAAAACTGGTTTGGAAAACCAGTACAATATTAGATTAATATTGAAAAGTTAAAATCACAGATTTAATAGAAGAACTTTTCCTTAAAATACTAACTACTGAATAGGTTTTACTTGGTAAATACAATCTAATTATAAATTAAATGCACGTTCCCACATGTTAATTGGTAATTACGGTTAATACAGAAGACCCAAAAGAAATTACCTGCAACAAGAAGAGAGGTTGTAGAATACAGAAATAATCATGTACTTACATGAAGCAGGGTGCATTGTGTGTTAATCTTCTTCCACTACTCCTTAACTTGTAAATAAATTATCAATGATTTCCATGCAAGAAAGGACTAACTCAATATCTTTCCCCTATAAAAGAAGTGTTATAGGTTTGTTTGGTTATAAATTCACTAAACAGAAAAATTAAGAAGGCAAATGATGCGTACAGCCAAATAAAAATGAACTGTGGGGAAATCATTAAAAATTAATGTGCCTTAAATTTCATTCTAAGTTATTTACCACTCATGGTAGTTTTATTGCTAATTCATTAAAACAAACAGATGAACCAGGAAGAATACAAGCTTTATTTTACCTTAAATGACATGTTGATATAAAAGAAACAGCATTCAAACATGTTCTGTTCTTGGGAGTTATTATCAAGACATGATACAGTATCAAGATATTATGAAAAATCCTAACAATGCATGACAGGGAAATTGCATGGGAATTACAATGTGGAGATGCAGTATCACTTCGATTGACTTGTTCTGTTTTTATTTGCTGCACCTTAGAATTGTATTAGTAAAAGCAAGATTGAAGAAACAGATTTTGCTATTGAAAGCAGCTGTATGGATGGGTTCTACAGTCCGAGTGTTCAGTGCTCAGAAGCACTGCTTGCATTGATGAAAAGTTTCAACATTTCAGTGGATAAACCTTTGCATTAGAGACACACTACTAACAAATTAAGTCTTCACTCTTTGAACAAGTTAGTGTTCATTCCCAACTTGGAGGGCAAAGGCTGTTACTTGCCTGATAATGCAGTTCATCCAAGTTGCAGGAACGGGCAGAATAGAAGCGATGCAAAGACAGATTGGTTATCCATGTGATGTAACAGGAGAGGAAGCTGGTGCTATTGTCCCTAACTGGAATTAAGGATGAAGTGATAATACATCTATTACCTTGAAATAAATTGTAGGCATTGTCATGGAATTCCTATTGTACTTACATATTTTAGAACTGGCAATAAGAAGGAAAACAGAATTTACCATTTAAACGTATCTGAGGTGAAGGTCTAAAGTGGCCTGCTTGCCTGTGATCTGAGAGAAGAAGGGTGGTATTCTGGGCAGCTTCATCAGGATTGAGGAGAATTCCTTTGTCATTTCAGTCCTGAGGAGAAACAGGAACTTATTGAAGATGCCAGCATCCCAAAGCTCATATTTTCACTTCTTTCCCAAGACTGCTTTAGATCATCTTCTTTCTAGTCCACTCAGGCAACCATACTTTGCACCTAAAGTTAAGATTAGGATGCCACATTGGAATTGTTGCTAAAGAGGAGGAGGCCCTGAAGCACAGTTTTTCAAAGGAACTCCAAAACCTCTATTTCCCATCAATGCCCCTAAACAATTTTGCTCAATGAAGACATGCAGAAGGGGAATTTGTCTTCAGCCTTCTTTATTTCTTTACTTTGGAAATTTTTCATATCTTAAAATTCCAGACATTTTCATCTTCTCAACAATTAAGTGAGGGAGGTCTACAGATTCTGGATACTTGTTGAAAAAAAAAAAAGCTAAGCAGGAGACACACTTGCCTATATATTACTTGAAATTTGAGTGATGGATGAGGGAGAACCACTTACAAAAAAGAATAGGTCTGTAAATTTAGACTCAGTTTTTAATAAGAAAATCTTTCTGGGTACTTCTGTGATTTCTTTAGAATGTATTTTATTTACAATTTGATAATTTGGATTAAAATTATTTAGCCTACTGACTCATGACAAAAGTTTTATATCACATGCTCTGTTAAGGCATCTTATGTCTAAGGACCTAACCTGTATGTTGTTGCTTCTGATGCCTGAAGAGATTAAACATTTTCAGTAAGTAAAAAGTGCATATCTATGTCAACTTCTGAAGACTTGACTGGATCTTCAAGTGGTGGTATGAGTACTAACAGCAGCACACACAATTTCAAATATTGATTGTACAACTTAGAATTATAACCACCAGCATAACTTATTTTGTTTTGAGCATATTTGCAAATGATTTTAAAGTGTATTCATTGAACTTTAGGAAAAAATACTAAATTTTGTAAACACTGCATCTGTATGATCCTGAAATGCCATGACAAAATGTCTGTGTCCTACTATACTTAGGTTTAAAATCAATTCCAGTTTCTTAGTCCTGTTTAAACTCATGTATTTTATCCTATTTGTAGCCATTATATGTAAGTGTTCCAAACTCTTTTTCTAATATTTTCTACATATCCTCAACCTTGATAATATTTTGTTTCTTCTTTATAAAGTCTGGATATTTAATAGGATGCCAGGAGCCTGTTCTTTTAAAGAAAAGAATTTGCTTTTCAAACATGAAAGGGATAGTGCTGGAAGCTGACACTGATTTTTAATACTCAAGCCTGGCAGGAAAATCATCCTGCTTGCAGACATGGAAGGACTGGTTCACTTGATATATTAAGTACCTCTGGTCAGCCTGTTTGACAGAGCTGATGACTTTTTCTTTTCTGCCTCAGAGGGTACAACTTTCCCCATTCCTCAGAGAATTTAGCAACTGCTGATAAAGGTTGTTGTGAAACAATGTATGCTAAAACCCCACAAGGATTCCTGACCTACCTGGACTCTTTGCCTTTAGTCCCTACTCAAATAGTCATCAGATGGTTATCAGCTGGCAAGGAAATGATGGTGCCCCCTGATGCTAACCTACTCAATTCACTAGTTCCCTACTGAGTATTTAATCTAAACAAAGACTGCAGCCCTTGCATAAAATGTTACAATAAGAGTGACTGAGATAACAAATAATTATTTGTTAATATCTTCTTTCTTCGGCATTATTGACCATTTCTTCAGTAAAAGTCATGGAGAGGAGGCAGAGATTTCTCATCAAGTTGGCATTTGAGATTGGAATTTCCCTCTGTGAGAGAACAGAATCACTGCCAGCTTTTTTATTGTCTCACTAACCCATCTGTGCCCACTTCTTTCATCTGACAATTTCATAGAAATGTATAGTAATTTAGGTAGGGAAAAACCTTCAAAGATCATCTGTTCCAAACCTCCAGGCAGAGCCTGAACAACCCTGAGGTTAAACTAGATTGTTTGGAAAGTTTAAAATTGAAAATTACCGTAGAATGGTATTTTATAACCTCTTTGGGCAATCTGTTCTGATGTTTGTCAGACCTTTTGGTGATTTTTTTCCTAATATTGGACTTCCCTCTGTAGGAATTTCTGTATGTGGCCCATGGGCTTACAATGTGGATGTCAAATAAACCCGTCTGTTTATTTTGAGTTAAGGTTGTCTCACTCCTCGGGGAAGTGAGGAAATATATTAACAATTAGTTCTACTGTATTTTGTACTGTGATAGTGATGTTAGCTTCTAAGGCAGGAGTGGGAAGAAATACACTACTGTGACCTCATGACTACTTTTGACAGGTATCTGAACTTTCTAATATCCTACAAGGCTGTAGGTGTGTCTTTACTAGTAGACAAATAATGCCTGTATCAAAATATAGACCAGCTGGTATTTCTCATCTAATTACAGGTTTTTGTACAGAAATCTTTTGACAAGGGATTGGCTGCATCACAGGTAATGTTCACGTTGTGGTTTTTGTTGTTCTTGTTGTTGTTTTTAATTAATTTTATTTTTTAATATACCTAACAGTAGGTAAAACTTCTCAGCTCTTTTTCTCTCAGCTGTCTCACTGAATCAGTCAAACTGACCTGTACTGATTAGTTTTGTAATTGTGCTAGCATGAACATCTGTCCATCTCTCCAGTTTTGTCTCTTACTCCTGCAGAATTGCTACGTGACCTTTGAATGTACTAGGAAAAATGAGTGCTCTGTGTTTATATGAATTGTTGGTATTGAAACACTCTGCTCTCAGCTGTGAAAATACTATCATAGCCTTCAAGCTTTTTTGAATGCTGATGTGGTATACACAATGCTCGATGCTTCTCTGAAAAATAGAAAATTCTTTTGTGAAATATTCACATTTGAGTTCTTGTTTCCCCACTCTGCAGAAATTCAGGAGATTCATTGAATCATACCAACTCTTCCAAGGAAGGATAATAAACAAAATTGCTTTTTTTCTCTATCAGAGAACTGAGAAAGTCATCAGACATGACTGTAATTACAGACTCTGGTGTAGTGCCATCAAATCAGGTTCCTCTGACACCTGTTTTCTTTCATTCAGCAAATTAAATATATATAGAAAACATGCAATCTACTGGAAATTTAAATAGCATTAGTTCCTCTTCAGTGATCAAACAGTATCAATTGTCTTACTAAACCACAAGTGGTTTTATGCTTTAATTTTGTCAGGGATTTTTCAGTTTTGCATGACAGTTTTCCAGCCTACCACATTTCTTCAGATACATTGTGGCTTTTCTAACACTAGAAAGGTGTTTTAACTTTTAGGAAATGTATTGCCTATCCCTATTTGCCACCATTAATGTTTCACTTTACTGTCATACTGTCTGTGAAGACTTTTAAAATTTGAAGCTCAGTTGCCTTTTTTAATCAAAAGTGAAAAATTGAAAACATTATGTAACAAAGGGTTTGCTGGTGCTTTGTGATGCTGTATTACCACATAATTCGTTTATTTTCAACCACAGATGGAAAAATGAGCTGAGCTTTTTCTGAAGATATTTTCCATTATTTCCATTTCCATTGGAATTTGGAATAGTACTTGGATTTAGATCTGGGTTATATTTGCAAATTTGTGTTGACAAGCAGTGTGCATCTTTCTGTGTTTCTATCTTGGTGTCATCTTCTATACTGGACAGAAATCATTATAGCCTTTACAGGAGATTTGTGGATAAGCAGTGTTATCCTAGTATATTCTGAGAGCATCAATAATAACAACAGAAAAGTTAGAATTTAACATTTCTTTATAAGGCTAACTGATTGCTAAAATGAATGTGTTTTGAATATTCATGCCAAAGTTTCATGCCATTTTCATGTTTAAACAAATGGCATGACTTTATGATGCTTTATGTGAACAAATACAATGTCTAGAAGAACTATATTTACTGTGGAGCACTGTGTACTTACTATTTGCCTAGTGAAAATACAGTTACCATACCATATGGAAATATTTTTAAAACATTTTAGGTAAATATTATTACATGTCGTTTCAACAGTTACCCACACACACCTTTTACACCTGCAAAGAAATACATAAAATGGTAATTATTCTATTTTAAATTTCAGAACAAAGCTGAAAATTAATAAGATTTGGATGAAGAAAAATAATTGGAATCCATTACATTTTCAGACCAAACACTTTCAGTGTCAGAAGTGTTGCTTTTGCAGTTGCAGTAGAATAGATAGGCAAATTGATTTTTTTCTTCCACTTTCCAAAACAAACCATACAGTTATTCACAGATGTCACATGCAGAAATAGCACATGGACTATCAGGCACCTTAATACAGAAGAAAATTGCTGCTCGCTTTTCTAATAACTTAATGTTGTTATCTCCTTTTTGTGTATAAGTAGAGCATTAAATCACTTTCATTTTTATGGGGATAACATCAAAATACCAACAATAGTATTCTCTCTGGCTCCAAGACTTTTGATATCTGATTTTTCCACTGCTTATGTAGTTCTTTGTTTAGAAACCTATAACCAACCAAATTTTTAGAACCCTTTTATCTTTGCTTGTATTGTATTTCTTCCTCAAAGTAATGAGTTATTCTTTATTACTTGTAACATCTCAAATCTCTTAGAATATATGATTTTTACATTCCTCCAACATAAGGCAACAGTTACTTTTCTCCATAACTATGTTCAATTTGTAATGAAGTCTTATCCACATTCGTGTACAGCAATGGCTCAGATTTTTTAAGTGTGTTCTGCACTTTCTCAGGATTCCAAGAACAGACATTATAAATCAAACCTTTGCATATTTATTGGAGTTTGTCTTTTCTTTCTATGTTTGGACAGTTTTTCAGTTGCATCACTATTTTTATTTATTTATTTATTTTTTACATGTCCTTACTCATTTTTTTTAAAATAAGTAAATAGACTAGGGAAAATATGGGGCCTCTCCAGAAGAAAATGGGAGACCTGACTACCTGTGATATGAAGAAGACTGAAGTACTCGATAACTTTTTTGCTTCAGTTTTCACTGGCAAGTGCTGAAGCCACATTACCCAAGTCATAGAAGGCAAAGACAGGGACTGGGAGAATGAAGAACCACCCACGGTATAGGCAGATCAGGTTTGAGATGACATAAGGAACCTAAAAGTGCACAAGTCCATAGGACCTGATGAATCTGCAGGTCCTGAGGGAATGGAAGTTGAAGTTGCTAAGCCACTTTCCATTGTACTTGAGAAATCATGACAGTGCAGTGAAGTTCCCATTGACTGGAAAAGGTGAAAAATAAACTCCGTTTTTTTAAATGGAGAAACACGAAAACCCAGGAAATTGAAAACCAGTCAGTCTCACTCTATGCCAGGGAAGATCATGGAACAGACAGATTATTCTGGAAACTGTGCTAAGTCACATGGAAGTAAAGAGGTGATTGGTGACAGCCATGATGGCTTCACTAAGGGCAAATTGTGCCTGGCAAATTTGGTGGCCTTCCAGGATGGGGCGACAGCATTGTTGGGTAAGGGAAGAGCAGCCGGTGTCATCACCTGGACGTGTGCAAGACATTTGATGCTGTCCTGCACTAAACTGGAGACACATGAACTTGATGGATGGACCATTTGGTGAATAAGAACTTGGATGGATGATCACACTCAAAAAGTAGTGGTAAACAGCTATATGGCCAAGTGGAGATCAGTGATGAGTGGTGTTCCTCAGGAATTTGTATTGGGGCTGACACTGTATAACATCTTTGTCAGCAGCACGGACAGTGGGATCGAGTCGATCCTCATCAAGTTTACTGGTGACACCAAGGTGTGTAGTGTGGTGTGGTGTGCTGTGGTGTTCTGTGGAAGGGAGGCCATCCAAAGGAATCTTCACAGGCTTGAGAGGTGGGCCCATGCCAACCCCATGAAGTTCAACAAGGCCAAGTGCAAGGTCCCCTGCCTGGTTTGGGGCAGTGCCAAGTAAAAACACAGGTTGGACGGAGAATGGGTTGAGAATAGCTCTGAGGAGAAGGACTTGGGAGTGTTGGTTGACAAGAAGCTCAATATGAGTCAGCAGCATGTATGCAGCCCAGAAAGCCAACCATGTCCTGGGCTGCATCAAAAGAAGCATGGATGGCAGGTCAAGGCAGAAAGCAGCATCTGTCACTTAACGTGCAAGAAGCCAATCCACACACAGAGTCGAGATATTTGCTTTAATACCCAGTTTTGCACAGAAAAGGGAGCAGGGTGGTATTCCACAAAGCAAGCTGTTTCCTGAAACACAAATGCTACTTTTATACCCCAAAACGTGAGAAACAACTTAAATAATATTCGTGGCACACATTGTTGGTCAACTAATTCTTTGCTTCTGTTTAAAAGTGGCAAGGCACAGGAATTTCACCCCATCTGCTCAAAGAGTAAGGGGTTTCTTGTTAGTAGGGTCCCTCTAGCCTGTGGGTGTGAATTTTAGTATGCTGATGGCTCATTCATGTATGAACACAGTGATTTAAATTACTCAGTGTGTTTTTCTCCAGTGCTCAAGGCTGTAACCAAGATAAGCTGTGGGGAGTGCATCTTTCCATCCCTTTCATCTGCCTTGCAGGCCTGTCTCAAAGACAGGCTGTTGACTACTTGGAATGTGTTTTTCTCTAATTGGAATCTGTTTTTGCCTAATTCTTGCTGTTTCACTGTTATCTAGGCCCTGGTTTTATCCTGCATGTCCCTTATGTTCTGTTTTATGTGATTTTTCCCAAACATGATTTTTTTTCCCCCAAGTATTACTTACTTCCATTAATAGCTGACAACAAAGGAAGGTGATTCTACCCCTCTGCTCTGCTCTTGTGAGGCACTACCAGTAGTACTGTGTCCAGTTCTGGTCTTCGCAACACAGGAAGGACATGGAGCTGTTGGAGCAAGTCAAGAGGAGGGCCATGAAGATGGTCAGAGGGTTGGAGCACCTCTCCTATGAAGACAGGCTGAGAGAGTTAAGGTTGTTCAGCCTGGAGAAGAGAAGGCTCCAGGGAGACCTTATAGGAGATTTCCAGTACCTGCAAGTGGCCTACAGGAAAGCTTAGGAGGGGCTTTTTGCAACGGCATGTAGTTGTAGGATGAAGGAGAATTATTTTGAGATGAAGGAAGGTAGATTGAGATTAGATATTAGGAAGAAATTCTTCACTGTGAGCATGGTGAGATACTGGATGAGATTCTCTCATTTCTTCTGCAGGAGCTCAGCTAAAAGACTTTTTCTTGCCTCACATAATCTGATCACATTTCCATTATACCATCACTTAGCTCTTTAGTATCTAATTCTAAGTGACTGGCAGACTTCAAAGGTTTTTGAGTTACTTACTTTTTTAGGCACTTTGTATTATGGTAGCATAAATCTTCATGTCTTAGCTTGCTTGCCATTATCATTCTTTCATGGTTTTATCTTCAAAAATTGTATTGCTCTCTTCTCTTCTTGTGACCACCTTTTACAAACTGTTTTGAGTTCAGACATTTTCCTGATGTCTTACAGTATGTGGCCCCCTGCTGTCTTGTAATACTGCAAGATATTGAAGGCAATCACTACAAAATGTGCAGTAACAGTTAATAACAATCAAAATTTCTGTATGTATTTTTGCTCTGAGATGTCCAGCTCCTTTTTCTTTTGTTTGTTTTGTGAGGGACTTTATTAGAAACATACATTTATTGACTCAACTGCCAAGACTAGGTACACAATGATGAATAGTCAAGCCCGGATGAGGAAAATTGCTTTAAGAGGCAAAGAGGAGAGCTAAGAAGGTCAAGCAGGCAGAAAACCTATTGTATGGATTTCATCATAAGTGTAGGTGTCTCTGCTTTTAATTAGAACCAATGTTTTTGATTTCTGCTCCACTGTGTCTTGGGTAACAGCAACACTCATCAGAGTCATTTGATTGATATTGTTCCTGGCCTTTCCTGCCCTGTTCGCTTGTGTGAGACACTAAGGCAACTCATTTACTCTTCTATGCCTGCATAGCAGTGTTAGCTAAGGATGATACTTAGCCAGTCATTAGCAGCTTCATTACCTCGTTATAGGAGGTATGCTACATTAGAAAGGTTTTATATTTTTCCCTTGTATTGTAGAGTCAATTGTTAAAACAGAAAACTATTAAACACAGCAATTTTATTTTATTTTTTTTTCCCCAGTACGTAAGAACATCACCCCTGTTAACACATCACTGTTGTCCTTTTTTTCCTACTGAGTGAATAAAACTACCCTTCTCAAGTACATTTACCCTCTGCTTCACCTTTACTTTTCCCACAGAATTAGATCAGCATCTCAAGTAAAGCAGTTCAATAATAACCTCTTTTAAATCGGTCAACTTTAGACTTATTTTTCTTCAGACATGAAGAGGAGGTACAAATGACACTAGATCTTGAACACTTCTAGCTTGTAGCTAATTAAAATTAATTGCTAGTTTAACAGATATCCTAAGTTATATGCATAAAATTGACAAGAGCAATAAAAAATTGAGTGCAAAACTCATAGTTTAGTACTTAGAAAGATGTATCCTTATAGATGTTTGTATTTATTAGTATTGGAATGCTAGGAAATGCAGGAGACAGAAAATAGATAGCCTGAAAGTGATTATAACCAAATGTAATTTTTGTTTATTTATTTATTTCAAATTCAGGAATCCAAAGGAAAAGAAGATATGTGGAGATTAGAGGAGGGGCTGAAGGTGACCAGGATTCAGAGTCCTCAAGTGATAGAGCCAAAAGCAGCATTTGCTCAGGGCAGTACTTCTGACCACGTGTCTTCAAAGCAGTCTGAAACTTGGTAAATGAGAAGGGAAATAGAATGATCTTTGACATCTGATTACAGCTCAGTTCTGCAGGTATGGTAAATCCCACAGAGATCTGTCATAATTCTGGTTTAATCTATAAGTACTTACAGAATCCCTGTTACACTTGTGATGGGATTTTAGTTTTTGTGTTCCATTTTGTATTATGCGTTTAATACTGACTGTGGTTGAAACTTGTAGAAAGTCTGTTAAACCTTACATTCTACCTATCCAAAAAGGAGGTAAGGGAGAGAAGTTTCTTGAAAACTGTGGATGACCTACAGGTTATTCTTATTATCTTAATTATTTTTTCTTAACTTTGAATTTAGGTATTTTATTGTGTATGTTAATTTCGCATACAAAGTATCTGGGACCTGTGTGCCCATACTAGAGCTTCAGTAGAGTGCTCACTAGAGGTTAGAGTGCTGACAAGGTTTGGAACGCTGCTTCTCATCCTTTTGGGATTTCAATGAAAAATGTGACTAACTGATCTAACAAATGTCGCTGAGCCACTGCTCCAAATTTAAGTTAAACTGAAGCCAAAAACACCCCCATACATTAAGGTTGAAGTTTTATATATGGGCTAAACTTTAAGTACAAAAGAGAGGAATTTCACTTACTGTTTGATAGCATTGCATTCCACATCTGACTCCGCTTCAGTGCTCTAGGACTTCAGTTACTGAGAAATTCAGTTATCCACTTTCTGTGGAAATTATAATAACTTAATTGCTAACAGTGCCATATAATTTTAAATAAATGCTGAAAAACAGTTTTTAGAGAAATAAGCATCCACTGAAGAAGACTACTGGCTTCTACATGTTTGTGAATGAAATAAAACATTACCTGAGTGTCTTGCAACTAACTATTGTTTAGAAATGAATATTTGAATCTGTATCAGGGCACAGAAGATCTTCTGTATAAAATTGTGCTCTTGGGATAGTAGTTGAGAACACTGCTAGACTTCTAGCAAGTGAAGTGACGCAAGAATGGCTCAAAGTTTAGAAATATATTGGAAATAAATGCCAGCATTTTTAAGAATAATTAAAGTTTGTTTTCTGTTCTGCCACAGCTCAATACCTTAGCATATTAACTCTATCAGCTGTAAACTAATTATAATTTAAATCTTTAATACTTTAATACTTTAACATTTTTCCTACTCTATTCTGAATCCCACATTTCAATATTCACTCATACAATAACCAGTTGGTAAATGGTATCCATTCACATGTATTTCATATAACCTGTTCATTGTACTTTGTGGTTATAAATTTCTGTCTTTTGTCAGGGTTTAAACAGGAATTTTATTTAGAAGGTCCCAACTTGTGCAATCAGAAAAAAAACCCTGAAAAATGTGATTTTTCCAAAGGTATCTGTATAATAGCATGCTGGTTTTGGTTCTATAGTAGGTGGGGGAAAAAAGTTTTGGCTGTCAACAGATAAACATTTATTATTACTTTAGTCGGTATTTCACACAAATCCAGCATTTTTTTTTCCACTTTTGACAATTGCTGATGCAAAAACTCATCAGTACTATGTATAGAATTTATACAGTCTTCATTTGAACTTCATGCTGTTTTCTACTTGGCTTATTAAGCTGGCTTTACTATCTGAACCTCATCTGTAATTGTATTATCCTTGTAACGTATTTTGTATTGTCCTTGACTTTTTTTCATTACTGGCTTTACTCTTGGCAACAACATTACCTTGCAACTACGTCTAAGTCAGTATCTAATTTGGCCCAATGAATATGGAAAGGAGCTGTGCTTTAAAATAGTGTTAAACTTACGGTGATGATGGATCTGGCTGAGCCTCTGTGGACTTTGCCACAGATGTTTCTATGTTCCAAATGACATAAGAAAAGCCAGTACTTGTTCTGAGAAGTAGCTGAAGTGCTTTCCAGATTACCTGAGAGTGGTAGAAACACAGAGCTGAACATGATGATAAATACAGAGAACTTGTTGCAGAGTTTGTTTTGGCTTTCACTGTGCAATTCAGAGCACAAGAAGGGAAGGAGAGCAAGGAGATCCAATGAAAGAAGTCTTTCACATCAGCTTTTGACATCTTCATACCCAATTCAGATGCTCTGAAATTCCAAAATGAAGCAGATGAGGAGAAAACGTGGCTGCCTCTAAGCAGCACACTGTGACGTGGTGGCTTAGTTTTAGCAGACTGGATCTTTCTCTTTATTTTCAGTTCCCATTCTTGTGACATTGTCTTTTCCGTTGTAATTCATCCCCTCTTTTTAATTATTCACCTTTCATTAATACACATTTCTATGGACAGTAAGAGTGAGACAAGGGAATTGATTGGCATGACACCCCTGAGGCATTTAAACCAGTCTGTTGCCTCCAGACTGGCAGCCTGTCATACACTTAATGTTTCATGCATGAAGAACATAATAGTACTGTAAAAGCAACACCAAAGTTCATCGGTTGGCAGAAGAGCAGCTTTGCTAAGGCTGCTGTAAAAACCAATTGGAAAGCTCCTTGAGGACATAAAATAGGCACAATAATGATCGATATAAATTAAATCCATTTTTCACCACTAGTAATAAGAAAGCAGAACATAACAAAAAAGCTTCTGAGGAAGGAAGGATTACACAAGAAGAATACAGAAAATATGAGCCTTTCTCCCAACCTTAGTTGGTATGGGAGGAATATATAAAATGAGATCAGAAAAGTGTCATTCAGCTAGATGACAGTAAAAGGTTCCACATCAGTGTGCACCTTGAGAATATCAATTTATTGATTGTTAGATGCATATTCGATCATTGGCAAGTAGTGCAGCATGATCTTGTGAGATGAGCCTACAGGGATCCGTTACTGTTTCTCATTATATGATGTCAAACAACTCTTTCAGTCAGGATGAAGTGTTAAATGAGGGTCTGAGTCTTATGTAGTTGCAATAGGGCAGTGTGCTACATAGGGGTTGAGTTGACTGGTATTTAAGGGTCTACACCTGTTAGAACACAAGGGTCATCACTGACACTTTACACACTCAGAGAATAACCCTCAGAACAAGAAAAGGAAGTGTGACATGTTTGTAAATATAGTCAATCACTGTATCTATGGTTCTGACACATACTGAAGCCTGAAGGCCTAATCTGCTGTCAACAGAAAAAATGTTGGGGCAAGTCATCCAGCCTGTTTCAACATCTGCTTAAGTGTGAGATGAATGTTGCCAGAGAAGTTTTTGCTTCTGTCCCTGTACAAAGCCAGTGGGAGTAGCTGGCTTAGATATGGTCAGCTCCAGATGGATTGCACCCACAGTGATTTAAATACAACACAATTCATGGACTTGTATTATCATACTTAAGGTTGAAAGGGACCTTAAAGATCCTCAGGTTCCAACCTCCCTGATATGAGCAGGGACACCTCACACTAGACAAGGTTGCACAAACCCTTAAAAACCTGGCCTTAAACACCTCCAGGAAGGGGGTATCCACAATATCCCTCTTCCAGCACCTTACTACCCCCATGGTGAAGAATTTCTTTCTGATGTCTAACCTAAACCTACTCTTTTTCGGTTTAAAACTGTTACCCCTTGTCCTATCACTGCCCTCTCTGGTGAAAAGCCCCTCCCAGCTTTCCTGTAGCCCCTTCAGGTACTGGAAGGCTGCTATAAGGTCTCCCCAGCACCTTCCCTTCTCTAGGCTGAACAGCCCCAACTGTCTCAGCCTGTCTTCATAGCAGAGGTGCTCCAGGCCTTTGATCATCTTGGTGGCCCTTCTCTGGACCCTCAATAGCTCCATGTCTTTTCTGTGTTGAAGGCTCCAGAGCTGTACACAGTAGTCCAGGTGGGATCTCAGCAGAGCAGAGGGGCAGAATCACCTCCCTGGCCCTGCTGGCCATACTTCTTTTGATGCAGCTCAGGATGCAGTTGCTCTCTGGGCTCCAGCACACACTGGTGGCTCATGTCCAGCTTCCCATCTACTACCACACCCAAGTCCTTCTCCTCAGGGCTGCTCTCCAGCCATTCTTCCCCCAGCCTGTATTTGTCCCTGGGGTTGTACCGAACCAGGTGCAGAACCTTGCGCTTGGGCCTTGTTGAACTTCATGAGGTTGGCACTGGCCCACCTCTGCAGCCTGTCAAGGTCCCTCTGGATGGCATCCCTTCTCTCTTGAGTGTCAACCACACCAGACATCTTGGTGTCATCAGCAAACTTGCTGAGGATACACTCAATCTCACTACCCGTGTCTCCAACAAAAACATTAAACAGCACTGGCCCCAGTACTGACCCCTGAGGGACACCACTTGTCACCTGCCTCCATTTGGACACTGAAACATTGACCACCACTCTCTGGGTGCAGCCATCCAGTCAATCTCTTAACCACTGAGTGGTCCATCTGCCACATCCATGCCTTGTCAATTTGGAGACCAGGATGTCATGTGGGACAGTGTCAAATGCCTTGCACAAATCCAGGTAGACTTCAGTTGCTCTGGCACCATCCACCGTCTCTGTAGCCTTGTCATAAAAGGCCACCAAACTGCTCAGGCATGATTTGCCCTTACTGAAGCCATGTTGGATGTCACCAGTCACCTCCTCATTTTCTGTGTGCCTTAGCAGATTTTCCAGGAGGATCTATTCCACCATCTTGCTGGGCACAGAGGTTCTCAGCACCAGAAATTATTTAGGATCATAGGGTACTACAGAATAAGTTTGTCTAGAGCCTTAGTAACAGCAAAATTCAATGGATTCCTGGCTTTATAAAATAACCCAGGGCTTTGCGGGGCTTTTTTGTGAGATTTGGAGACATTATCCAGATTTATTGTGATACCATCCAAACATGCTAAGTCCTTTACCATCACTGCAGATCATCTAGCCCTAGTTGCTTTCTTTTTACCAGTAGTTTGACAGCTCACAGTATTGAGTTTGACTGTAAAGAGTTATCACCGATGTGCAGAGAAACAAGTACTGAGAATGAGATATAAAATGTACTGTTCTAAGACTGCTTGATGCCCCTCAGTTCTTAAACATTTTTACCCTTTTAAGATTAAGAGCAGGTATGCATCCTCAGTAATTGTGCCTGTTCTTATATACACTCCTTATGTAACATTTACTGTTTTTATTTTCCCCACCTTTTATTTAAGCATTTTCTGAGTTTGCAAGAATTTCTCTTTGCTCATTTGTGTTTGTTGCATGTGGATAAAAATACAATAGCTCTTAGCACAGCTGCACTGCCTAGCTAGACTAAAGACAGTAACTATTGCTGAGAAGTCTGTTTAAATTTGCAAATTTTATTTATGCCATGTGTAATAATAGATAAGTGCTTTTTGGAGCAAGGAACCAGTGATTTTTCTCTTGACACTAAAGCAAGAAATTAGTATTATAATAAATTATATTAAATTAGCAGATTTACACTACACTAATGCAAGAAATTTTGGTGCATGGAAAAAAATCTCACTCTAAGAGGACTGTTTCATTAAGTGAGATGATGAGTGGGCTTGGCCATATATTTAAAGTACTGCTTACTTAATTTTTTTTTTCTTAATTACACAGTGAACAATGCTATCACTACAACGCATTAGAATCTCACCAACTCTCACAACCACACTGGACACTTACAGAGGTTTATTGAACTTTGTGAATTAACAAATAAATTAATAGGAATAATGAAAAGTCAAAGTTACTGCACCACAATATTTCTTTATTTAAAAAAGTTAGATTTTAAAATATATTTTACATTTTATATATAATGCATAGTATAATAATATTTCATTCTATTGCTAATTAGTGTTGGTAATCTATTGTCAAAATAATGAAGCCTGACTAATGAGACCTAACATCTGCTGTGTCATCTATGAGGACAGAAGAGACTTATCTAAGGACAGGTACTTGTGATGATGTTTTAGTATTTTCAAGAAGCAAGCTAAGGGGTTTACTGCATTCTAATTCAGATTTTGTCTGTGGTTACTTTCACGCTTTCCTGTTAACAGAGGTACACAGATAAATCCAGAATGGAATATATGTGCTTTTGCTTTTAAGGGAATGAATATAAAGGAAAAAGTTGATAATGAATAGGAAGCAAGGATGAATGTAACTTAGAGCTATGGTGTGCTCGAGTAGAAGTCACAGAATCACCAAGGCTGAAAAAGATCTTTAAGATCATCAGACCCAGCCTATGACCTGACACCAACACACTGTCCAGACCATGGCACTAAGTGCCACATCCAGCCTTTCCTTGAACACATCCAGGGACGGTGCCTCCACCACTTCCCTGGGAAGTCCATTCCAGTGTCTAAGCACTCTCTCTGTGAGGAAGTACTTCCTAATATCCAACCTAAACCACCCCTGGAGCAGCTTCAGGCCATGTACTCTTGTCTTCTTGCTAGTTGCCTGGAAGAAGAGCCCAGCCCCCAGCTGACTACAACCTCCCTTCAGGTAGTTGAAGAGAGTGATAAGGTCCCCCCTGAGTCTCCTCCAGGCTAAACAACCTCAGCTTCCTCAGCCTGTCCCTATAAGACTTTCTTTCTAGTCCTTTCACCAGCCTTGTTGCTCTCTCCTCTGGACCTGTTCCAACACCTCAATATCCTTCTTGCAGTGAGGGGCCCAGAACTGCACACAGCACTCGAGGTGAGGCCTCACCAGTGCTGAGTACAGGGGGAGAATTACATCCCTGCTCCTGCTGGCCACACTGTTCCTGATAGAAGCCAGGATGTCACTGACTTTCCAGGTACCTGGGCACACTGCTGGCTCATGTTCAACTGGTTGTCAACCAGTCCTCCCTCTCTGCTGAGCTGCTCTCCAGCCACTCTTCCCCCAGCCTGTAGCGCTGCCTGGGGTTGTTGTGGCCAAAGTGCAGGACCCTGCACTTGGTCTTGTTGAATTTCATACCATTGGCCTTGGGCCATTGACCCATCCTGTCCAGGTCCTTCTGCAGCTTCTTCCTACCCTCCAGCAGATCAATACTGCCTCCCCAACTTGGTGCAATCTGCAAATTTACCAACGGTGGACTCAATCCCTGCATCCAGGTTGTCAATAAAGATTGGGCTCACTACTAGGGCCCAGAATAGGACTGGGCCCAGTACTGATCCCTGGGGGACATTGCTGGTCACCAGACCCCAGCTGGATGCAGCTCCATTCACCATCAGTCTCTGGGCCTGGTCATCCAACCAGTTTTTGACCTAGCAAAGGATGCACCTGTCCAAGCCATGCATTGCTGGCTTCTCCAGGAGGATGCTATGGGAGACTGTGTAAAAGGTCAGGAAGCTTTTATTAAAAGACTGAAAATGACAGCTTTCCACTGACCCGAAAACATGACATTGAGAGATGTTCAGGGATTCAGCACACATTATTCATACCCTAAGGCCTGCTTAAAAAGGTCTGTACTTGGTCTCCAATAAGGAGTCATAGTATCCCTACTTAGCACTAGGCAAAGACACAATATAAATGCTGCTGAATATTTTAGTACTGTTAATAACTAAGCTGAAACCACTGCTGACTAATATTATGGGATCTGCTGTTCACCAATTGGGGCAGCTAAGTCACTTAATGTTTCTCCCCTTTGAAAGGCTTTGTGTGACCTTTTCTTTGGACAATATTAATCTATGCAATGTTTGGAAAAAGCCTTTGCTGTGAGACAGAGGAAATCCATTCAGTTTGGTGAGGTGCCTTTGAAAGAGCATGTTTTCTGCCATCTTTAGAGAAAAAGCAGAGGATACTGCATGTGTTAAGAGTTAGAAGGCAACGGAGAAAAAGCACCTGCTCTCCCTGCTTTGCCATTCGCTGAAATTAGTCTAGTACCCACAGCAGTAATGTATCTGTGCTACTGACTGAGGCACTTAAATGGTACC
The DNA here is from genome assembly GCF_000747805.2 of Chaetura pelagica. NCBI lineage: Eukaryota > Metazoa > Chordata > Aves > Apodiformes > Apodidae > Chaetura > Chaetura pelagica. Next base: position 609,437 of record NW_009952700.1, read on the forward strand.
TTGCTAAAGGTACAGTAATAGAAGCACTCTTCAGTTCTGCTTTGGAGGAAGAAAAACCCTGATGTGTAAAGGGTTGTGACCAAAACAATTTTTTAGATTGGGAAGTGGAGCAGTGGATTTCTAAGTAATAACAAATGTACAGTGTTTACTTATGTATTCATATGATTATTTTAGTATGATCACACTGACCTTCCTTAGGAAGCTTGTCTTGCTTAGTCCAGCATCCTTTCATTTTTTAATTCAGCAAAAATAACCTCCTTCAGTGTAGTTTCTTGTTTGTAGAATTATGCTACTAAATACTGCTCTGGTGTTTGGCACATATTAAATCTAATTTGAAGCTCTAAATCTACCCAGGCAAGTATTCACCTCATCAGAACACTTCCAGTGATGCAGCTTGTTTATCTTCCTTTCTGTATTTATAAAGTAAAATAATGGTGTTTAATGACAATATCAAGAAGGCTGCTAACATTTTAGCAAGAAAATAGTTTAAAATAAACTTCAGTGATTAGACCATTTGTGTGTAATATATTTAATTGTGTACAGAGAGATAGAAAAAAGATACATTATTAGTACTTGGGGAGACAATTTTCAAAACTTAGAGATCATGATTAAATTCTTTTTGTTGGTTCTTTTTCCAAATGGTGTTTGCATTTGCTTTATGAGATGTTTTTGTAAGAGTTATTTTTTAAATGCTTAAAATTTGTTAGGATTTTGCAGAAGTAATTGACACTCATTTAAACAAAAGTAAAAGTAATATCATTAAAAAGCCAGTGACAGAAAATGAAAGTCAGGGAACATTCCAGCAAAGCTGTTCTACATTCCTCAGAACCTGCAGTTTTGATAAACCTTTATAATCTTATAGTTTAAAAATTAACATGCTAGTATGAATTTTATTAACTTTGGATTTGATTCGCATTACTTGTAAGTAATAACATAGGCGAAACAAAACCTTCAGCTGTTCCTGCCATTTAGATAGAAAAAGTCTGAGTTAATTTATTTGTAGACCCCAGCAAAAGACATTTCATCAATGTCAGCATGAGCTGTTGGGTCTTCATGTATCATGAGACATTGTGCAAATAAGGACATAAAAACACATGTTCCAATTTCTTTAAAATTATTCTGGATGTCAACTCTAGTCAGAAATAGGCGCAGTATTTTCAAGTTTGTAAGCAAGTAAGATTTAAGAGCCTTTACTGCTGCTTAAAGCCCACAGAATAGAAAAAAATAAATGTTGAACATTTATTAAAATTTCTTTTGATTTAACCCAAATTGATTTAACTCAAAATTGATGTGCTGATGATGTTCTTTTACATGAATCCTCAGAGTGGACTTATCAATGTTTTCGAAGCTTGTTACAGATACAAAGTCTTCACAAAGTCTTATTTCTATATACTTACTGGATACCATTTTCACAGGAAATAACAGCACAAGGTAATGAAAAGACACAGCTAACCAACAATGCCAAAATATCTAATACCCAGAATAAAATTTCACTTTCTATTGCAAGGTGAGAATTTTAACTGCATTTTCAAGCAATAAATTACAGAGCTTTTGGAGACAGGCAATTTTAAGTAATGTCAGCTTCTTTCTGATGGTGTGAGCAGGGGCAGTTTGCAGCATTTTTCAAGGTGCACCAGGAAGGCTATTTAAATTATTGTAGCATGTTGCCTTTGTGGTAAAGCTTCCCAGAGCTGTTGTCACATGCTTGCAATATTAGCAGTCACCACCCACTCCCTACTGGAGTTTACATAGAACCACAGAATATCTCAAGTTGGAAGGGACCATAAGGATCATCAAGTCCAACTCCTTGCTCCTTGCAGGACTACCTAAAAATAAAACATATTACTAAGAGTATCGTCCAGATGCTCCTTGAACTCTGACAGGTTTGGTACCGTGACCACTTTCCTGGGGAGCCCATACCAATGACTGACCACCCTCTCAGTGAAGAACCTTTTCCTAACGTCCAGTCTGAACTTCCACTGATGCAGCTTCATGCTATTCCCTTTTGTCCTTTCACTGGCCATCAGAGAGAGTAGATGAGCACCTCCCCGTCTTCTGGCCCTCTTGAGGAAGCTGTAGACTGCAATAAGGTTACCCCTTGGGCTTCTCCAAGATGAACAAACCAAGTGGCCTCAATTGCTCCTCATAATTCGTTCCCTTGAGGCCTCTCACCATCCTTATCACTCTCCTCTGGACACACTTTTATAGTCTGATGTCACATCATGGATAGATTGCAGCTGACTCAGCTGAAAAGTTTCTCTGCACCAAATGGAAGGTTTTAAGGTTTTCCTTTTTTTTTTTTTTTAGTTTGAGCTATTTTGCCTGAGGAAGGGAAGCTAATTGGAAGTGAGAATTTTGTCTTTAATAACTAGCCATTTTTAAATGACAGAATAGGCTAATGTTGCAGCAATTCTAATGAATGTGGAAGTCTTTGTGATTAAGATACAGTAGTAGACTCTCCATAAAGCATAAAAAATCCACTGGTGTCAGAGTCTGCTATCCTTGGAGTGTGGTGTTGTGTGGATGGTAATGTACTTGTGAGCCAAATTCTTCAACTGAAAGTGAAAGGGATGTGTTGCCACACTCACTTTAGCTTTGCAGAACTTGCACAGCCTATGCTTTTTCATGCTAAGATGAGAAGCATCTGAGGCAGATGGAAAAAGCCATGAATTTTTTCAGTCTCCAGAATCAAGAAAAATAGTCAAAAGACCTTATTCCCAAAAAGCCAGGCCACTAAAGAAAATATTTTATAACTGCTTCTCTCTGGTTTTTTACGATTTTTCCCATCCTTCCCTCTTTATATGCAGTTTTGTAGCAACAGATTCTGCCTCAGCAGTTTGGCTGCTATTTTAAAGGTGAGTGAACTCCCTAATTAGGGGAACACAATTTCTAGTTGCTGCTCTTAAGCATGACTAGGGAAAGCAAAATGTAAACAATACAGGTGCCTGGTCACCCATGTGATCTACGATGTGAAGCATTATAATGAGAAGAGAGCTGGGTTGCAAGGGGGATGTTCTGGATCTTTTAATTATATCTCATGCATCAAGTTGTAGTTCTGTTGTCAGGGAAACTGCTTTCCCTCTGTTCTGAATCACTGCCACTATGAAGTCCTATGCATTGCAATCCAGAGAAGGATCCAAACAATATATTATTAAATAGCTTTAAATGAATAACATTGATTTGTCTGATTTGGCATTTACCTTCCTCCAGGTCAAGTAACCTCATGGTTTTTTGGTGATGAAAGAACCAAATCACTGCATTTTTAAAACAAAAGTATTATTTTTCTAACTTACATAATTTTCTGAGTGTGTCACTTCTGAGGAGAGTTTGGATAATGTACTATTAGGAATGGGCCATGAAGAAAACATTTGAAGTGTCTGGAGAATGTAAGTACAACATGCAACCGTTCAGACTTAGACACTTAGGGTTTTTTCTCTAACCTTGTAAAAAGCCTTTTGCTTACATTCCTAAAAAATGTTGGTTGCCTAAAATTTTGGAGGTCCACTTTGGATATCTGTTGCCAATGTTATGTAATTATAAGCAAGGTTCTGAAGGTGGACTTACAAACCATAAAGACAAGCTTTAGTCAGTCAGAAGTTTCTAAGAAAAGCTGTGTCAGCTTTCAGTTAGAATGAAAAAAGAATCTTAGACTCAGAATCTAAAGACTTGCCCGATATTTGCATCAACTGTGGAGACACCTCAATGTCAGTGTCAGCTTCCAAAAACTAAGATTCAAATGCCTTCCTTTTTCTAAGGTTTAGGCGTTTATAATCCTCATTTAGGTTCACAGAACTTACAAATGATTCAACATGTCTGTGTGTGAGTTTTCATAAAAAGCTAAAGAATTTAAAATGAATCAATGCATCTGAAAGTTTAAGCCTCACTCCTTTTTTATCTCAATTCATTAATTTATTATATAGAAAATACAATATGTGGATAATTTGCTGTACAATTGGCAAAGAAATCTTGAATATCCAACTGCTAAAAATTATTGGGGTTCCTTGCATGCCTGAAGTGAGAATAAATATGTTGCAGTATTCACATGCCTAGCTAGTGCACAAGACTTAACACAGATTTGAGTGTTGCTGAAAACTTGATCTCCCATGTCCTTAAGAGGAGGAGATCAAGTCTGGTGTGAGATAACCAGCATCATGTTTTACTAGAATGTATTTTCAGAAAAACTTTGAAGAGGAATGTAACAATGCCTGAACCCAATTTGGTTTTCCAGAAATATTATACATATAATTAAATTTCTTGCCATTATTGACATGTATATTTAATCTCCTTTATTCCTTCTTGTAGAATAACTAATATGTAAAGGCAGCCACAGAAGACTCCTTCAAATGTATTATGTTAATAACGGGCTAAAATAGAACAGCTTTTGTAAACAGCAAAAGAAAGGATAAAATTTTAAATTAATCTACAGAATATAAAAACAGGACTGACCAAACAGGAAAGAATGGCCTGCTGCAGGCTTTGAAAAGGAGGTAATGACAGAAAAATAATAAATATAAGCTTACTAAAAAAAAATTGCATTAAATCTGAGAATACTTCTATATACAACTCTAATACTTGCTTGGATTTCTTGGTCATGTATGCATGGGCAGTCTTGGGACTTGTACTCTGCTGGAACACAGTTGTTCTTAAAAAGCTGGGAATAAGTTAATGCGTATTGTTTCACTGCATTCCAGCCGGTGAGTGAGCGATGGGAAAAAAAGTACCCAACTTTCACAAGACTTTAGAAGTAGGCTGAACAAGGGAATGGCTGGAGGAGTTTCAGCTCCCAGCTCAGCCGTGAGTGCTGTATAATATTACTGATTTGAACGTGCCTTGGTTCAGCTGCCTATAAAGTCTTAATATCCTGTGAGGGGAAAAAAAAATAGGTATTTTTAAGTTGAGGCAGATTTTTAAACAAGGCTAGGGACCAAAATTTAGCCAAGATTATTTTTTGAAAAAAATTGTTTTTATTCCTAAGACTTTCCTCCAAATTCATGGCAATAAATAAACACTCTCCACCATACATATTTTGTGGGCCTCTATTTCAAGTTCTTACAGAATCTCTAAGTTTTACATTTAAAAAGCCACCTCAGTATTATATTGCTAACTGAACAAAATGTGCAGCTGAGACCCATAGAGTTACTTTCCTATTAAGCACATGTGTGCAAATCCCTTCTGTCTACAGAGGATCAGATTTCTACATCTAAATGCTGACAACACCTACAACACATACTGGATAGGAAGTGTAGCATCCTTGGAGTGTTGTCTTTAGTAGCATGGAGCAACTATAAATAAGATTTAAAAGGGATTAAAAGGTCTTTTGGAGACCAGGTAAGAAGTGGCTTATTGAAAACAATTATCTTGAGATCAGCATTTCTGCTACTGAAAATGGAACTCCTCAAGTACTTTGGTTGGCAGTACACAAAGTCATCAAGAACAGAGCAGAATAACACAAGTTCATATTTCAGGACTGAAAGTGCTTAAATGGGCTCTAAAGTTTATAGAAGTATGTAAATAATTTTATTCATCAAGAGAAAATTTAAAATAATTTGAATCACATACCACTAAATCCAAAATTATTACTAACTTTTTTTTTTTTTTTTTTTTTTTTTTTTTTGGTCAAATTCAAGAGCTTACAATCTTTATAGGTTCCATAAAACAGTTTTCATTGAGGAATGGAAAATTTAGGTTTCAAGTTTGTAATCTTTTCAATTGAAATAATTTTGAAGAAATGCTGTTAAACAATTGTTAAAGTGACTATTTAACCAATTTACTTAATGATTTGAAGTAAATTATTTAACCTCACTTGAACTCAACCCACTAGTGATAAATTTGGATTAACTTCTCTATTTTAAGCAAGCAGTAGTATTCCTGTATTTTCCGTTTCTAACAAGTCTTATGAGGATAATTACAATACTAATTGTAAATATGGTAAAGCAGGGAGAGCTGTTGCCTTCTTGTATGTAGCAGAAATGTAGAGAAGGTCTTCAAATAGGTATTTGAAAACAGCTTAACACACCTCACTTCTCCTTTTTATTTGGGGTGTAAGAGACAGATTAACTGACTGGACTGTTTTCCTTATTTTTATTCTTACGTAGAAGTTTGCTATAAAGTGATCTAAAATGGCTGCATAAAAAGAGCAAGAAATGCAGTCAGAACAATTGAAAAAAAAAACAACCCACCAAAACCACCTGAGGCTTTTGCACTGGATTGTGAGATTAATGGCATCAATTTTCTCCTTTCCAGAATATCTTCTTTAGTTCCTGAAAAAGATTTAAGTAAAGTTAAGAAGTAATAAAAGTCCAACTGTTAAAACTGCTTATAGGGATCAGTTTCAAACTCAGTCAAGTTGCCAGCAGAGCTGTCTTTGGTCCTGGCTTGCTGAAACGTATTGAATATTTCTCTCTTACCTCTATATTTTATACTGCAAGTATGTGAAAGATCAATGGGAATGTATCCTTTCCTGGTGGTGTGGATGAGTGAAGACTCAGAGGGAAATAAAATTATGCCTGTAAGGTCTTTGCCAGGAGTTGAATTCAGGGAGCAAAAAAATGTTTCCATTCTCAACTCTGAAGCAACATTTGTAACTGTTTTCAGCTGTCTTTCAGACACAAAAAGCCAAGCGGCCCTGGCATCTCCTGACATTCACCGGCCTGATCTCACTAGAAACGCACCTGTACAAGTGTGTTCTGAAACGGATTAGTTGGTCTGGAGGGAATTCACTGGGAAATTATTTTCTGGTTTTGTTATGCACTGCACTGGCATTGCTGAGAAAACTTGGGTTTTATCTACAACAGATCATAACATATACCATGTAGCAGCCCTTAAGGGAAGCCAGTTGGGCTCCTTCTGAGATACCTAGTTGAGCCCCAGGCTGCACTGCCTTCATATCAGCACAATTGCTGGGTGCCTGGGTGCTGGCAGGTAATGCACTGTGCACCTGCTGCAAATCTTTTTCCAGGGTGTTTGATGCACATTTGCTTTAGAGAAGTCTACTAAATAGTCCTGTTGCTTTTGCCCATTTGTTCATGGACATTTTCTTATGAGTACCGTGAAAGATAGAAAACAAAGTAGGTGTGTCAGGAGATAATCTGTTTGTTGGTTTAATGCCTTTTATGTAAAGGAAGAATATTTCAAGCTCACTAATGTGGTGAAAGTGCTGAAGAAAAAATATATTCCTTAAATGCTTGAACTCATTATGTTTTTCAAAATGTAAAATTGTATCAAGAAAGAGAGACCTTGCTATAAATGTTACTGAAACAGGCTCATGGTAGCTTATATATCTAACCTGTATATATATCCTGCCATCTGAACTTCAAGGTGGCCTAGTCACTTGCCTCTCAACTCTACTGTTACAGTGATGTTTCATCTGAAAGAACATGCCAATTATTTATGCTCCCTTTATAACCGTTACATTAATCTATGCATATTTAATGTAATTACTCTAGTTTAATACACCATTTGTTGGCATTTGAATATTCTCAGTCACTTCCAAATAACTTTTGTCAATTCAGAGATTAACATCTCTCTTTAGGTAGGACAGGGGTTGGCTTCTCCTCCCAACTTCTTTCTGCACTAAAACTTTTGCAGCAGAGCAAAGTCAACTTGGTGCTGGCTCTTTAGCTTACAAACACATGAACAGAGCAACTGCTCTTACAAAATTTCCCTGCATAGAAAGTCATGATACCTGTACCTAGTGTACCATGGTACCTCAAACTAGTATTAAGATTGTTGTATACCCCAGTAGTATCTGAGGAGTTGTCCCCCCTCCTTTTTTTTTTTTCTTTTTTTTTTCTTTTTCTTTTTTTTTTTTCCCCAGAGCTATGTATGACTAGGTATATTAAATATTTTGAAGTCACAGAAAACTGGATGATTTTTGTCTTAATATCTTCTTCTAAGCAACACAATACTGCACCTGTTATCTTTTCTGCCATGTTGTTTGCATGATGTCTCCTAGGCCTATAGTCTTCTTCAGCATCATTGCTATTGAGATTCTTTCCCTTATTGAATTAATTGTTTTTTCAATTAAAAAAGATTCTTGACACTTCACTTTTTTTAGTTAGTTGATAGTAAAGAAATGTTTCTACAAAGCACACAGTGATATTTAATAGTAAGGAAAATCTTCTGAAATACTGTTTGTACATTGATTTTACTGAGACTTTCCATTCTATTGAAAGTGAGCTTTCTATTACAGAGAGTAAAAAAGAAAGGATGGTGGCTGCTTCATGTGTGAAGAGAGCACTTTTCAGAAGGAAAAAAAAATGCAGAGTGCCTTGCAGATATTGGGTAATTTCCCTATCAGCCTATTAAAAATCACGCCATGCAAAAAATCACAGTACTGCATTATTGACTTTCCAGAAACTATTCATTTTATTGAAAAGTATTCTCTAATCTTTTCGGCATTGGCCCTGACAATAAAAGTATTTTCATTTTTTCTGGAGGAGCAAAATACTGTGACTAAAACTGGACTGTAGTTTATAGCACACAGACACTCTACAGTACTATGTGTGTGTGCTTTTATCCCATTGTAAATGCAACGTAGTTCAACTAAATTAGATTAGGCAAACCCTCCTGCACCACAGAGAAAGAGCACACACAGGGTCTGCTTTTAGCAGAGTATCTAATATGCTGTAAAATTACAGCCTAGATTGCTTCCTGACAACTGATGAGCTATTTCATGTAGCCATTCTCCTATTTGCTCTGTATCACTAAATATTATCAGTGTAGGCTACAAGTCTTACTTACCAAGATTTATGGCTGCTGATCTGGCTACACTTACATGATAAAGAGTGTAGTGTGTGTAGAGTATCTAGCAAAGACAAATGAGGCCCCAAGAAGCATTATATAACACTGTGAGATTAATCTAAAGAGAATATCATTGAACATGGAAGGCTATGTTACCAGTACAAAACCTAGAAGAAACAACTAAGTTTGTAAGATCCAACTTTCCATCAAGAAATATATGTTCCCTGTATTATATGGAGGGATATGAGACACAGCAAAAGCTAGCTGTGGAAATAAATTGATAACTGGTTCTATTATGTTTTAACTACAGTTGTGCTCCATTAATCCACTAGTGGTTATAGATCTGCTTCTAATGTGGAAAGCCATGTGGCATCCAAACCCAGCCAGAGTGTGTTTTCGGGCTTTTTGGAAACCCCTGATAAGGATGGTACCTCTCCAGCATGCCACAATCAGGAGGTGAATTCTTTGCACATCTTCTGAGCTACAGCTGGGACAAGGTAGCATATGAAAGTTTAGCAGTCAGCTTTAGGATTTAAAGTCTGCCCATTAGACCAGTGCTGAAATCTGTTGGTTTTGAGGTACTGATGCTCAGGCAGTGCCACTGACTGAGACGCCAGTAAGAAGAGACTCAGAGAAGACTGGAAGGGCTTAGAGAGGCAATCCAGGAAAGAATGGCATTGAACATGATTTTCTGGAGATGAGCAAGGAAGGAAGCAACCCGTTCTAAAATGCTCATCTCCTTATCTCAGGGGGGATGTAAATATCACAGCACTATTAACAAGCCAAGTTACAAGTACTCTATTATTTATACATATATAAAAAAAGCTACAGGAAGATACTAAAAATTGAGAGGATAATAGATTTAAGGCTGTCTAGGTATGTATCTGTTCTATCAAATAACATCAGTTCCTGGTTTATTCCTGGTTCCCTAGTTGTTCACACTTCACATATATAAATTAATGCTTGAGACCTGTTTAGGACTGATATGTGTTGTCCCTCTGAGACAGGATTTGGGGGCATGTTAGCACTGAGGACAGCCTTTGACCCACCCAGTGAGGAGAGGAGGCTATTGTGAAGAGAAGCAATTTATTTATTTTTTTTCTTCCAGGGAGTGCTATAAGTAGAGAAGTACAAAAACATGTTCAGTTAGAGCAGAGATGTTGGGAGTGAAGAAGAATAAAACTAGAGATGGTGTGAAGAGCAAGAAGAATAAAACCAGAGATGACAAACTTGACACTCCTTTTAGCAAAGTTCAGAATAAAACACCTCCTAAAGGAACTGAAATAATATCACAAAAATGAAACAGTTTTTTTTTTTTTTTTAAAAAAAAAAAAAAAAAAGATAAAAGATTGGATCCTGTATAATATTTAAAGTGTTTTTCACAAGACATGAAATCAGACAGCTTCTGAAACTAAAATTAGATCAAAACACAAATATACATTGGGTTTGCCCCACCTACCTCTTCCTATGTCCCATACAAATATTCATTACATATTTTTACTTTAACATTGAGCCTCCCAGAGCAAAGATTTTTATATGAAATTGTTAAACTCTTCCACTGGAAAATGTTTGGGTTCTTTGTAGGCTTATTTGCATGTAGGTTAAACTCTGACATCCACAGTTCTGTGGGCTTAACACATACAATGTTCCTATGAATTGAATTTAAGATGCAGAGCTTAGGAGAGCCCTGTGACTTGGAGATTTTTTTCTCATAATGTAGCTGGGGGGCCAGACAAGAATGTGTGCTTCAGGCAGAAACTTATGTATAAGAACTCGTACATCCACATTACTGTAATACATTTAGAATGAGTTGTTCTTGTTTTGTCCTCTGGACCAGTGCGCCAAAGGTAGCTGTGAGTTAACAAGATACTTTAAATGGAAAATATGTTGCCTGCTTCCTTGCAGACTGTGATTCCTGTCTTGCTTTCTACACACCACCCCCCACAGGTGCTGTTCACTGTACAGGCAGACTAAACCTCTTTCAGTGTTTTCCCACATATCTGTTATTATTTGTTATTCCTATTTCTACTGTCTCAGCATCTGCTGAATTTTAGGAGTCTTCCTACTGAACCCAAGACATTTAGCTGATCTTTGCACAAAAGAGAAGGTGGAGCCTATGGTTGAATGCAGACATCAGCCTGCAGGAGTCCTGCAACATCCAGGGGCTAATTTGCTGCAGTGCTAACCTGAGGCTTCCTAAACCTTTTCACTAAAAGATTTGATGTCTTGTAGAAAGGAAAGATAAATGAATTTTCAGAAGGTCCCTGTTCAGTGCTGTCTAAATACTCTGAGTTCTTAATACTGGAGAATTACTAGTTGCAGAACAGGTACATTTCTCTGGTAGAAGAAATAAGGCTATGAAAGCAGTAGCAGTTGCAAAACTGCAGAAATTATGTTTTCCTTCTCGCTGAGCAGCAGCAGAAAAAATCTGTTGTTGCCCTCATGTCAAATGGCAGCAGATGTTGGGGCTTTACAGTACATCAGGATCTTAGTTGAAAAGAAATTAGTTGCACAGACTTTGAAATGTTTTCTGTTTATCTGTTACTATTCATAAGGTGTAAACAAGCATGCTTACCTTTGACAGAGGGGATAAAAACAAGAAATACAGTATACAGGCAATTTTGCCAGAAGAAAATCCAGCTCAGATTTCACTGTATAATAAAAAGCGTTTCCTATAAAAAGGAAACTACTATGTATGGGAGTGCTCTTGCCTGTCATTTTTTATTCTCTGTTAATGTTAAAATTCTTATGTGTTATCCTTATTGTCACTTTTCCTTTATGCATAGACTATGTAGGTATGTATTGAGGCACTATAACCTTATGATAGCCTTGTAAAGGGGAATTTTAATGAGTCTTTATATATTCCTGGACTATGACCTTATTACTTGAGAAGATACTGAGTTTTTATTTTGTACCAAAAGACTCCAAAATGTTTTCACTGAAGTAATAGAATAGTTAATGGGTAACAGACATTAATGAACAGGGAAAAACATGACATTTTCTTGTATGTCAAAGGCAATTTTACTGTTCCCAGACCCATTCTAGCCATAAAAGTCAACCCTCTGTTATCCAGTATACTGTTTAAAAGTTAAAAATGCAAGCTTACAAATGAGTGCAATAAGGGTTTGGAATGAGGACTCCACCTTTTAGTAAAGTGCAATTTGCAAAGCTAAATTGTTCTAATCTATGGGAATATATGGTTTATGAAGGAACAGAGGAGAAATTGATTTAAAAATATTTTTTGTATTCAGATAGTTTATGAAGGCACAAATGAAACAGGATGAATCAGAATAGTATAATCTTCTTAACATGACTTTTCTCCATTTTTGAGAAGACACTCATGTAATGTTTCTATCTTGTAAATTCTACTGACTTTCAAATGTATTTCCCTAGTATTAGCACTTTCAGATTGTTTTCACAGAGCTTCTCTATGTTGCCTATACAAGAAAATCATACCTACTCTGTTACAGAAGTTTTTCTGTTATGTAAGTTGCCATCATTCTCTGATAATATTTGAATAATGGTCTCTGTTACTAGAACCCACCAATTTTACAGAAAGAGGCCTCCAGCTCAGGAGACACAGTCATCCCTGCAGCATGCATCTGGTTACTCATTGCTTGTATCCAACTTCCTTACTGCCAACAATGTAAAGCAAATGTTTTCTTTCCCATCTCTGGGAAGATACAGTTTTGCTGGGGATGAGTGTTGTAACCTTCTCCCTCAATACTATATACAGTCTAGATGATCTTCTGCATTATTGTTGTGACTCAAATAGAAGCTCAGATGGCAGAGAGCACATTTCAAAAATAGAAATTTAAGCAGGTTCAATAACTTGGGATATAAACGTTTTCTGGTTCCAGTTATATTAAAACGCATGGAAATAGAACATGCATGTCAGAGTGCATTTCACTTCCAAGACTGGCTTTGACCAAATCCCCCTGGGAAATACAGGCTACCAAAACTGATGGTGGCTGTTATCTAAGAGCACACCAAAATTGCATCTAATAAAGGCAGAGTTTCAGAATACAGAACCAGCTGAACCTGACTGAGGCTGGGAGGTGAGGAGGGGCATAAACAGGCAATATTTTTGTCTTCTCTAGGAGCTGTGACAAATGAGTGAGACTTCATCCTACAGGCCATTTTTACTTTATCTATTTTCCTCTGCTACATATCTCACCCCTAATATTATTGTCATTTATCATGCATTTAAGATTCATCTCAGTGGCACAAAGGTTTTGGATCATGGAACTTACATCCATAATTGATTCCTCAATGAGCCATCTGTGACTTCTTTCTTGATAAGATAGCTAAAAATTCAGAATTCAGTTTCTTGACTTTCATTTTTATTCATGCCACTTTCTAAAAGGATTTCTGACAATTTCCGCTCATTGATCTCTGTGCTGCCTATATTAATTTTACAGTTATATGATGTGATATATCTAAATAAACAAGGGGATCTTGATCTTTTCTTCTGCCTTACCTTGTGCTCACCTTACCTCAGACTAAAAAATGCTACACTTTTTTTTGACACTTGCTTTTAACTTGTTGTTCTAGCATGTCAGATGAAAGTTAACACTGCATCAAAAAACAGCATGCTTAGTTTTCTGGGCATGTGCAAATACTATTTTTCACTACTGAAATACCTAGAAGATGTGGCAGAGACCAGAATATCATGTTGCAAGCGCTGAATGCACACGTAGGAAAAGCTAATTGCTCCTGTATTTTCAGACTCCAGACTTCAGGACTCTATCACCCACTAAGAATTGGCAGTAGTAATACAGGCTTCCAGAACCATGACTTTTCTTCTGGTGAAGATGCTCTGCTTAAAATGAAAGGTTTTAAGACCTTGCTTTTCTCCCTGAGGGACTCCCCTGGTGCCCAAGGAACAAGCCTGAAGGGATCTGGCTACAGCACATCACTTTGGACTGAAGGCATTGCAAACTCCCAGTTGCAGCTGCTCCACCTGCCATTGCTGTTCCCCCAGCAGCTGCTGCCATGGCCCTCCTTAGAATGAGATGTGGCAGAAGTGCCATAAGTGACCTTCCTTAGATGATTATTTTAACAGTATAGATCATTAGGATATCTTTAATTTTCCTTGCTATGTATTAATTAAAAAGTTCAGCATTTCACTAGGTCATCATTAATACCTAGAAATGTTGCATGAGTGTACTGAATAATGTATCAAGTGCAATTTCATACGTGAGGAAGGAAAGGCTAATTCTTTTTTTCCACAGAAAGAGGATCTTGACTTTTTTTTGTTCTGTGGCCATTTCATGTTCCATACATTGTGCTCTTTGCAGAGATAATGAAATTATCTACTACAAATACTACAAATACTATTTTCTGTAGTGTCTTTTTGGTTTTTGTTTTGAGGTGGATTCTTTGTGGAACAGAGGAAGAAAAGGTTGATAGTAGTTGATGCAGACATTCAAGAGACAAAACTGCAAGTGATAATCTCCATCTCCCCAAAATCTGAAAAGTATAGCAAACTGGGAGAAATATCCAACAGGATTGTGTAATTAATAATATCTGCAGGCTCTCACTTCCTTTCTGTCATTGTCTTGTCTTCCTTCTCACATACTATAAGAAGCAAATCTGTGACAAGGGAAAAAATGGTGTCTTGCAGGAGTTTCAGTATGCAGGCATTTCAAAAACAGAGTTAGAACGGTTTAAACCTTAACTCAGGGTTATGCTTTATGGTACAAATGAACTCTTTAATTACACTAGAAATATTTTCAGGTACTCTGTCTCTTGAAAAGAGGGCAAGAAACCTGTTTTAGTTCCATATTGCATGATTCCTGTCGTTTGCCACTGTAAGCAATGCTTTTAGATCTTAAAAGTACTGGATGCTTTCATGGAACAGGAACAAACTCCAAACCCTGATGAATACTGCGACCAGATGTTCAGCTAGTTCAAAAGGAATGTGATAAGCCAGTACTAACAGACCTTACAGGATAAATAAAGTTCTCTCATAAAATGAAATTTAGGAATTAGGGCATTTGAATAAACTCTGTAGTGAGGTCAAGGGACTCTATCCAATTAACTTCAATTTTGAAATATGCAGCTTTGAAACTGAGCATTTGCTGATAGGCAAGGATGTGCCTCCTGAGACTCATGAGATTCCATTGTATTGTATTCATGTTTAACTACATGCATTTTATTGTCCCATTTTATTGTCTACCTTTCATTCATGAACTGTTTTGCAGACAGCTTAGCACACATGCAAGACTGACCATACTTTCTTTGGCCATGAAATAAACTGAGTTCTGTCAGTTTCAGATCAAATAATCACTGGAGGTTTTTTTCCCCTCCCATCCTTGCTTTTTCAGGCTTTCAGAATAGACCTGTGTTATGCCTTGTTAAGTTGTGCTCAGAATATATACAGTTATACCCAGTTACTGTAAACTTAATTCAGACTAGCTGAAATAAAGATAGCCCATGTCAGAAGAAAACTTACATGAAGGTTTTATTAACCCAGTGTTTCAGCAAATTCTGACAAAATGCAAATAATTTACCCAGTTGAAGACAGAGAATAGCAACTTTGTGGTAATTGTAATACTCGGCTTCCTTAAAGCATCATCAAATATATGTGACAAACATGAAAAAACTCCTGGAAGTGCTGAATTTGCAAGAGATTATGGTTCTATATTTACTGACAAGTAGACTGTTACTGCAAGACTGGTGCTGATGCTCATTAACAATGGCAGTTTACAGAGAAGGGCCTCCTCCATCCTCACAGAATGCCTGTTAGCAGTCCAGGGGTGGGGGGCAGCTTCCTATTGCAACTGCCTTCTCTACTCCTGTGAGTAAGGACGATGCAGTCCTGTGTCGGCTTAGCTGCCAGACTCACACCCGATACCTTTCTGATTTTAAAACACCTGTGACTACTCAGAGGCTAAAGAATGTTGATAACAGACAAAGATAATGTAAGAAGATGTGCAAAATGAACAAGGAGTGAAACTGGGAAGGGTTTCCAGTCTTGTTTGGACCCCCAGAACTGAAAGAAAAGGGATTCTATTTAAAACTCTTTTAATATCCTCCTGAAAGGATGGAGAAAGACACACCTTTATTGGTTTCCACCTGTGCTGCTGAATGCAATTTCTGCTTTAGAACAGTAGAAAACTATGTTCACAAAACTGCATTTCCACAAAAATGAATCTACGTTTTTTTTAGTTTATGGAGAAAGGAAAGGATACACAAAGCTAAAGCTGATCTTGTGAAATACACTGCACTGAACACACCCCATCTCTTTTTAAAAAAACAAATCTACCCACACCAAAATGTAGCTAATCTACACTGCATGAAAACATATTCTTCCTCACTATCCCACACAAGTGGCAGATTCTGTTTTGCTTCTCAGAGAGTGTTTAGTACCATGGCAAAAACTTCTGTCACGAAGACTTAATTATTACTTTTTCCAGTGATGGTACCAGTGCATCACAAAACACTATGATAATTAAAAACTAAACTAGTGTTAGCAGCATAAAAAATGAAGAGGATACTGATGCAGAATACCTGCATTTTGTGTTTATTACCTTACTAATTTATAAAACCATTTAAATGGTTATAGCTCACGACATTATTCTATGCTAACTATAATACAAATAAATACCAGGAAATTAATAGCCGCAGTGAGGAATAAGAGCTTTTAAAATTTAGGATTATTTATCTTCTCAATCATAAATAAATAATTAAAGCTAAAACCTGACTATTTTTACTTTTGCATTTTATTTCTGCTAATTGTTGCACAAATTAAATTGAACATAGTGTGAAGTGAAAGGGATAATTAGAGTAAGGCAATTCAAGATTCTGAAGACTTTATAGTAATTATGATTATTTTCTTTGGAAAATAAGAGTGTCGTTTATCTCTAATATATGCTATGTAATTAAGTCCATATGCAATTATCTTTCTCTTAACATCCACTTCCAATGGGAATTGTTTTCAAAATGTCTGGGTAGAGAGAATATAATTATTTGCAGTGGGACACTCCTGTACCTAAATAATTTCTTAGGGTTTATTCAGCATGACTTCTATATGTTTCCTGGTATGTTTTACTTGTTCTACCTCTTGCTAGACACATTACAGTCATCTCTCTGTCTCTTGTGTCTGCCCCTCTGTTCCTCTCTAAATTGTCCATAACTTGCCATATCCCTCAGCTTTTGTAGGGCTATGTTTCTGCCCTTTCTATGTGTCTACTCATGGCCCATGTAAAGTTGGGCTCCATGTAGTCTTG
Organism: Chaetura pelagica; assembly: GCF_000747805.2. NCBI lineage: Eukaryota > Metazoa > Chordata > Aves > Apodiformes > Apodidae > Chaetura > Chaetura pelagica. The sequence goes on from NW_009952700.1 coordinate 626,413, forward strand.
CTTGAGAAGAGATTGAATGATTGTTGTGCAACCCCCCAAGTCTTTGTTCCCCAGCTGCTTCTGTAGCTAGATAAGCAAAGGGGCAAGAGAAGCTACAGAGAATGAAGAAAATGGCCTTTCAAAATAAGGCTTGATGTTTTGGCTGATAAAGGACTTGACACTGCCTTTTCCCTTCTATAGAGGTCTTTCCAGCCTAATCCTTTCCTAGCTTGTAGTAGGAGATCTGTTGTGTGCAAAATTAAGGAGAGCTTGACTTCTAAAGAAGGTCACTTGGGATGTGCTCCTTGGCCTGTGGAAATCTGACTTAAAAATGCAATCATGGTATGAGCACACTTTGGCTTGTACTGTACTATTTTGTCACTCATGGAACCCTTTTATACCATCAAAGCACAGAATGACTCTTATTGCATGGGCTTTTCTTGTGGCTTTTGTGCAGCCATGACAGGGAATGCCCAGGATTAACCAGGTTCTCTCTCCGTGGCACAGAGCTCAGCTACTAGCAACAGGCTGATCCCATGTGAAGCCTCAGCAGGTACATGTATACCCAGGAACTTATATGGGTAGCCCTTTCCAAAAGTGTCCATAGAGAAACAAGAGGAAACCTAGCATCCAACTGTGTTGCCCTGAAGGAAACCAGTAGCGTAGAGGAAGGTTTTTCTCTGAGTGTCCTATGAGGGCACACACACATATATATGCATATATATGCAGTGGGCAGACACAACTGCTGCAGCTCTTTGTGTCAGTGGGCAGAGGGAGTGGTGTTGGTGTTTAGAAGCAGGTGATGACCTGGATACAGTGGGTAGAGGCAAATTATGGGTATTTCATGGCTTGTTTAGCTTTTATTTCTAGACAACAAAGATGAAGCCATAAAAGGTGAGAATAAAGATGACTGGACACAAGTTAAATTAAGGCTACCTTCCCTGATTTGTTATACTCTTAATGTTCATTGTATTTTACATATTTATTACTCTTAATGTCTAACTTCCTGAAGTAGGACTTTCTGCTTATATAATTCTGAAATGGCAGATGTAGCCAGATAGCAATCCTGCTAATAAAGCTCAGAACATTTTTTTTTTTCTCTATGAAATGTATGGCAATCTGAATGTTAACTGACTAAAGAGTTTTATCGTCCTTAGAGTCTAAGCCAGTACTGAAATAAAATACAAGGCTGTGCGGTATCTGTGCACCCTATACTAATATCCTAAAGCAGTTATTAAATGATTATATGCTGCTTTATTTATGTATCTGTGAAATACTTCCAAACCTCTGCAAAAAAATTGCATGTTAGTACCTCTGATGCCTGTACAGTTTAACCATACTTCTGGGTTTCATTACACTGACTTGGTATGGAAATATAGTTTATGAAATGAATTTGAAACAAAAAAAATAACTTTCTAGGATAGTTGAATATGAACATAAACCGTGTTGGTTTTATCCTTTTTTGTTCAGAGTCTTAACAGATTATCCTCAAAATACACACACCTACATTCAACTCATTGCTTGGTGTGTCACATAAATTTCAGCATTTTAAAATTATTTACTGGTATGTATGCCAACACTTTATAATTTAGGCACCCGTACTTAAATAGTTAAATCAATATTTAAGCTCCTAAACAAAAACAAACTCAGCCTCATAGAACTACAGAGAGCTAGTGGCTCCATTCAGAATTTGCTGGTCTTAGCATTTCTTGACAATTATGCTGTCCTTGTTTGCATGCCTGAAGCAAGTGGCTTTATGTACTCGTTCAGAAATATAAAATTATTATTTGCTACAATGAAATTCTCAGTGAAGTTGGATTAATCAAGGACTAAATAGATTATCACTGTAAAAGGAAATTGCTTTTTTTTCAGACATCTGAGGAAGAAATTTTAGCTAGCTTGCTCAAAGATTCTTCTTTAATCAGCTTCAATATTCTTATCAGCAAAACATAAGAAAAAATTATGACCATCTCTGTTTTGATCTCTAGATTCAGGTCAGTCTTGCCTCAGTCAGTATGTTGAGGGAGAAAATATCTGAATTTGAATGGCATGCATTGTACAAATAGCTGCATTTTAATGATTTTAAATAAAATCTGAGAAATAATCTATCATTCATAAATGAAGGTTGAGGAAGAATCAAAGAGTATGTCTTGCCTTGAAATTACACCGGTGCCAATTTTTGTCTTTTCATCCCCAGTTAATCAATTTCATGATTAACCCCATATTATGCACCAAAGGCAATGAAAGATGCATATCCCTGTGAAGTTGAAGTTGTTATTTGTCACACTGTCACAAGAAAATGGATTGTGTCAGTTACGTATAGCCTTATGTTAATTGTGCTACCTACCAGGGGAAGATAGTGGGGTTCATCTGGGAAAGAGACAGCCTCCCGAGGTCATAATTACTTCTGATCTCATGCTTGCATACCAGGCTGGAGTGCTACAGTTTTGTGTCACAGTGTCAATAAATAATAAGGCAAGGTGGGAAAACATTTGTGATCTTAGACACCACATAGCATTCTTCATGTGGCTGTGAGAAATATATGGCACACAGACTGCAGCTCATAGAGAAAATAGGGGTTCCCAGAAGCTTGTTGTGCTCCTCATGAATCCCTCAGCTCAAATGTGGAGCTGGGCTGGGCCAAAAAAAGCAGTTAATGTAGCTAGAAGCATTGTGGTGGCACCCACACTTACTCATGAGCCATAGCTTTGCCTCCTCTGTGTAGGGGAATAGAAAGGCAGCTCTTTCCATTTATTCAAATGTATCACTTTTGGAAATTCACAAAGGCTGTATAAAATGAGGAAGAATACCTCTTTATTACTACATCAGAAAGAACTTTGTGATTAATCTCAGAACATGCTGTGTATTTTACAGCTTCTTTTCCAAGGCTTAAAGTATACTTGATGTTGTGCAGGGGTAATACTATTCAGGTCACACAGGTAACTTAACATACATTTTCCAGGAAAAAGTTGATTGTTACATCAGTGATCACGAAACCTTGCCAGTGTTTTATTATACAATAAATGAAACCTTTCTCTAGCTACTTAAAGACAATAATACCCTCATGTTTATTGTAATAGTTTCTAAGCCAGTGAGCAAGAACCTGATACTGTAGTCTGTGGGGATACAGGCATATTACTGGTGATGATCCTGTCAGGACACACAAATGAAGCATTTGTTCTTAAAACCAAGCTGGATAGCCTTTGTCTAGCTTGAAAGACACTGCTGCACACAATGAAATCCATTTCTTTTTTGAGAATCCTGAGATGAAAGCAGACAACATGCTACTACCTTCAGTCAATTCTGTTCTATTCAGTGAAGGGGCTGGTATATCTTACCTGATTCAATCTTGATATGATGAAAGGAAGATCAGTCTTGTAAAACTTTGGTCAAGTCATGCTGAAAAATAGCATTGTTCTGTTCACTGGCTATTTGCTATCCCTGATCCCTGTCAAATTCATGTCAAAACCTGTCTTTCCAACAATTTGCACTTCATGCTTAGAGTCACATTTGAAAACAAACTACTTCATTCTGTTTCATAAATTACAGCAAACTGTCTGACCCATGTATATTTTTAGCTGACCACTTTAGGAGTGGTGACAGAAAGGAATAGGTCACTGGCTCGGACTGTGTCTTTTTGCTTAAATAGTCAGAAATAGTAGTAAAATATACAGAACTGGCACGTCTCTTCAAAAGTGGAGGCAGGTGTGTTCCAATTTGCCTCAGAACAAAGCACAGGGAAAGAAATACTGAGTTATAGACCTGCATGAGAAAGAGGGAGTGATTTTCCTTTGGGAGTGGTATGGCATAATGTTGAGTTTAGGCATAGAAATTACTTGAAACAATATTTAGTTGCTATAACTGTACTGGGACTGCCTGCTAGCTGGACTTTACAAATGTGATCAGGCACTCTTCTGGCTGATAGGCAGGTAATTATATTATTAAACATTTGATAGATTTGGGATTATGAGCATGATCTCTCACTTTATTTTTAATATAACTGCTAACAGGCAAAAAAGAAAAAACTGTTTAAAAATGGCTAGGAGTCATTAGGTGTCTCTGAGTTTGTTCAATCTGTTCAGCTCTCTTACCTAAACTGAGTAGAAGTGCTCCAACAGTAGAACAGGGTGTCTGAACTGCACAGAGTCAGCTTCTGTCTGTTGCAGCACTAATGCAACCAAAAGGTGTAGAAATGTGAAAAGATCAAGTATATTTTCAAGTTAAAATTTGGTTCAGAAACATTAACTTCCATTTGATCACATATTTATACATGTTGGGGATTTTATCTTTGCAAATTGGACAGTGAGTTTTCTAAATTGACAGTAGCTCTAATTGGCTCCCCTATCCCACCTTTTAGTGTTTGAATTTGTCCTTAAAAAGCAATTTTTTTCCTTCCTTTTTCTCTTTTAAGATTATCAGAAACACCTGAGTAATTTATCCATGCGTGCAGTCTAACAAAATATTCCAAAATGTTATTACCTGCAATAATACCTAATCATCACATTTAATTTACACTATTTGAAACATGCAATACATTACATGATTGTATTTTCAAAAAGCTGTGTGCCATGTATCAGCCCAAATTATATGGTATTACCATATATTACCAAGCAGGCAACAGTCCACCAAGTGTGACATTAGCCTCACATTGTCAGTGGCAGAGAGGAAGCTGGGGCTGGCATTTTTAAGATATCATGGTTGTCATGTTCTGTTGCTGGCAACACAGAAAAGCTATCACTTATTTTCTTCTGTTTCTTTGTTGGCTAAAGCCATGAGAAGGGTAATTAATTCCTAACTGTTATGTCATGGGAAGTTTGATAATTGCCCTCTTCTGAAACCTTCCTGAAGGGGAGATGGCTGTATTACCATGATGAAAAAAAGGGGTGTGTTTCTATTTATTTATTTATTTATGTATTTATTTTTATTTTCCTATTGTTCAAAACCAGACTTCAAGCAGTAAAGCAAGGTTTTCAAGGTTTTTTTTCCTGTAAACCTCTTACTCTGCCTATGCTGCAATGCTGGATATCTCCTGCCTTAGAACTTTCATGAGTGGGCTGAAAAGAGAGCTGAAAATTCCCGTTTTCTTTCTCATTGCTCATCTTGTAGGTAAGCAGGTTCTGCCTATCACCTGCCTACGCAGCAGAGATTTACTGCATTCAGAGAAGGGCATACAGGGATCTTTTCTCCCTCTTGTACAAATTACTACTCTGACTCTGAGCAAGGAAAGTAAGCAGCAACAATTAATATTTCTAAAGATTAACTAAAACAATTTTATGGTGTTTCCTTTGGTGAGACTAGGTATTTTTGTTGAACTTCTGCAATAACTTACAGAGAAAAGATTTTTGAGATTTGCTGGGTACCAAGGTCTAGACTTAAACCAATATGATCTGTTAGTATGGTGTGTTTCTGTTAACCTCATTTCACTGACTGCTGTCATTACCTGCTTCTGTCTCTGCTGGCCGTGTCTTGCAGGGGTCCTCTCTCTGCTGGACATTGTTCCAGCTCATGGTTGCCATCTTCACTAGCCCTGCATCGGGCTGCTCTTCATGCCTTGTCCATGCCAGTTAATTGAGTGAGGTTTGCTGACAGCTATCCCATATTGGCTCTTGGAAGAGTGCAAGACAGGGACAGGTGAGTACAGCCTCTTGATTCATAGGAGACTCTTAAGCAGCTCACTCTGCTTGGCACATATATATGCAAGATGCATGTGCAAAGCTTTACATCTTCCTCCCATGCTGTAGCCTTTATAGTGGTGATGTCATACGTGTTTAAGGATAAAGCATCCACACATTTCAGGTATAGTTAATTGGTTTAGCTTTGTACACCAGTACATAACTCTTCATTCTGCATGTAACTCTCTGCTTTCACAGACATGGCTCTCAGTGACATATAAAACCAGTTTTAAACCCTTTTAGTCCTTTAGTCTTTTCCTATTTTCTCCCCTTTGCTTCAGGACAGAAATTACAATATTGTGGCCTTCTTATTTGAGTTTCTTGTTCCAAATGGATAAAATAATGGGAAAGTTTTCCTTTACTTTAGTCCTAAATCAACAGATTTATATTAGGAATTGGGCATGGATGGATTTGTGGACATTTTGTGCCCCCTCTTTTACTGCCTTCTGGTCCTCCTCCCCAGAAAAATGTACTTAGAAAAAACATTTTTATTATCTTTTTTTCACCTTTTTCATGTACATTAAAATCCCACTGCTATTATCTTGAATAGGAGAAGGTGTGAAGCTTAACATCAGAAAGATGAGAGATTAAGTTTGGGAGGTCACCTGTTTGTACGGCAAAGAGTACACAGCTGATCTTATTCCATTATATTTACATCTGAAAGACATAATACAAATCCATCACATCTACCTAGATTAAATGCTACAGTATGGTTAATTGTGCTCAATCTTAAAAATTCATTCCTAAACTGTTGTGTCTGGTAAATTGGAAAGAGAATTCCATTTCAATGCAGCATGGATTCCATTATCTGTCTATGAGAAGTTTATCTTACTGGGGTGTCCAAACCACTGAAAAGGAGAGTTTGTGGTCTGTCATAGATCCTAAGGCAAATACACAGATTTAGCATATAGAATCCAATTATTCTTTTGGATAGGAGGAAGCCAGATATAAAACAAATTTAAATTTGCTACTTTCCAGTGTTGGAGTTTTTATTAAGTGTCATTTGACCTTTACTTTCCATACATCTGAGAATTGCTGTAGTTTGACCGCAATCATATATTAAAGATTCATCTCTTTAAGGTATTGATAGATGCATACAACCAAAGGCCAGATTTTTCTCATAGGAATGTCATCTGTAGTAGATCTCCTGTTAAAGTATTTATTTGGCATTTCATAGATTTTCAAGGGCAGGCAGGAGCATGCTGATTATGAAGTCTAACTTCCTGCACTAGGTACATTAAGTACCTCATCCAATTAATTTATGCTGCAAGACTACAGCTTGCATTTAAAACTACAGATACAGCTTTTTAAATTACACTGACTTGAGGTAACAGAAATTGCATTGATTAGGTTGGTCTGCCTGGTTGCTCCAGTGTGCTTTATTGCACTTGGCATTAAAATGTGCAGGGCATTCTGAGTCTTATTTGTTTTTATTTTTCTTTCCTAGGTTGAAAGTCTGAATTCCTTGTCATGTTAAAACATACTTGCTGACTTCAAAGTTCTTCACTATTGCCTTGCAGTTTAAAAAAATCATAGTAACTGCTTTGAAGGCTGTTATCTTGCAGTCAGACACAAATTGATGCGAACTAAGTTTTCCTTAAGCAAACAAACTTTCACATTCCTCAGAGTTAAAAAAAATGTCACATGGTTTGTACATGGCTATTGGATATGTTTCTTTTTCTTCCTTTTTTTTTTCCAGGAATATTTCTACTTCTCCGCTCATTCTAATCTGGTTCTTGTTTTTTTTTTCAATTTTCCTAGAGTTGGAGGTGAATATTTAAAAGATGAAAAAAGTCAGTTTAGTGAAAACTGCAAGAGAAAGAGTCAGGGCAGCTATAAAAATACTCATGCAAAATACTTGCCTTGTCACATTGCACAAATACGTAGACTGGTTTTGCATTGGAAAAATAAGAAAAATTCATATGCAAGGTCATTTCATTTACTTGATGCAGCCACAGGCTCAGTGGATGTTACACGGGGTAATTTTCTGTTACAGTATGTTGTCTTTCCTACCTCTGAGGAAGTATTGTTTTATCCTTTCTAGGGATTTTTCATATTGGTCTACAGGAATAAAATAGCAGGGAAATCCTGCTACAAAAGCAGAAGTACTGATACAGAGGAATATTTTTTTTTAAGCAACATAATTCAAAGGAAAAAACAGAACAGTGAGAAAACTGAAATGTGGAAATCATAATGTAGAATATCTGAAATATGTGTTATGACACTGCTCTCCTACATCCTTATGCCACAAGATCAGTTCGGTGCCACTGAGAGAGAGAAAGTTGATCCTTAAGTGTAATGTAGGCTTTACTCAGGCTAAATTTCTTCATTAGCTTTTCCCTTAAGTGTTTTACATGTTATTACTGACATTTCTTTAGTATAGTAGAATTCAAAATAGTATTTTAATTTCAAGTAAAATTACAGGAGACAATATTCTGACTGGAAGGCATTCATCCATAGTTGTCATGTTATTCTAAAGAAATAATGAGGAAAAACTATACCAGCACACTTTCTCACTCATCATTAATGGTATTATTCTCAGTTAATCTCATATGGACATAATCAAGCAAATCAGATTCTTCCCCCATGTTAATAATATATCCGGGTAACTCGGTCACATAAACTTTACATTGAGATGATCAGACTACTTTCCACAGTTAAATGCTTTTAGCCTCTGGAAATCTGTTAGTTTGTTTGCCATAGCAGTAGTATTTATACTGAACAAAGTTTACCTTTTGGTACCACTGCATGATAGATCATGTCTGTGCAGTTATTACCACAATGGGTCAAGAACTTATAGGCAGAAGTACAGCAAACATGAAAGAACAAATCTGAGAGAGGGAGGTAGGGTGGTGCAAACTGCATCTCCCAACTGCCACATTTCAGCACAGGTTTTAAAAGACGAGAAACAGGCAGTACTTACAACATATTTCTTTCTGACAGTGGGTCTCTTTTGCCTTGTAAATCCCATTTTACAGCGATTCATTTTACTTGGTGTTGTCTCGCACACTGGTTCAGCTGCAGCCTCTTCTGTTTCAGTGTTTTAAGCTGTTGTGTAGTTGGCCTCAGAACCTCTGTAGCTCCGGCTCCAGAATCCCAAGGGTCGACCTCGAGTTTCCCCTGGTGCTTTCTGCCAGAGGCTCCAGTTGGGACCATTGTGTCCGGCTGCAGTGTAGAGCACGTTCTTGATGTCTGGCCCTGTTCGAACTGGTCCAAGGGCCATTGCCTGCACAATCTCCTTTTTGATCTGCTCAAAAGCTTTCTGTTGGTCAGGGCCTCATTTGAAATCATTCTTCTTTCTGGTCACCTCATAGAGAGGTTTCACAATGCCACTATTGACATTGCTCATGCATTCTTCTCTATTCCTATAGCACCAGAGTGCAGGCCACAGTTTGCTTTCACCTGGAGGGGAGTCCAGTACACCTGGAATCGACTGCCCCAGGGGTGGAAACACAGCTCAACCATTTGCCAAGGAACCAAGGAAGTTGTCTTCTGTGATCTCTGACCTTCCTTTGAGCTTACGTAAATATATGGAATGGAATATCTCTTGCCAATTTTGCTGTCTGTCTAACTCAGCCTCCTACGGGGGGGGTCACAGATCTCCCCACAGTGTCTGAGCTGGCACAGCGCAGGTGCGGCCTTGAAGCCTCAGTAGTTAGAAAAACATTCCACTGTCTTATCAGCCTAGCAGAACACACTGTTGCTAGTTACAAGAAAGCTTACTGAAGGAAAAAAAAAAAATCAGTAAAAAAGAAAAATTGGCTTCATCCTGGCTCAAACCAGGACATAAGCGTCATGCCATAACATATGATTGATACCATAAGCAAGAAGTCTCAAACTCTCAGCAGGACTTATTTTTGGAAACAAATATGTCAGCTGAGCTCTGGTACACTGATGTTTATTTATTTATTTACATGTGTAGTTTCTGAGGTTCTGTTCTCCTTTTTTATATATATTTAGTGACTAGTTTAACAGAATAGTAGTTTTCATCTTATATTTTATTCACACTTTTTCTTAGTATCTGTCTACAGGTTAGCAATTTATTTAGTTCCGTATCAGTGATATATTTTTATTTAGTTTTCTAATGTGCCTTGTGTATTTCTTCTTCCTGTCTTTGATCTGTTACCATGAATCACTCAGTAAGACCTCACAGTTTTTATGAAAACTTTGATATATTAAATCTGGTATGAAGAGCCACAACAAAGTGGAGGAGAGTGGACTAGTATTAAAATAATAGGTCAGAGGAAAGATGAAAGGACTAAATGTGTGTTTTCCTTGGAATATTACGTTTTTAAGTACCCAAAAAACTAACAGGTATCTTGATGGGAAGTGTCGTAGAGGTTTAGAGATCAAGTAGCTGAAAGTAAAATGACTGAAAAAGAAAAAAGAAGGTGGTCTCCAGAGGTCAAACTTGGACACTCGTCCAAATTATTTTCTCAAGCTGCTTTTCTATCTCTACAGGTTGCCTTACTACTTGTTTCGGGGCATATGCACTGGCATCTCCCAAAGTAAATTACACAAATTGATTGCTGGAAGTAATGTGCTAACACAAAAACCTGTGGTATCTTCATGCAATACAGCTGCTTGAATTGAGTTTATTTTGGTTTGTTTTGGCTTGTTTTTTTTTCCCCTAACCCTTGGATTTTAAGTAATAGAAAGAGATAGAGGAGAAAAAAACCCCTCACTTTCTCATTTTGCATTGAACCTGTAGGTTCTACTGAATCTTTGCTATTTTGGGAAAAGGCAAAGGGACATATTATCAGTCCACTACTTGTAGACATGTTGACCAAAAACTTTTAACTTTCTCATACAACAAAAAACCCCTAGATCTGCTTCATCTGGAACAATCCTTCCCTAAATTGCATTCTTACTGAGAAAATCAAAAGCCCTGTGATTCTCTCTCATTGTCCTCATCTAAAACTTTTCTCTTTACAGAGCAGAATCTTACTCAAGAAAAACAGCCAGGTGGATTAGGTGGCCAGGCAAATAGTTCAAACAGTGAATTTCAGTTATTCAGCCTCAGTAAATGGCTTGCAGACAATTATAAAGTGAAGCATTTCACAAAACATATTCAAAGGTCAAGTTCCAAGTGCATTCGTTTACAAGGAGATCTTGCTCTTTTTCTAATGTCAAAAAATGCTAAATTAAATTGCAGTGATAGCTGGTGAAAGACTACAATGGCATGACTATGTTTTAGTATCTGTAATATCTAATTAGCATGTGACAGTTTTTAAATAATTACATTCTTTAAAAAAGCAATTACATAAAAGCAAGAGTTCAGGACATTATAGGTAATATCAATTGCAAATATGTTTCAAAATCATTAATTTTTCTTTCCTCCCCATTAAACATTTTCTATGTGTGCTTACTTACAGTATTCTCTTGTAACTCATTGTATGGGGGCAGAGATTTAGTACCATGCATTTGTAGAAGTACAACCATAGTTAGTGAGACTCTGTAGAGTTTAAATAATAAAAGTAAGTTCCTTTTTACACTGCAAAAGAGTGAGTTTCTTCCAGGGTCTGTCAGACAGAAAAAATGTTTCAAAACCATGAACTAACCAGGCTATCAACTTTAATGATTTTATTCTTTCTTCTGCAGATCTCCCTCTACTGCTTTTACCCAACTGGTGGTCTATTTTGAAGAGTAACTTTTTTCTTCCCTGACAGTAACTAGTCAGAGTAAGACAGACAGAATAAGACAGTTCTCAGAGGGTGGAGGGCTGATGTGTTTAGACCATACACAATTTCCCTGAGCTTCTGCAGTAGAGACAGGAAGGGACAAGACCCCAGGATATAAAGCCCACACCTGACCCCACACTATGAAACTTTTGATTTGTCCAGCACATTCAATTTATAGCTTTTACCTTATATGGTGACACACTGCTCACCCATTTGTGTAGGGTTGATATGACTATTTTAGTCCAAAATAAACAAATGATAACAGTTTACAGGTTCAGCCTCCCAGAATTCTCATGCAAAAAGTAAAAAAACCCAAACAAAACAAAAACATTTTAAAGCATATGTTTTTACTGCTGTTGTCAGCCTCCGAGTCAATGACACAGACATATTTCTCAGTGTGGAATATTTTTCTCAGTAGCGACTTAGTGGCTGAAATAATGAAACACTTAACAAATATGTGTAATGATTCCTTTTAGCAAAAAAGCTTTTAATTCTCTGGTTGTGCTCCCTTTCTTTACTCCAAACATTATTCACTTTCAAAACATTAATTCCAGTGAATAAACACATAGTACTGTCATTGTGGTGCACTGGTATGTCTTGAACAAACATTTTTTGGTAAAAATCTTAGTGCTTCCATTCCCATTTGCATTATGATGAAGTTAAAATTGATGTTACCTCTCACTGACAGATGAAATATACTACACAAAGGCTTCAATCCCCCTTCCCTGTATTGAATCTCAGAAATGCAAAGATTGCTTAATCAGAAATCAAAATGCATTACGGTCTTGGAGTGAACAGTTAAGACCACCATTAGTCTAATATATCTACAACTGTATTTGGTTTGTAATGCAGTCCTTTTGAAATTTCGCAGCACAATCACAAATTACAGAGATGAAAGGAAATCAAAAGGACATCTAATCCCTTTCTTTGCCCAACACCTGTCTAATTCCAGATAGATATCTATCTCATGTATTCTTAAAAACCCTCTAATATAAGATGTTTTGCTGCCTCGCTAGGCAGTCTCTTCCAGTGGGCTTAATTCTCCCAGCATTAGAAAATGTATTGTTGTATGTCACCTGAATCTCTTTTAATGCACTTTAAGCTCATTACTATTTATCCTTATTGCCATGGACACAGAGAGTTTCTCTGAGGCTTTTTACTACTTGAAAGCTGTTATGTCTCAGCACTGTCCTCTCTTTGCTAGACAAAACATCTCTGTTAAATCATGTTTTCTCTTGTTATTTCTCTCATCTACCGACCAGTTGGCCCCCGTCTTTCATACTGTATGGTCTTGCCACTGCTGAGTGAAAAGGATTTCAATGCACATTTTGTAGGCTGCTTGTACCTCCTGGTATACTTTTTCATAATGGCTAATGCTGTTGTCTCATGTTTAGTTCATGATCCTTTAAAACCTGCAGATCTTTCTTGCAAAGCCACTACCTATTCAATGATTACTCATTTTGAATATGTATGAAAAGAAAGAGACCTGCATCCCTTTTACCATATCAGTGAGTTAAATCAAGCCTCCAAAAAGATCCAGCTGATGCCCTGGACAGCTGTCTGTAACTTTCTCTGTAATCTTCCCCTGGTCCCCTGAGGCTTCAGCTGGACAGAGGAAAGATTGTTGAGGGATTCAGAAAGAAAACCCACACCATGGAGATGTGTAAAATCTTATAGGAAAGAAAATGCAAAGTGTCAGTGTGGTTGGTGGTGCAGATATGGTGGGAGATGGCAACTCAGCAGTGTTACAGATTTTTCCCAGTGAGCATTACGCATCAGCTTTCCCCCTGCTGACTGATGCCTGCCTCACTAGCCATGACTGTTCCAGTGTTTTGTCAGGATGGCTAAATAATGCTTGTTATGTCCTAGATACCTTCTGTGGGCTCAGGACTAAATCCTTGCTTTACCAAGTTGTGTGCATCTTGCTTCTAGCAGCTCCTTATGCCCAGCCCAAGGTGCCTGGAGAAAGTGCCCCATAGTAGGGAAGGGAAGCAAGCATTTGCAGAACCTCACGGTTGGGGGTAATAAAAGGAGTGGATTTGTGCGGGGTGCTAGGAGAGGAAGATCCCTTGGTGACAGGAAGCTGTGAGACTGCAAACTGAACCTATACCCTTTGCAACACTTTCTTTCCTGTTGCCATTGTCACCACCTTGTTGTGCTTGCACAGCCACTAACAGCCCAGTTGCTTCCAATGAACAGTGTAAAGTCAGGCAAGAAGATCTTTGCCTTTCTGGCATTGGATGCCAGGGACTTTATCCTTATAGTAGCTGAATAATGTAGTTGATCTTTCTCTCAGTGTAATTATATTGATCATGTTGTGGTGTCATTTAATTACAAACTTAGCCCTAATCAGTAATCTTAAAACATGTTGTTACACGTTTCTAGTGATCCAAGAATATATAGTAATTTCATTTCCTCTTTTCCTTTTCAGTTCTTTAAAATACAAATTTACTGAAACGCTCTGTTTTTAATGCAGTTCTGGAGCAGAATTAAGGAATGAGACAGTACTGATCAATTAAGCAGTGCTGATTTCTGCTTTCTGGTACAGGCCTCTTCTTCTCTACCCCTCTGCTTTCATGCCTTGAGATTTTTCTTTCACTCTGCCTTACCATTTAAGCATAACTGGTAGCACCACATAACTATTTTTTTTTTAATCTTGAGGAAGTATATGACTCATAAATAATCCAAAAGAAGTATCCTTTTTCACAGCTGCTGCATTTCCTTCCAAATGGAAGCAAAGCCCAATTGTCCTTGCAATGCAATGCAAATTCCCTTTGCTGCGGCAAGGTTGAAAAGTGTACTCATGAACATGCGCAGCAGCAAGAGAATCTGAGAGCCAGACTGTTGGCCATTTTCTTAAAGTTCATTTTCCACTATGACAGGAGAAACTGAGTTTTAATTCATACTCTGTCTTATAGATAATAGATAGCTAATTCAAGACTCATCTGGGTAGAATATGTATTTTAAATAGCAAAAGTTAAATGCCTGTCTACCATTGCAGTATAGAGGTCAGCAGCTGCTGACACTGCAAATCTGCTAAATTGTTCTTTTCCTTCTCCCAAATCCCCTCCTCAACCCTTTCTCAGCTCATGTTTTGTTTATCTCATTCTCAGAAGAATCACTGAAATCAGTATTGTACTTAATATCAACAGGGTTAGATTGGGCACACATTGCACTAGAGTTAGCCTCAGCCAACACTTAAATCACTGCTAAAATTGTACCTACCTATACATGCATACTTTTGTAATATAAAAATTGAACCCCATAATGGTGTAATCTAGGAATACTAGGGAATACTATTTGCTGTCTGCACCGACTTTCTATTAGTATTTGTTAACAATAAATTGCATTAATATTTTTTTCTATTAAAGACTGAGGTACAAACATTTGAGCCACAAAATAAATAAGGAGGAGAGAGAAATTAATTCTCAATTGATTAGGATACAATTCCATTCTGATACGATTAGTGTAGTATTGTTGATGTAGTTGCTAAATTTGAGCTGAATATATACATTATATATAGCTGCAACGATATAATAAATAATGCAGACTACAGCCATTTATTGTTAATAATGTAGGTATTTCTCCATTTACCATTCAATGGAAGACAACAAGGAAAGTCCAGGATGCAATGAAAGAATGTTCTGTTAACCAACACAGCTATAATGAAGTGTGAAAAGCAACTTACAGAGTATTAATAAATGTGACAATCATCTTCAAGATGCAGCAACCATTAGTAACTTTCAGAGTTGTTTGAAGTTATTTTTCAGTAAAGATAGATTACAAATGGATCTTTCAGAAGGGAAACTTTAAAAACTAGGTTTTCATACTTTGTTTATTTAATATCTGCTAAAGCAGTTAATGGCAAAAGACAGAATTTTAACTTTGAAAGCCTTATCTGTGAATATTTTTAATATGTGATCTTTACACCTTAAACTCAATGCAAATTCAGAGCACGTACTTGCTTTTACATTACTGTTTTAAGCTCAGCTTTTTAAAAATGCAAAGAAAAAGTGCTTCTAAATTGCAGTTTGTAGAGATACTGAAATAGTAAATAAATTATACACAAGTAAGTATTTTTTGGCTTGAAATTTGCCATCCATCAAACTTTAAACATTTAGTGGGATTATGTAGAATTTGATGACAGTCACTGAATTCTTCAAACAAAGCAGAGAAAATTGGTTTTGGAGCAGATTTCAGCCCCTTCACCTTTCCAGCTCCTTGGCAATGTGTCTGGTAGGCTGCTGCCAAGCATAGACTTCCAGGCTTGTGACTTCCTATCTTTTTAATTTCCTAGTGTTTTCCAACTCATTCCTACACATCCCCCCCAAAAGATTGCCCGTGAAGGCTGAACAGCGACAGAAGCTATATTTCAAAAGATATGTAGACTGTTCTATGTCAGAATGATAGGAAATTTTAAATATATACAATTCTCAACTGATTTGACCATTCTCTGCTGTCCCTATCTTTGCTACTTTTAATATTCTAGCAGCTGTGTGGTCACCCACCAGAGTTTAACTCTTAACATTTAGCATAGACAACAAGAATCTAGCATCCAGGTTAGGAAAGGCTGTGGAAATGGTAGCATAAAGGGTTTTAATTTATAGATTACAGACAAAAGACAATGCTTCACACCAGCAAACTACACAGGCTGCCCCACACTTTCCTCTGCAGTATGTCTAACTTCACTAAAGAAAGTTACATAGAAATTCAGAGACTCAAAGTAGAATAAATGGTCCTGGATATAATTTCTTCAAAAACCTTAATTGATATGTTTTCAGTGTACTATCTCCTTCAAAACTGCTTTAAAAGTGATTGTTAATATCATGTAATGGTCTGATAAATATGCTTCTTTGTAAAAAATCTTAGAAAAATACAACTTTCACTGTGGATGGGATTTTGTTCAAATGAAGTAATATTATGCTAATTATCTGTGCAGTCAGCTTCATCAAACCATTGTGTCAAAGACCCTGTAAAACCTATTGTATAAAATCTTTATGAGAATCCTCACACAAAGCAGTATTCTTTTAATATCTGCAACAAAGCTTCTAATATGTCAGGGGATACACATTGAGTCCTGGGTTTAGTTAACCCCAGCCATTATGCTCTTCTAAATGTCAATTTTCAGTGCGTTCACATTCTGACTTCAGGTGTGAATGCCATGTGCAGTAGCAGTTACTTTTACATGGAGCCATTTTAATGTGCATTTGCACATGTAGGCAGTCACTATTGAGTGCATTTAATCATAGAATCATAGGGGTTGGAAGGGACCTCTGAAGATCGAGTCCAGCCCCTCTGCTGCAACAGGAACATCTGGGGCAACTACACCCTTTCTTTCTCTGATCTTCCAGTGTGCTTCTCTAAACAGCCAGGTCTGTAGCTCACTTTCAGCCCACGCAGTCACACTTATACATCAGTAGGTATTCTGACCACGCAGCTGGTGGTCCTCCAGAGATACACTCTGATTTGTCATCATCTTGGGCAAGTAAAGGAAACCTACTCCTGTAGCCTCTCTTTGCTTGCAGTTGAATAACAATCTTGCCTATTAGCGTATTTTCACCAAATGATAGTTCACATGGCTTTGTGAAAATGGTCCTTGCGAGATAAATATAACTTTGTTGATTAGATTTTGAGCCTGGTTGAGTAAAATAACTTCCAGCTTCCAAGTTATGCTGCTTAGATTTGACATTGGGAATAAAATTAATTTCTAAAGAACTGGCTAGTTGGCTGACCTTAAGGTGTTGGACAATACTGCAGCTTTATCCAAATGAGATAGATGTGGCAGAAGTTTTACAGAGCTCTATAGTCACTTGGTATGATGGCTCCAGTTGCATAAAATACTCTCTTAATATAGCCAATTGTAAAGATGGACACATCCAGGAAAAAGAGTATGGATTGCAATGCAAAGGGAATGTGCAGCATTCTTGAAAGCAGCAGTTCAGTTAGAATTATTTCAATATAATGGTGATCAAAACCAGTGATACAACAGAATAGGGCTCACGTGATGGTGATTTATGCAGAAGGGTGGACTTTTCTGTCTTCATGTTTGTCATTGGTAAGATGAATGTTAGAACAGCTTGTCCAGTCTCTGTTTACAAGGCCTCTTGAGGGTGAGGATACTGGCCTCACTCAGGAAGGTGGCACCTAGACGTCTCTAACCAGAGGAGGTGTGATGGCAGCCTGCTGCTGTCATGAACACCTGGCTCCCCACTGTACTAAAGCAGCTGAAGATGCCTTCTGATGGATGTGGTGTCCCTAAGGCTCTGGGCACATGGAGAAACTCATTGGTTTTCAACTATAGCCAGCCTCAAAGATGAGAGCAAAGTGGCCACATGGGAAAATTAGTTTTGCCTCTGATTCTACTAATAGCATCTGGCCCTGCCTAGAAAGGAGCATGGGTAGATGTCAATGTAGCCAAGGTGACAGCTCTAGCATGAGCTATGACTTCAGCAGAGACATCATTATATAGAAGCCTTGGTAAGCACTGTAATGGTGTGGTAGGATCTCCATCCACACAAAAGTGGGTGATAAGGAAACATCTGTACAGCCCTTAGGATCTAACAGCACGCAAAACCCTCAGCTGGGTCATGGAAAAATTCTGTTTAGAATTTGAAATTTGTGTATATTTTTATAAGCAGTGAGAACAGAGAAATGTTGTAAAGGAGTCTTCTGGAAGGAGTAAAAGCATTCTGAAAAGCTGTGCAACTGGATTTCTTAGGGAGTGGGTGCATTCCTGGAAAATAAATTATAATCAGAGAGGAATTAGGCTTTAATCAGATGCTTTTAAAATGGGAGATCAAACTGAACGATCAAATGAACTTACCTGTACCTAAGATGTCTGAAAATGAAACATTGAGGAGTAAATAATATGAACAGTAGGCTTATTTTTTATTACTTTGGTTTATGTTTTGCTTTTCTTTAAGCTAAAATAAAGAGCATAAAATCTTTGAGGAAAAACAGTAAGTTACATTTTATGTGTAGATCGAGACACAAGTATTTGCAGCATGATTATCACATAAGACATTGCACCTGATAGAGAGGCAGCACAATATATTTCCCTTTCTAACACAACACTAAGTATATTTCTTTACTCAGACTTACCAAGTATCACTTCTTCTTCAAGATGAGTCTTCCTGGTTACATGTTTTTCATCTTCTCCTTCACTACAGTGTCAGTCTTCTAATAACATTATTGATTTTTCGACGTGTGAGATATCATTAGCAAGTTTGCTGATAAAGGTACCAATAGTTGAAGAAGTGTATATTCTATTAGTAGCCTCAGAAAGAGGAAACATAACTGCTTGAAAGGAACCTGACTTATGATTCATGAGAGCATATCAATATGTAGGCATATTGTGAAATGGCAGAATATAGAAATATAGCTGGTAAGTCAAAAGAGTAAACAGAGAGGTAGCAGAAAGACAGACATTGTTTCAATGTCTTTCTTGCATTTTCCTACTGCTTTTCCATGACCGGACTTCATATTTGCAAACACAGGTCTACAGTGGAAATTTCTTAATATAAATTTAACATTATATTGGACCAATACAGTTATGTCAGTAAAATCCCTTTCAAAAGGTTTTAAAAATATATATCTGATTAGTTTTACTTTTAGAAAAAATAGTGAGCTAAGAGGATTTTCACAAAGGGTTTTACATGTACCAAGCTGCTATCATAACTAGTAAAATCTTTCTCTGCTGACAAAATAGAATGCCCAACTGGACCTTTTAACATTACTGTCCTTTTATGTGCTCCTTAATATTTTCATATTACAATAATCCCTACTGGCAGAAGATTAGTATGTCCAAAGGCTTATCATGTAATTAAAAAAGGCACAAGATGGCAAAAAAAGAAGCTATTTTATTTGGTATAAAGACAAAAAAAATACTGAATGGCTAACTCAGAAATGTCCATGATGTTGGATAGTCCTGTCGGAGACAGTAGGACATGTTTACCCCCAGCTGCAAAGTAATAACATTGCTGCAAAGTAATAAAATTACTGCATTAACCATGTTCAAGTCACAGAAGTACTCAGCGTTCCCAGTTAAGAGGTTGTGTTGGTAGTGCTTAATTTTTTTTTTCTGTGTTTTCAAAACAAACCAGGACTAGTTACATAAAACAGAGTCCTGGTATATTTTTGCTTGACGGTTCATTGCAATTAATAGAAATAAGGTAGGAAACAGACTGAAATCAGAATTAATATGTTGGTGTTCATTATTTCCATGTATTAATTTGTTCCAGCTCCACATAGATTGTGGCCAACTGTATGTAGGAAGGTGTTACTGGTGAAGAGAAAGATGAGAAGAGATTTGAAGTAAGGAGGCGTTTGCACTAGAAGATTACCTGAATCTCGCTTGTTTAGCATGGCATAATGAAGGAAGAAAGCTTTCTCTCTATAGATACACCATAAAGTAAAGAGAAGGAAGAAAAGCTATTTGATTTGAAAGAAAAATGTGGATGAACATTAAAAAAGTAGTAGGGACCTGTCATGAATAAATATAGATTTGGGGAGTGAATTCAGTGCAGTATTAAAGCAGTGCCTAATTCCATACTTTAAAAATAATTCATTCTCTAATAGAAAGTATTGATTTTCTGAATTTGTATGAGTTTAAATCTTTCTCTAATACTGTTTGTTTTCCAAATATCAAGTTACCGGCTTTAAAAGAATCATCTCTGCTACTGTATGTAGTTTATTTTGCTTAAAACTCCAAATGGACCAAACTCCTTTCTTCCCCAGCACTGAAAGTAAAGAAACAGAAATAAAATGCAAAGAAATTGCTTTAAAAAACAGCAGCAGCAACAATGACAAAACCAAAAAATCCCTGTTGTTTTTCAACCAAGTACGGATTCTGGAGGGTTTGTTTTTTGAAAGAATTGGTTGTAATTTAAGCTGCATAGAAAATTTTTGTATCTTCATATAACTCCTATCATACCTCCTATACTTCCAAGTATGACATGTAATTTAGTTTACATTTGTAAGGTAAAATTAAGAAATAACTGAAATGCAACTAGATGATGGATTTACTGCATTATAAGAACGGTTTGCACATGTCATTTCCTTAGAGATCTTAATAAATTAAATGCACTTCCTACTCCAAGACTAAAAGGCTAGCAGCATGGTAACAGGTGGAATGTAGGAGAAGGAGGAGATAATTCAGTGTTAAAAACTGCCAGGGCCCTAAGGGCATGTATCTGTAGGCACTAGTTGCCCAGAGCAGTCCCACCTGAGACCCCAGCCATGCACTTTCCACCCACATGTCTGGGGTCTCCGTCTGAGCTGGGGTCCTTGCTGGGGGTTGGCTACAGGCAGCAACTACTGCAGGGAGCACTGCAAAGAAGCAGGAGCCAAGAGTAGAAGACAGGCCATGCCTACGTCCACGAGGGATCCAGTGCAGAAGAGTGGAGCAGGTCTGCTGACAGCAGCCAGGGTTAACCAGCAGCTGCCTGGTGATGGATGGGCAAGTCCTTCCTGCCAAGGCCATCTGAGGTCAAGCTGGGCAGTCATCTGTGGTAATAAAGGGTCACAGCTCAGGACAGGCTTACCTGCAGCCCCCCTTGGGCAAGGAGTGTGGCAAGGACTTGTCCTGAAGCACAGCTGCCATGCTGAGGGTGTGTGAGGGGAGCCGTTGGATGAGACTGGCCTGGGCAGCTAAGGGTTACTGGTGCACCCAGGGCTCTGAGGAAAAGTACTGCAGAGCTCCCAGATTTGCAGCACAGAGGCCTTTCTGAATGGGAGCATGAAAAACTAGTTGAAATTGCAGCAGTAGCTCCTCCCTAGACCAGAGCCCACTGCGCCAATTAACATAGAATAATGTCTCCGAGGTGCTTACAGTCTACATAAATAGGACAGGTGAACAACAGGTAAATGAACATTCACTGTCCCAGTTTGATTGAAAAAAGATGTAAAGAAGACTCCTTTCTTTCTCTGCCACAGGTTAATGCCAGATACAAAACTGCACACCAAGTTTTTAACCTCTTATTTGTGAGGCTGTCCTATCACTGAAGTTTCCACTGAGTCTGACGCTCAGGCTTGCACTCTATGAGACATGGGAGCACAGAGCAGGAGAAGGGTAGTCCTCGATCAGCATCTGCAGACTTTGCAGTCCAAGTAACAAGAATAAATCATTCCCATGCCCCTACAATAGTTAAAGGATTTTGTTCTTCAACTGAAAAGCCCAAATTGAACTTTTACCTTTTATTTTACCTTTTCTTTTACCTTTTTTTTTTATTTTTTTTTTTTTTTTAATCCTCTGCATACTAAACACTTTATTTTTGTAAAAGCCTTTTGTTGCTTTTTTTGAAAGACAGCACTGTTGTACATGCTTAGCCCACCTTAGCCCAGCTGTGACTTTGCAGTGTTAAATCCTATTATCTTCAGGGGAAGCAGTGCAGACCTCCTAATCCCTATCTGAGTGGCAGGAAGATGGAGCCATGTTGATACTGGAAGCAGTACAAGCCATCAGAAACTGCTGGCTCTGCTTGCACACTTTTGGTGTGTTTGGTCAGTACCTGGGATTCTGGGCAGTCTCCCAGTCATAGGTTTGCAGGTAGCTGGTGGTAGTATGTGGCTACCTAAGCATTACCTTCTTTCCATGGTTAACTACTTCTATGAATCAATCATTGCCACATCTGAACAGTGATTTCCTGCACACAACTAATTATGAAATAGGAAGAGATTCTACTAAAAAGTAGCATTTCTGCTCATCTGAAATTCTATAAATGCCTTGGATTCAACATGAATGGCTTTTTCCACTCAACAGGTTTGAGTTTTAAAATTGTATGTGCATCATTGGTTTCAAATATTCTTTTTGTCCCAGTTTTTGAAAGAAATACTTTATAGTTGAAACAATGGGACAGTTTGTTTTTTTCAGAGAACAATGAGGTGTCTGAAGAAAGCTGGTGCAAACTGACACAGATGAAGGAAGACTGTGCTTTTCTACTGTTTGTGTCTTTTATATTAGAGAGGCGACTCAGGCTTAGGTGCTGTGAAATGGCAATTTCTTTGTGGGCAACTTACTCTAAAGCTGTGGACACAAAGGGGTCACATATTCTGGTACAGCTCTAGTGAAGTCAATAGGTCTCTATTTTGTACAGGCTGCACACCAGAGCTATAGAAGCTTAGTTAATTTTCATTGATTCTTCACTTTTTCTTCCTCAGTGGTAAGAGGTATTTGTTATTATTTAAGTCATATACTGAAGTCATGGGTACCTTAAAACATTATGTATCATTCAGGAAAGAGTAGAGACTACACAGGTGGCTTGGATTCAGAAAGAACTTATCCATTGTGTTTATAATAACAAGAATACATCTGTCACAATCTAATTGCTTCATCCTTTATACGCCAGGATTTTTCTGACTTTGTAACTCATAATACATTCCTATTTACTTAAATAGAAATAATTTGCTTAAACACTTTCCTTCTTAATACTTTATTATTCAGCTTACTGTCTGTGTTGGTTTTCATGAGGCATTAATCAGATATATCAGCCTCTCTCTGGATTGCCTTTTTACTATTCCATATTTGTGCTTGTAGCATGTGGGTTGTTTTTATTTTTATTTTTTTTTCCTCCCACAAGACTCCAGGGATCTTTTCTAGTTAAGGATTTTATTCTTTAAGCTTTGTCAAATGTTATTTCAAAAATACAACAAAATACAAATTGCTATGTCTTATATATTAGAATACAACAGCCATGAGCACAGCCATTAGCAAACTCTATTCCTGCTTCAAAATTGGGGTGAAGCATGAGGGCTGAGTTTACCTTTCAAGAACAAGGGTTATAATTCTATTTTAACTTTTCAGAGCCAGTGTTAAGAAGAGCTCAGAATGATGTTCTAAGTGAAGAGTTGGATCCCCAAAGCATATCTCATTGCCAATCTCTTGTTAATCTTGTTTTTGTTTAACTGTTGAAATTAATGTAAAGATAGACAAAAATAAAATTTCTAAGGCACTTGTGAAGGACCAGGTATTTCCTTACACGAACATGAAATGTCCTTTGAGTCAGCCGACAAAACTGACTTAAAACGGCGTCTCCACGCGGCGCTGAACCCCCTCTGTGTGTGCGGGGGGGGGGCAGCTGCTGCAGGGGAGGAGCCGTGGCCGGAAGCAGGGGGAGGGCTAGGTGCCGTCTGATTTCTCTTATGGGGTTTTCGGCACTCCTGATTGGTCGGTTTTGTATTTCCGGGCTTTTCAGCCAATCAGACGGGACCTAGTCCCGCCCCTGCTTCCGGCCGCGGCTCCTCCCCCGCAGCAGCTGCCCCCCCCACACACACACAGAGGGGGTTCAGCGCCGCGTGGAGACGCCGTTTTAAGTCAGTATTGTCTGCTGACTTAAAGGACATTTCATGTTCGTGTAAGGAAATACCTGGTCCTTCACACCCTGTCTCCTCTGTGTGAGGCAATGCCCACGTGTGGATCTCTCAGCAAATCCTGATAAGCGAAATACACTCCAAAAAGGAGATATAATAGGTCACGGATCACGACACTGCTGAATTGTGAAAGACAATTCTTCAAAGTCAGTGTTAGGGTTAGGACTGCGAAACTGGGAGACTGATGAACAGGTTTATTCAGAGGGAAGAGTCACTTTTTCTGTGATCCTCAAGTGGATCAGATGCAGGGCTGGCCTTGTAGACTGTGCTCTACAGGGAAATGGCTTTAAAAATGCTTCTGTGCTACAGAGACAAACATTAATAACAAACCAGAGAACTAAGGAGGAAAAAAAAAAAAAAAAAAAGTAGGGATAAGAAAGTTAGAAGAGACAGAGTGAGGAAGGGAAGGAGAGAGAATAGCATTTTCCAGTCAAGCTGATGACGTGCGCTGACCATCAATTCCTCTCAACCAGGATTTTGTAGGTAATCGTAGTTTCATCTATATGTTGTGGAATTCAGCTTCTTCACCTGAAAAAAGTGACTTAGCTATGCTAACAGTCTATGGCAAACATCCTTTGTTTAGATGGTCTGCAGGTCTCCAGGTATTGACAGTGGAAGCTTAAGGTAATAATTCAGAAATATTCATCCACTGGAGAATAGCCCTTTAATGTGGTTTTGTGCTACAATGGATTAACAACAGTTTATCAGTTGACCAGGGGGAACTCTGCGCGGTCAGGCTGTAGGTACATCAACCACTAACTGCTTGATCAGACTAATTAATGCTGTATTTGAGCTTCTTTATACTCATCTGTATGAAGCACTGTCATTTTTTATTTATTTTTTTTCCTCATTCATAGAATGTGAATGTTTTGAGATTGGTTCGGTGTGATGAATATCTAGTTTATGTCTGGGACTGCCATCTACCACAGTAATAGTATTAAAATGGTAATGGTAACAATAATAATATGCATAGATCTGGAGAGGGATCATATGTATTAAATCTGTCTCAGCTTGCCTCTCAGTTTC
Organism: Chaetura pelagica; assembly: GCF_000747805.2. Classification (NCBI taxonomy): domain Eukaryota; kingdom Metazoa; phylum Chordata; class Aves; order Apodiformes; family Apodidae; genus Chaetura; species Chaetura pelagica. The sequence continues at coordinate 651,137 of NW_009952700.1, forward strand.
ATGCTGCATGACCAGATCCATCTGTTCAAAATACAGCTTATAGTGCTGTATTTTTTAAACCAAGGACCAAACTGACAACTTTCAAACTGCTACTTCATAATAAGGTGTCATATTATCCTCCTCCAGCTATTTCACACTTCTAGCTATTCCCTTCAGGCAGATTCTAAAACGAAATTAGTGTGGGGGTCAGTAAAGATTATGCACAGTAAAGAAGCAATGAAAAATGCTTGAAAGAATGTTAACCAGCACTTTACACCTTTATTCCCAGAGGCAGTGAGGTGATCACATACACTATGCATTATTTCCAAATCAACACAAATCTCTCCTAATGGCCTGGGCATCAAAGCATCATGTTGAGAAGAAGAATGGAAAATGCATAACATACATAAAATTATAATAAACTATCATAATGTGGATAAAACTGAACTCATTAACCGAGACAGTAATTTTCACATACTCCAGCGAGCTTTTCCTTCACTCTTCACTCTAAGTGTTAGGATGCTAGGGAGCTGTCACGTGCAGTTTGCCTTAGGTAGCCCATTGTCTCTCCCAATACAAGCATCTAGTGATACACAGTGCTACATCTGCAGAATATTTCAACTGCTTCTCCAGTATCAAAGTGACTGACATACTAGAATAAGCAAATCCATTACTTAAGAGTCACCTTCATTAGAGTCCTGATTTCCATAGTGAACTCATTTAGGGCTTCTTATAAGATGTTGCAAGATTTTCTGTTGTCATGAGCAGATGCCAGGGCAGCATCCCACAAATTATGTCCAGAGTATCTCCAAGAGGACTTTTGTTATTCCTTTGCAACAGTGCTGCTCTTTGATTTTGGATGTGCCACTGAGAGGAATGATTTTGAGAATTTATGATAGTTAATATTTTATTTCACTATTTCTGCTGTAGAATTAAGTCTTTATCTGTTGAGGATATTGAATACTGTATCCCAGTAAGAGAGAACTGATATACTGGATGATTGGATTTTCTAGGATATGTAATGCACTGCTCCTCTATTACCCTTCCTTCTCCCTTTGGTGAATACTATTCTACATACTAAACTGGAGTAGTACCTGCAGCAATCTGATGTATTTACACAAACAGGAAGGAAAAGCAGTTCAACTTCCAGTGACAATGTTACTTAGAAGGCTCAACAGTCACTGAATTTTGGCCAAGGATGAAGTCAGGTTGATACACATGATAAGAAGTGATCTCTTGCTCTCAGAGGTATTTGCTAAATCCTTGACTGTGCTTTTGAAAAGCAACCAATGAGATAAGGGTGAAAATTGTTTGTTCTCCCTGTCTGTAAATTTGAGAATTAGCAAAATTTTTCAACCAAAACACGACCATTGTGTCTTTTTCCCTTGATGTTTATTATTTTGGCTAGGGTGCTTGATTTTATTTATTAAAATTTATTTTTTTTACATAAAAGATCAAAAAATGTATCCCTCACATAATAATCAAGGTGGTTTGGGGGGAATTGGAGGCTTTCAAATTTCATCCTATTCATGTAGAAATTGCATTCTGAATATTTAATGGTATTTTTGTCAGAATTAAAATATGCATAGAACAGATCAAAGTTTGAAAAATGTGGCTATTGTTTTGCAAAAAAAAACCCAAGACACAGCAAGCCCAGAACATTCTAGACAAGCTCTAACTTTCACATATTCAAACCAGTTGCAATGACCTTGTAGGTTAGGGGAAATCCTTTATTATTCCATTAGAGCCATTGCAGTTCTATAGTCATAAAATTCAGACTGAAGTTTTTTAACTTAGGTTTCATCAGTCTTGTAAATCTTATCAGGTGTTGTTGCAAGTCTAATTTATTAGTTAAAACAACAAAGTGGATTTTGTTTAACTATTTGTTTGACTCAGGTTCATTTCATTTGAAGACTTAAACACACAGGGAGAAAACTGTCAGAATAGCATGTGAAGATTTGGCCTATGGACTCCCATTAACTTCAATAGGAGTCATTCAGCCAAAGCCACAAAACCCACTTTAAATACATAATGGAGAGAGATTAGGATTAATCTGGGCAATGAACCTGAATCCATAAAAGTGTCAAGTCTTTGAAAAGTTTCATGGTAATACACATACTTATGAGAAATTAGACAAAGGGTATGATGTTGGTGCAGACTTCCCTTGCGACTCTTTTTAGAGTTATCTTTCCTGTATCACTGAAAGCTTCCATTCCGTAAGGCTGGTGGCTAAGTGGAGTTTCATAATCTGCTTTTCACAGCTGTCATTCGCAAATAGATACACAACTCTGTTTTGTGTTCATCCTGTTGACAAGCTGCAGCTAGACTGGAGATCACAGCAGGTATTACAAGTAAGCAGCATGTTCATAGCTATATCTTACATCTTTAGAAAAAGGATTATGCAAGCCCTTAGCTTCAATTATGCTGCTTTTTTATACATCAGAGCTTTGGTAGAGTCAGCAAGTAAACTGCAAGACTGGGAGTATTTAATATGAGAAAAAAACAGTGAGATTGTGTCCTTCTTTCGACCCACTTGAGCCATCCTTTCCACTCCTGTATATAAATATCAAAATGAGATACGCTGTTTAATGAGGAAAAAAATATCCAAGTAGTTAAAATGTTTAGATGGGAAACTTTCAGGCAAGATACAAGACACTTAGGATATTTTCAAGCTCTTTTGAGCCTTCTTCTTTTGTTAATCTTGCTTTTTTTTTTTTTTTTTTGCAGGTTTAACTCTCCTAAAGGAAGTGTTACAACCATACTAAAAGAATAGTTGTAGCTCTTCAGTAGCTTGTGCCTTGGTCAGATTCTGCAATGTTCCCCTCCAGGAATAGCAAGTCACTGTGGGTCTCTGCATGGACACAAGTGAAACCTGACTGTATTAAAATAAAAAACAAGGAACTTAGACATCTAAATTATTTTTATTTTAATTACTTGGTGCTGACATCCTAGATAGAGAGAGAACAAAGTTAACTTAAAAGCTCTGTTTTCAAATAATGGGAGAAACTGAGTCAAGATTGCCTGTTGCCACCATCTAACAACAGAGCTGTTCTAACTTCACTTCAAATGGAACCTCAACAAGGGTCCTCTTGGTACTCTTTGTCATAAGGAAAACAAGGAATATAAGTTAAAAAATGTTAGCAATAAAAAGCTGAAAGCATCAAACAGTGGAAAATCCTACTTTCTTGTTCATAAGCTAGAACCTGTATGTCTACTTGAAGAGAACTCTTAAATTTATAAATGAAACTCAGCTGTCACTACGGGTGCCTTCAATGTCCTGTGTACTGAGTAGAGGGACAGAGCAATGTGTCACCCACCACCAGGAGTTGCAGAATTGGGCTCTTTACTGAACAACTAAATATAAAATCCTAGACTTATCCAGTATGGCATATCACCCTGTGTGTGTATGCTTGCTGTGGCAAACAAATTTATCATGGTAACTGTATAAATACTGTCTGGCACCACAAATGTTCTCAATATACATCCAGACTTTAAAATACTCAGTTCTATCATCTTGCATTTACTAACATATCAAAAGCTTCCTTATAAAATTACTTTGGATGCCACTATATGAAGAAATGGTGTCTGGTAATAGCAGTCATCTATAGAGATCTGGCAGGAGATGCTTACTGACAGCTTAATATGAAAGTTTATAGTAAAACACATTGTACTTGTAAAAAATAAAATGAAAAGATAATGAAGCTATAGAATATTTGATTGCAAATGAATAATGTGCTTAGGCTATGTTTGACTTTCACATCTATACCCAAGACACCATTTTAAGATTACATTGAAAGGGCCTTTCCACTCAAAGTGAAACACATTTAGGTTATACCAACCAAGTTCCAAATTGTAATATGCAACTGTGTGCACTTAGGAGACTGCAGTCCCTGAAATTTGGTTCTTGTCTGCTGCAGTGACTGGATTGTTCCTTTCATCCTTTCATCCATGTCAGGTGAAGCACTTGAGCTGTTCAGGAACTGCAGTTATTGTGAAGATTGTACTTCTTTCAAGTTGCTGGAAAGTGGGCCTTCCAGTAGCCTTTTCAGAAGCTGGAAGTATGGGCTTTATTTCAGAAACTGCACAAGTCACTCATTCCTGGCCTGTCTTCAGGAAATAATTTCATTATAGAAGCTTTTTCAAATTTTTATTGGAAGCAATAATGCTTTCAGATTTTTTGGGCTCCTCCAAAATGTTTGTTTCTTTCTGGAGCCAACTATCATTGGACTCTAAGAGACAGTTTGTCTTATGCTATTTATAAATAAAACAGGAGATAAAGTAACTGTGCAATATGACAGAGCAGCTGCTATGAAACATTTCTTAAAATTATTTATTTATGGTTCCTTAACTAAGAAAATATAGTCTTTGGATTTTTGAGGTGTCTTAATTTATCAGAAAATATTAGGGTGCAGAAACAAGCACCTAATAAAAGAAGGGAAGGAGCTGAGCTCTTCATGGCCATCCACGGGGCTCCCCTCATCTTGTCAAATGGATTTCCAGTCACCAGACTATCAGGATTGTAATTTTGTAGTTTTTGTGTTTAATACCATTGGGAGATTTCCTCAGAAAAAAAGGAAATATATCCTTACTTTTCTGAGCAATAGCTTTAGGGTAAATTAGGTTAGCAATGTTTTAAAAATGAAAATTTTCTACCCTTGGTATTCCTGTTACTGGCATGTCATTCATAACAGTGTCTTGTAACAGTATTAAAGAGAAGAGATAAGAATATATAGGCTCCAAAACTATATGCTTCAGACTTTTTTTAATGTTTCCTTTAGCAACTAGTATGTACTTCCAGCCTTAGTTTTTCATACAACTGTTTCTAGATATGACACTGAATGGTCTGTTAGTTGCAATTGGCTTTTTATCGGACTCTCATGGGATTTCTGAAAAATTATATCCCAGTTTGCTTTTGTTTTCTACTTCAAAGATTGTCTTCCACAACCCCCAAGCCTCTCTTTGCATTAACAATAAACTGAAAGCAGTAACAGTCCCATTTCATCCCTCTAAACCTTTGTTTGCATGAAACTGAAACCCACCATTTCCCTAGATAGTTGTTAGCTGGTTTTAGTGATTTGAAAGGAGCATACAGCTCCTAATACTTTGGGGTACTTGATGCTTTGATATTTTCCTTAATGCCATCCCTAGAATATCACTGTTTAGATTGTGTTTCTGATGCACATTTTTTTGTTCCAAAACCTGAACTGGAATTGGTTGCTTTCTAAACCTTCACCCTCTGAAAGCCGTGAATTCCCCTGATAGCTTCCAAGCATTCCCTACATAGTTGTTAGCTGGTTTTAGTGATTTGAAAGGAGCATACAGCTCCTAATACTTTGGGGTACTTGATGCTTTGATATTTTCCTTAATGCCATCCCTAGAATATCACTGTTTAGATTGTGTTTCTGATGCACATTTTTTTGTTCCAAAACCTGAACTGGAATTGGTTGCTTTCTAAACCTTCACCCTCTGAAAGCCGTGAATTCCCCTGATAGCTTCCAAGCATGGTTTTTGCACATCACACACTACATTTCCCCAGTGTGTACACCCATGCCTGTAATCATAACATGAATCTGTGGCTTCAACAGCAGCCCCCTTTGCAAGTAGAGGAGGTAAAAGCTTTAGTGCAGCTTTAATACACTTTCATCAAACCTCATTTGTTAAATATTGAGGAGACAGTCATTGATGATCGAACAGCTATAGAACAAACATCTGGTTCAAATAAATCTTCCAGTTTTCACTTTGTCATCAGTTTACAACCAATTAGGGACAGGCTTTTGCCCTTTTAAATCCCCAGTCTCCTTATTTGTTTTTTATTTTTTTATTGAAGAGCAATTTTCTTCTGTCAACTTTTTTAGAGTTACTATATGAAAAGATCGAAATGAGCATTCATGTGATTAAGGATGCCAATAAGCCTTAACTGAATTTCTTCAGAAGCAAAAGGTGCATAGCTTCTGTATATAATGAACTCAAAAGCAGCATTGTATCTTATTTATTCTTAGTCCTGCACAGAGCGTTTGCATATTAAGCTGAAGTGATTTTTCTTTCCTGTAAAGACAAGAGTAAAGGTTGAAAAAGAAATCTGCCTTCTGGTATGATTTTCCTTTTCACTTAGGCTTTTTTTTTCCATAATATCCTACTGTTTCGGTTTCTTTCCTGCATATGAGGTGTTTAGTTTAGCTAGCATTGCATTTTGACTGCATGCAGCCTTTCTAAGCTTGAAGCCTACTCTCTTCATTATCAGCTTTTTTGCTAGCACCAGGCTCTGCATTTCAGTGATACATGGAGCCAACTTGCAGAGTCTCCCAAATTCTGCAGCTCTAACTTCCTTCAAGAGAATTCCTTATGAAATCAGGTCAGGTGCCATAAAAAGTGAAAAGGCCAATCCTAGGAGTTTTCTATTGTCATCATGACCATATGGCCATATAAAACCTAGACAGCATGTATGTTAACAAAAGCAAAAACTAGGTGATTTCGGCAAAAAAGAAAGTCAATTTATCATGCAAAAGGAAGGAATAAGAAGACAGTCTTGGATTAATTAGTGGACATTGAATGGACTAGTATCTGCCAAAAGCAGAAGTCTGTGCCTTGGCTTGAGTGAATGACCATTGAACATGGAAAACAGACATTCAAGTTTTCTGTCTAGATATGTATTTGCTTTGTAGCTAAGTTTTGCATCTGAAAATAGTTATTAAAAATCATGGCAAAGACTAAGGAAATCCTGAATTCTGCCCACATTTTTGTTTTTTTTCAAAATTGGAAACATACCCAGCTGTAGATGTTTGACTGAAAAGTAATGAGGAAAGAAGTAATCACAGTAATTTTAGTTTCATTAATCACCTAAAACAGTTTAGGATCTACATAAATTCAGGTTGTCACGAAGACACATTTCTCATTACTCACCTTAGGTTGGATTTCAAAACTTTTGTTTTCTGAGGATAGAAAGTCTCTGATTTCCTATCAGTCTTTAAACCTGCTTGCTATAATGAATTATCCTCTAACCGTATGACTCAGATAGGATAAACAAACAACCACAGTAGTTAAGAATATTGAGTAGATGTTACTGTAAAAAAGTAAGGTAACCTGCATCTGTCAGTACTTTTCTTTAGTTTTCTTTTAATTTAAGAACTAGTTATACCTGGAAGAGGCCTTGGTGTGTTTTAGTCAATCGAATACAGTCAAGTCAAGGCTAAGTAAAACAGAAATTTTTATTCTTCTGTTTTATGGGAAGCAATTTTAGCAGTCTTTTGAGGTTGTATTTAATATTTTAGGCAGAATATAATGAATTAATACCAAATCCACTTCTATCTAGGTGGGTAGATAACACCAAAAGCGTAAAGATCAGTATGATTTAGCTTATTCACCTTCAAATGAATTGACAGATTGAATGCATACGGGTGCACACACACAAATAAAAAATATACTGATGTATGTTGCTGCTGTCCCTCTAAGGCAAACAGCATTTAATGAATACAATATATCAAGAGTAAGACTGCATTTTAAAGCAAATATTTATTTGATAATTTCAATAAATAGCTGTGGTCCCTTCAAATGTGGATGTACGAATACAACAAGAAACATCTGAAAAATGCAAATGAGGCTTAACGTTTTGAAATTTTTACCATTTCCACAGCAGCTGGACATGAGAGTCAGCCTTCAGTATTTGCATTTGCACCAATAAGGAAGGAGCTAGGCAATTATTCTCAGGCAGTTCCTTTTGTGTTGAAGATGTGATTTAAAAATTAGTTTTCTTAGAATCCTAAATGTGGTGGAAGTTCAGGGCTAGCATGTTCTGCCTTGGTTTAAATGCTGAAAAGAAAAAGCTTTTCCTCCCAAGAGTCTTACCCAAAACAGAGTGAGTTTGACAGCGTGTTGTTGTGTGGTTTTTTTGTCATTTTTGTCAGTCAGTTCTGTATTTGCTCCTTTATGAGATATGAGAACACCTTAATACTCTGAAGTGTGCAGCACAAATTCTTGGTGATGCCAGGCTTCCAATGGCATTTTTGTGAGTTCTTACTGATGTCTGAAAGAGGGCAAGGTGGGTACCTGGGGGGCCATTGCTTGGGGCTTTTGACACCTTGTAAAAACAAAGACTTTGCCTTCTTGCCATCCATCTGCTTTCCAGTCCTCAAATTACTGTTAACCTGAATAGGAATAAAAAGGAGCTATGGTCTATGGCGTCCTACTGAATAGTTGATCACATAGATTTCAGTGCTGTTGTGGTGAAGAAAAGCAAGGTGCACTGACCTGGCATTAAAATGCTATGTTCTACAGAACTCAGAAGATAAAATGTTTAGGGTTTAATGTTGTTTGCTTGCTTGTTTGCTTTTTCTCCTCATTTTCCCAGGTAAGTCATAGACTTTGTCTTAAATGTAGCAGTATACAGTGCCTTAAGGTGTACTGCTGAGATGCCCAGCATTTTTATCTGCTCTACCCCAAGGGAGACAGCATACAATGGAATAATTCCTTTCACGCCTTTTACTGTTTCCATATTACGTTAGCAAAGTGACCAGCTTTGCAGATAAAGGAGGATACCTTTTCTAAAATCCTATTTCAACTAGTGTATGTAGGGAAGAGGGGCAGAAGGAAGCCTACTTAAGCCTAATGACTTCATTCTTGAGCCAGCAAAGGAGCTACTTTTCTAGGGGCTACATAATCACTGGTCTGACTAGAAATCATAGTCTGACTTCAGTATAGTAATAATTTGCTTAAGGTTTGGTCTTTCAAGCAATTCTGAATGCATTTCTTTAAAAACAAGACAAGACCTTTGTTCATCTTAAACACCATAGCTACAATGAAATGTACTTCAGGGCACAATAATGTTAAGGCTTCATCAATGTTATCTGACAAGCACTATCATTATGGGAATAAAGTGCCCTGTGTTTCAGAGTAATGTTTTACATGGACAGTGGTTGAGTCCTATCTCATTTCTCCAGTCCTCTGACAGTGGCTATGATAAATGGATTGTAGCCATCTTAAATTCATCACTATTATAGTGTCCTAATGCAAATAAAACCTTGTAAGGACCTTGAGTCTCTGTATAGGTGCTTTTTTACTGTTTTTTTTCTTGGCAGTGCCAATTTATTACAAACACCAAGAAAAACATCATTGGAGCTGTTTCTGGATGCTATCCTTGATTGACACAAAATAAAGCCAATTGGAACGGAACGATGTTGTGTTGAAACCGCGCATCACTGGTACTATCTATTTACAGAGGGACTTGAACTACACCATGAGCAAAGTTTAATCAGGTTAGAATCACACAACACAGAAAGCAGTACTTATAAACATGGTGTATTATGTTTTTGTGTGTCACAAAAGAGGGCTCTAACTTGTTGTGAGGAGTTAAAGAGAATCTCAGCCTCAGATTTTGGAGTGAATAACAAAAATAATATCCTCTACTAGGTTGACTTTTTGCCATAAAATGTCACTTGTTTGAAGCTGCTCACAAGCTGTAGCCTGAGAGTAAGTCCTGAGGGTATGGATTAGTAAGCAGATGGTACAAGTACCTTTTTGAAAATTGAGGGTCATGTTCCAATGTCCCCATTTAATTAATTTGATTTTATCATTAACGTCATCAAGGGCAGGACTTAGTTCTGACTGTCATTCCAGGAAAAGTTTACCTAAATCATTAAGATTCTATTTTGTTTAATGTTTTTTGTTCCTTTTACAAACAATATTTCTTTTTAAAGAGCAGACTCCATCATTTAACAGGACAGGACTTGGCTGTGTTTACTGTAAAGTTAATATTGACTATTGCCAATTTGCTATTTGCTATGGCTGTGTCAGGACTTCAGAATTTGCTATTTGCTACAGCTGTGTCAAGACTGCAGAACTTTGCAAAGATAAATGTGTAGGTTTAGCAGAAAGCAGTCATCCAGCTGCAAGCTCACAGGCAGAGCACACCATCTGCACAGATCTTCCTTTATTGATTCCACACTTTTAATGAAGCATTCCTGGTTGTATCTGCAGCTAGTGATGCAGTTTCTGAAGACCACATACAGAACAGAAGATGTAAAGAAATGCAAAAAAAATCCTTTTTAGATCCTCTCTACCAACTTTATGCAATGGTATTAAGTAGGAAGTAGTTTTGACTTCTCCACTGTTTTGGCTAGGTAGATTTAATAATAGTATTGTACCTAGATGAATGTATGCCGTGTTTCTGCTTTTTATGTTACTGCAATGAGAAAGGTCCTTCATATCTGGGTTCTCTTGCAGAGTTTCAGGTGTTAGGAACTCCTTGCATTTCACTCTGACAGATAAAACATCCAAAGCAAATGATTGAGATTAATTTCTATTTTATTTGGTATCTGTAGCCAGGGGATTATAGATTTTCCCATGTATTTCAGTTGATCATTTGAATACCTTACAAAACATAGACGATTGGTGAGAAGAAAAGAAGTATGAAATTGTTGTAATTGTTATATTGGTATATTTGTGCATATCACTGAATTATTCAAGGGAAAGGTACATCAAATAATTAGGAAAACACCTGGAATTATTTATTTATTTTATTAAAGGGGATACACAGGAGTTTAAATATTGCTGCAGCCATGCTTAATTTCTGACTGTGTATTTACTGTTATTTGGCACACCCTTCTCCACACTGTCTGCTTTTATTTTAAAATTATCTCTGAAACAAAATTTAGCTGCCTTATCTCACAAAGTACAGAAATATTTCTGTGAGTCAGAATCTCGAACCTGTAACTCTCTACCATGTTGCAAAGTTCCATCTGCAGATATTAAGAATGCTGCTGTTTGCAGCATTTTCATCCTTACAGCAATCTTAGTCAGAACTGGCTTCCTGTTGCCAGGGTTTTTTTAGCTAAATAGCAAGTATTTTAGGTGATTTCAGGCAGATTTGCTTAACTGTTAACAGCATTTATCCTATCAGAGTGTTACAGATATATACAGATATATATAAATACAGATATATATAAATACACATACATTAGCTATACATTCTAGACAGTTATATCTTCTGTCTCTAGGAAACCTGTTCTATAATGCTGTGCTGCGTATGAATAATAATTATTTCTAATGTCACAGCCCAAAATGAAAGACTGTCTTCTCTCCATTGTGCAGGCAAATATTGCTTCCAGTGAAGAAACAGCATCCAGCCTCTCTGGATCATAATGTTTTTCTACATCTCCATTGCAGGAAAAGGGAGGGTAATCACATCAAAGTTTAGGCAATGGGTATCTCAACCTCATCTGAAATGCAGAGAAATGTAAAAAATGCATTGCAATATTTATCAGTGTATTTTTCCAGCTTCTTGATTTTAGAACTGGCTAGCTTCTTATGTATGCAAGTTAATTCTTTGTTGAAAAGAAAATTTCAAATCCCATAACAATAAATTCAGTGGCAAAGAAAGAGTGGTTTGCCTGCTTGAAATTCTGAGGGAATTAGACCAAATTAATTTTCTTAAAGAAAATCATAAATCCAGGGGAAGAAAAACACATTTAGATAAATGAAAGTCTGTCAGAGGCCACAGTGCTAGTGGTGTTGAATTGGACAATTAATTATGTATTTTGTGCGCATCACAAATAGTAAGCAGCTTAAAGGCTGATGACTCAATAATATAGTAGGAAAAAAATCAGACAGGGAGAGTCTTTCATCAATACTTTTCTCTTATGGCCCATGTTTCACCCAGTGCCCTTGTAATGATGTGATGAAAGGATCAGAGTGCTCAGATATCCAAACCTACTGCCTGTTCTGACAGCCATAGCTTCCTACCATCAGGAAAATTAAATAAGCAAATATGGTCAAATAAAGAAAAGCAGGGGTAGCTCTTTAAGCTTATTAGATCTCATTATGCTCAAAACTTCATGCACAAACTAGCTGTCCCATAATATCAGTATGACAAAGCAGCATGTCCATGGGAATGCTTTGATCTCCTGATATCAAAGAAAAAAGATTGATACTGCTCTTGTCCATGGTATTTAAGTATGCAAAACTGAGAACTCACTTGGTAAACAGAGCCTTACTCGTGTATGTGTCTGCCAGAAAGGGTCTGACGCAGCTACAAGGCTCACTACACCTGCTTTTTTCTCTATGTCTGCATGGATAATGTTTTGCTTTCTCCTTTACTCAGGCTAAGACTTTGTTTAGGTCCTCAAGAGGACATCCGTTCTGTCCTTTCAATGCAGCCTGCATAGATCTGAGCTAGCTTTAAGCAAGACAGCTCAAGTAGTGATAATTACAAGAAATATGCAGTGCTCAGTGCAGGCTGCTCAAACCACCTCTGGGGAGCTGTGTGAGTGTGCAAGGGTCCCAGCTGCAGTGAGCTTTGTACTGCACTGGTTAATTCAAAATTAGCCTGGGTACATGATCTTCAGTTGCACTTTTGGCTGTAGTATAGACATACCTTAAGTGCTCCAGTGTGTTAGTTGCACTTAGGTGACTGAGTCAGTGCATCTTCAGGTCCTCCCTTGGAGAGTTGCAGCCATGAGTTTACACAGCCTTTCTCATTAAACTAAAGTTTTGTTCATTTTAGCAGTAGGAACAAAATGTGTGGTTGAATATTCCTGGATGATAAATCCCTGAAAATCACTCTTGAAAACATCATATTTTAATTATGCCTTTTCTGTTGCATTCTGGGATATTACTGTTTTCTGGAAAAAAAGAAAAATTGCTTGTTGTTCCTTCAGGAAATAAAGCATTCAGAGCTAAAATTTGAGCTTTGTTCCTGTATGGGAATAAGGCATGGAAAGTTTCAGCTGCCTTTTGCTTTGTCCTTGTTTTTATCTCATAGCACTGCAAATCAAAAATGCAGAGAGCAGACATGACAATAATCACATCCTTAAATACTTTCATAAATTCTTATAAGGAAGTTTCTGCTCTCCAGCATGAGTGCAGCTGAAAAAGAGAACAACAACACCGAAAATTAATGTTGGCATCAAGTTTGAAGGCTAAATTGCCCTTGGCTTGTGAAGCATTGCAATATCCTAAAAACTATCTACCAAAGGGCAGCAAGGGGAGGTAGATTTCCGCTCCTGTGGTAAAGCATGTATTTAGCAGCATATTTGGGGGTTTTGACCCCTTAAGAGACTCTGTGCTTAAAAATGTTTCTGGTTTTGCTGTGGTTTGCTCTTTCATTGTTTCATTGCCAGAAAGCTGTGAAGCCATACTACTTTTTACACTTGCCATAGTCATAGGTATGATAATAAAGTGGTATGAAAATTCTGTCATTAGATGTTTGGTAGACCATCTGAGATGGTATCATGATCTGGTGCCACTCGTGGAGTCACTGGTTGGGGGGTAAGATCTCTCTCCGTTGGGAAGAGCCATCTGAGATCATTCACTTCAGCCCCAGGGAAGGGGGCAGTCAAAACTGTCATTTTCTTCATGCTCATCTCTCTCTCTCTTTAGGCTGCCTCCTCTATAAAAAACATCCAACACACTTTTATTTTTTTCTTCCTGAATAATTACAGGGTAGCATGTAATTATGGGACTCTCCACTTCCTAGGATTTCATACAGCCACATTAAATGTTCCTCGACAGCAATGAGAAGCAGGTTTGTTTTCAGAAGCCAGGTCAGTATTCTGCCTCTTAATGTGGGGTTGTTCAGCAGCTGGTCGACTGAGCACGCTATGACTGTCCTGGAGATACTCACTAGGGGCCTGACTGTATCACATCAAGGTGTCATTCATGGCACCACACGCCCAGTTTTCATCACTTATAGTCCACGATGGATGGAGGTTTGTGGTTACCAGTAACTGACAAGAACCTTAAGAAGAGGTGGGTTAATCAGCCAGATTCCAATGACGATGGAGAGTTGGCTAGAGTAGGCCATTTAGCAGCAGGTTGTGAAGGAAGATATTGCCAAATTATACTCTGCTTGTAATTTGAATCTGTTGTTTGCAGAAGACTGCCATGGTTAGTGCATAACACAACTTGGAAATGAACAAGGCTAGATTTTTCTGGGAGAGAGGGATAACATAAATATTTGAGCGGCTTGCAGGTATTACAAGACCTGTAAGACTTCATATGAGATCTGTCCTTGAAGATTTTGAAAGCTTATGCCTGGTGCAGCTTTGGGCACATTATCTACATCTCTAGTAGTAAACGGAGAGGGTCACGGCATTTGCCTGAACAGATACCTTGTGGTTGCCCATTTTGTTTAATTACTGACCTTTACCTGGCATAATTCTGCATTTCCTCAGAGATTACCCAAAACTGGGTCTAGGGACAGTACACATCAGTGTTTTTCCCAGTAGATAATGCAGACACCATATTTTGGGAGGAAGCAAGATTATACAGGTGGACACCGTCTGAACAGTGCCAGTTGCACAGTGACAGAGGGTGGACTGGTGACAGTGGCAGACACTGTGACAAGCAGTAAAGAACTAAATAAGTTCCCTTCCTTTCCAGGAAGAAAAAAATATTTTATTATTACTATATTTAACACACTATAATTTATAGGTCATCTTTACTCTTACCTGTCTTCAAGTCAAAATGAATAGCACAGTAAAGTTTGCTAAATTCCTCACACATCGCACAATGCACATTAGTTTTGTTCTAAATTCTGCTGCCAGCCACATTCTCAATGGAAACTGAATTTCATAAGATTAAATGCCTGTTTCCCATGCACTTGTTAAGATCCTTCTTTTTTAAAGAAACTAAGTTGTCTGCCTCTGAAACAATAATAGTAAACAGTCATCAGTGGGGTTTTTTTGCTACAACCACTAGATGCATTACAAGCACATATAATGGAAAAAAAGAATTCAAAGAAACAGATGTGCTTCAAACCCAGACTTAAGCCATTGTTGCTGTGGACAGATTCAGTGAAGTGAGCTTTCCAAGGAGTTTTCTCATTATGCCAAGGGATAATTTTTCTTGATGTAAACATTAAGTGGAGCCAGCCACTTGTTTATGCCCACTTATGCTAAAGAAATTGTCTTTCTTTATGTGATTATTTGCCCTCAAATTCCTAATTATGTGAAAGTGACGGCTTGGAGCTTGGCCATGTATTGACTCACCAGCATTCACTGCCACAGATGAGAAAGACTGTTGACAAAATCAGGTAATCAAAAAAGCAGCAACGATTCCTAATTCCAGTGCAAGTTCTTTTCTAAACAGGCACTGACCAAACATTGGCATAAAAAAAATATTGCTGTTTTCTACCAGCAATTTATGCTTCCCAGAAAAGAATTCTTTTTTTTGTTTGTTTTACCCAGCTGAAGACTGGTGAAATAGTATTATCTCACTCTACCTGGCTACTGGCCTGCTCTGGTGATTGTCTTGATTTGCATACCTTACAAGGTATAGCTAGAGAACAGGTGTCATATTAGCATTTTCTGGCTACCTCTTTCAAAGCAGTTTCTTTTCTGAAGCCTAAGGGTTTTAACAATTTATTACAGATTCAACGCATAAAGTAACCTTGAGCCAACTGAACAGAAATCTCAAACCAGTTTTTAAAATTTTTTTTTATTCTCAGCATCTGGCAGATAATGTATTTGCCAGATGTAGTACCTATAATATTTTTCTCTTTTAAATTTAAAGTTGAATGGAAAAAAAAATAAAAAAAAAATATATATATATATTTCTAAGGGCTGTATTTTTTGGTATTGTAGATTTTGGAAAGGGCAATAATATTTTTCACAGAGGTTCAGTTTCCTTTAAAATGTCACCCTTCTATCTTCTCCGCAACATCATTGTCACCATCATCATCAATAAGGTCACCATGTACAAAAAGCAATTGTATCCAAGTCACCACCATTGTCAATCCATATCAATCCATGGTCAATGCCATTTCACTCAGTTGTAGAAAATGTTATTTTCACTTCTCTTACTTCGTGTCTCGTAACTTCTTTGCACCTTAAACTGGGTAAGAGACTACTTTGAATTGTACCATCTCTTTTCTAGGGAAACTGTTTCTGCATAGGTGCTTCAGAAACAGAAAAGACTTCTATTCTGCCAAAAAAAAAAAAAATATATATATATTTCTAAGGGCTGTATTTTTCGGTATTGTAGATTTTGGAAAGGGCAATAATGTTTTTCACAGAGGTTCAGTTTCCTTTAAAATGTCACCCTTCTATCTTCTCCGCAACATCATTGTCACCATCATCATCAATAAGGTCACCATGTACAAAAAGCAATTGTATCCAAGTCACCACCATTGTCAATCCATATCAATCCATGGTCAATGCCATTTCACTCAGTTGTAGAAAATGTTATTTTCACTTCTCTTACTTCGTGTCTCGTAACTTCTTTGCACCTTAAACTGGGTAAGAGACTACTTTGAATTGTACCATCTCTTTTCTAGGGAAACTGTTTCTGCATAGGTGCTTCAGAAACAGAAAAGACTTCTATTCTGCCAAAATTATTCCCCTTTTAACAAATCTAGTAATATCTCCTTTGTCTTGCCTCTTATCTCACAGGAGGTCATAAAATATTTTGTCAGTGATTCATGAGAAATACATATTACAAGTTGTCTCATTTCCGATTGTTAATTTTCTTGTCTGTGTGTGGAAGTAGGAACACATTATTCTGTGCCCTGAAATCAGAAGCAGCTTCCTACCATTTAGTATGTCCATTACGAAGTGTCAAAGTGAAAGCAATAATGGATGAATTCTGAAAAGTGCAGAAGTTTGATATAGTTAATTAGAGAAGATGAGATGGTAATTCACAGTTCATCCATGCCACCCAGAGAAAGCAGAATGGCTGGAGGAAGCCTCTTGAAAATGTTGTACAAAAGCAGTTCTGTCTAACAGAGGAGCCCATGTTTGGTACCTGAATCCAGGTTTTATAACCTTCCCACAAGTTCATCTTCCTTCTCCACTCTCCAAACAGACATTTCTGTCTACAAAAATATCCTGTTCATGGTGACAAGATAATTGCTGGAAAAACTGGTCTCAGCATGTCCCTGCTGTTATGTTAAACTGGAGGAGCAAGTCAAGCCGGAGCTTGGGATTGCCCGAGGAAAGGGTGGTGCCACCTGGAGGTTGTTTTATGCTGGTGCATAGAGTTGAAGGATGGAGGGTTTTTTTGGAAAAGGCTATTCTATCCCCATTCCATTTAATAGTCCACACATCTTCCTTCTCTCAGCAGTACTGGCAGCCTGAGCTTCTAGGTTGAGCTGCACATGCAACATTATGGTTTTGAGCTGAATTTGCAGCTGGAAAACCTGTTCCAAATTCTTTCTGAGCAAGATGGTGTTGGTTTAGCTGATAGATCACCTGCCTGACTGTGCTGAATGCTCTAAGCTTACAGCAGGAAGGACCACAGAAATAAGGAAGTATTGTTTTATAAAACCTGGCAGAAAGGTTAGCTGGATTTCACAAAGGAAGCATAGTAGAGAGAAGAACTGAAATTAAACTTCTAATGTCTAACACTGCTGCCCCTCCACCCAACTTTAGTGCATTGTCTAAATCATCTTCTGGGCTGCACTGTGTCAGGTCTTACTTTTTGTGTTGGCCTGCCATTAGATAAAAATAGGGGAAAAAAATTGCAAGCTTATAAAAGTTTACTGTCAGGTATCTCATCCTGTTTTTCTTAGGATTGTTAAATCTATCCAACTTTTGGAAACACACATGTGGATAAACGGTTGTTTTCTCCATCCTTTCGAATCTAGCATTAGTTGCCCCATGTTCAGCTTTTTCCATAATCCAGTCATTTACTCCTATAAAATATGCAAACTTTCCCCTGATGTATCCATCACCATGTCACTCAAACCTTTGTTTTCCACAAGTATCTTGATCTTTCTCCATCCTGTTCAGCTAAAATATTTGGCTCTAATTTTTCTCCTCTGCTCTTGCAATTAGACACTTCAGTAAACTGGGGGTCCTCCCTGAATTTAAGCTAACTTGTTGAAAAAAAACATGAGGCAGGAGAAATCTATAGACTTGAAATTTGCCAACCACTGCGATTATCCATCTTCTTCAAAAATTATATTGCTGGCTTTCTGACATGGAAAGACTCCATTCACCCTGGCAGGTCTCTCAGTGTTTCTAGTGATCCAGAGGCCACTGGAAGAAACACTGGAATCAATGTGCACAGTCTCCCCCATCAACCAGTATGTTCAGGCAGGGCATGGAAAAAGAATGCAAACAAATAATAACTTAGTGGACAAGATGTGTCAGAAATGAAGGAAGGTCAGAAAGGGCTTTGACCTACTTAATTTATGTACTGTAATCGACTTTTACAGGGGCTTCTACAGTTTTACTCCTATCTTTGTAATTACCTTGGCATGAGTGTTAAGAAGGCTTACTCTCACTTAATCAAATTTTGAGCTGATATGTAGGGGTTCGGCTCATGTACTTATAAATGATTGACTCTAGGTAAGTCTAAAGGGAGACTAGTTTGGTCCTTAATTCAGTTTAAAGTGTGCATTTCATAAGTTACCTCATCTTTGATTCCCAGAATAATTTCTTCCTTATCTGTATGGACTTCTAATAACTAGATGATCTTTAATGTCCCTTCCAACTCAAGCCTTTCTACTACTCTATGATTCCAAGTTTATCCACCTCTTATGGGAAGTGATTATCTGCTCAATCCTCTCAACAGGTGTGTTCACCTTTTGCTGTCTTTTGACCTGTTTTCATTTTCTGTCTGCTTCCAGAAGTTCAAGACTAAGCTCAAAACTTTTTTTTTTTTTTTTTTTTAAATGCCTATGACCTTGTTTTTCCTATGAAGTGAAGGTCCACTTTCCATACCAGAATATGATTCCTTAGCAATCTATTAACCCTTCTGGAAATTGTAGTCCATTAAAACTTAGTGTAAGCTTCAGTTGGATATTTGTTGTACCCTTGAAAAAGAAAGTGGTTGAGGAATCAGTCTTCCTCTTGGACACATCCTTTATTTAGGTTTCTTGGTTCTTTCAGTACATTGTTTCATTGTGGAAAGTTGTCCCTGGTTCAGAAGGTAAGTGTTACAGAGCAACACCCTGTTATCCTGAGACGCGTGAAAAGCAGCTACCAACCAGAAAATGAACTTCCCTTCCTCCACGAGTTTGTTCACTGGAACAGATTAGTAAGTCTATATAAATAATAAATATATATTTATAAATAATAAACATAGGAATTTGGTGTCTAAAATCAATATAAATAATAATATAAAAATAAAAATGTTTATTAGAAAAAGATATCTGATGCCTACCCACTCTCCTTCTATCTCCATATCAGGTAGTACAGTGGCTTTTTTTCATGTTGCTCAGAGCTAGTCCTTCCCAGTCAACTGCAGCTACATTATTCCAGCAGGTTGCTTGGCCCAAGTTTTTCTGGGACTTTTGCAAGGCCCTTGTATCCTAAAAACACTTTGTTTTGTGGCTTTTCAATGTAAAAAACCTGAAATAATGTGAAGACTCTATCTGACTCTTACAAAACAATTATTTTTCTTAATTATCTGGTAGGGAGAGGCATCACATTCCTAGCAGCAGAACATGAGACCATGAGTGGTGTTGCTGGCATCACAAGACTATCTAGAATTTTGTTTTCTTTAGCTGTCCCATTAAAAAACTGTGCTGTTCATTTAGCCTTTTAACTATTCCCAGAAAACAACCCCAAATTTCCTTTTAGAGACACTTGTTTGTTTAGCACCACAAGAGAAGCTAGCAGTGAATCTATATACTGTGCAGATGATCAGGAGAGAGAGTGCAACAGTGAGTCAAGGAGCTAAGTTGTCTGACAGTGGAGATGCCCAGTGAAGCTGAGCTGCACTTTACTTAAGCTCAGGAGATGACTGAAATGAACTTGCTGAGTTCAAGTCTTTGACCCGAACCCAAACGCAATTCTAGGCTTTGCTATTATTTGGGGCTGGATTATTCACATTACAAAAGAAAATCATGACAGATTTGTGATATGGTTGTCATAAAGAATGAATACATAAAATGAGATGAAGGAAATCTACATGAGACTCTTTTTCTTAATTTTACTGAAATAAAAAAAAAAAAAAAAGGCAAATTCCTGATTGCTACTGGTCTTGCCATTTTATGGTGCAGTGAAAGCATAGAGTGAAAGAAAGTTGAACGCTTCACTGACCAGTTAATAAAGCAATGCGGATTTCTTATTTAGCTTATTTTCCTCCTAAGGTAATCTAAAAAAAAGATCAAATTCATATTTAACTCAGTGATACGTAAAAGGCTGTGGAAATATTAATGAGTTCTGAATCACAAAGAGCTGACATTTGCTTTATACAATGTTCTCTCACAGTTCATGATGATAAAGAACACAGTCTTCATTTAGGCATGTTAATTACAGAGGGTGAGTTTCCTTATACCCATTAATGAATTAACATCTTCCTGGAGTTTATGCAACCTCAGTAGTGAAGCATTTAAATCTTGGCTTCCTTGGACTAAAATGTATTATAAGCTTTGCATCTCAATTAGAAGGCCCTGCATGATTTTCATCTTTTAGAACTTAACCAGAGTTAGGCAAGTGCATCCAAAGATGAGTCCTGAATAATACTTAGATTATTTAACATAGAGCTTCACAGTAATATACAAGTCTTTTATTACAGACCTTTGCAAACTCTGAACAGGTGCCTTCTCTGTAGCCTTGTCCCACATCAAAAAGAGGAGAACCAATGGCACACCTAACGAGGGGCATGAATACCACATAGGCATGTGGGGAAAATACTTGGCTGGGTTTCATGTGAACTCCCCAAGCCCTGGAATGTCTGCAGTGAGCCTGTGCCCCACCCTCTTGCACTGCACCTATGGAGGGTCCCAGGCCATGAAGCATCTGCTGTGTGTGATGTTTCCACCGGTAGCATAGTGCTGTGACATCGTGAAGCATCTGCTGTGTGTGTTTCCACCGGTAGCATAGTGCTGTGACATCAAGTGTCTCAAAAGGGGGAAATGGGGGAACTGCACCACCACAACAGTCCAGTTAGGTGTATAGGGGGGTCTGGGTGAGGTTATGTGAGTGAGAAGAAGAGGGGAAATTCTCGCTTCTCCCTCTCGAATGTCATTCGGCTAGGATGTGCTGCAGTTTTGTCTTGTGTGCTGTTATCACAGCCCTACTTTAGCAATAGCATATAATTCTGAAAGGCAGCTCCACAGCAGTCATAAACTGATTAAGGACTCACAACACCGTGTAATACATTTACTACAGAAACCATTACCTGCCTATCCAGATGATGGTGGAGAAGGGATTCAGATAGGGGGAGTTAGTCACTTGTAGTCTCTGGGTGGTCCTTCTTTGTCCAACAATAACTGTAAATTTAATGTCTTTAGGAGCATTGGATTTCAATCTTTTCTGAAAGACATCTTACTTAACCACGCTGTGTCTTATAACATCCTGCTTATACTGTCAGTGACCTTCAGAGGGAAAGTTATACCACTTAGCCATCATCAACATCAATTACTATGTCCTGGAGGATTTTTGTCATTTTCAGCACAATAGGTATGGGAGAGAAAGGGGGGATTAAAAAAATACCAAACCAAACCAAACCAACAACCAAAAAACCCCACGAAAACCAAACCAAAGATCTGATACTAAAGTAATGCTTCCTGGTTCTTAGAGATCAGACACTAGTAACAAATACACCACCATTGCATGCAAAGGAGTGGTCCACCAGCAGAATTTTACAACATCCAAATGCATTTTCTGTAAAATATTAACTCTCATGAGAATTATTACATTTGTATCTGTCATGCTGCCTCCCGAATTTTCCAAATACTGTGCAGAATTAGCATTATACAAGTGCAGTAAAAATCAAGGGAAAGAAAGAGAAAAGGAGCATCATATACACACTGATATATGTCAGGTTTTTTTCTTTTGCAGGAGCTGCCTCCTGAATAAACCTTTGTTGTAACTGCAAGATTTCAGCAATATTAAATAAACCTGCTTTTATCTCATTTATGGTTCTTCATAGCCCTTATCAGTTCTGTTATAAAAAGGTAGAAGGGTAAAGCTTAAGATCTATGTTAAAAAGAAAGATGTCACCATTTAACACTCCTCTAGGGTGTAACTTGCACGTCATTACTTGGTCGTGAGTCTGCTTTTAATAATGAAAATCAGGAACATCACACAGATCAGTGAAATTCTCTCAGGGTAATGGCAAGGCAAACCCTCAACTCCCTAGTGAAGACTCACAAATCCCTAGCTTACATTTTATAATTTGAGAATTAAATCAAACACATTTGTGTTTAAAATCAGTATGGAGAGATATGTGGATGTATCTATTAATTATTTAATACTTCTCTAAACTTCCATAGTTAAAACTAATTTTAATGAGTTAGAGCTTATTTAGCTTAGACTGTAAGAGCCTAAATTTTATCTGCAATATTCCCTTGGTATTCTCAGATTTCTGCATGTATTTGTATTTGCTTCACTAAATCCAAATTGGGCAAGAGTCTGAATGATATGAGTGTTCATTTGAATCATAATTTTCAGAAAGGACAAATTTCAAGCCTCTAGAAAGTATCTTTGATACCCTGTACATATTTCAATGGTAGGTAGATCATCTAGCCTGAGAGCAACTGCGGCAGCTCTTGCTGAGAAGAGGTACTTGGAAAAAAACCGTGGAGCTTTGCATATGAAAAGGAGCCTATTTTACTTTCCTCCTGGGATGAGGAGAGCAAAGGTAAGCTTTTAGACCAGCCTTTAAATGCAGATGGTCTAGCACAGTTGCTTTTGACCCCTGACTGGCTGCAATATAAATAAATAATGAAAATAATCTTATTAAGTGGGGCAACTGGAGTGTTGCCTATCCAGTTACTCAGGGAGTTATATTTATTATTTCTGACAACAATAATAAAATGGTATTAATTTTTCAATTAATATTAGCATGAATATTGACTTATGCTATTATGTATATCAAGACACAAAGAAGAAAAGCCTTCCTGCTGCTTTACATATTAGAATAATTTTACTTTAACATTTGCAGAACCTGTAGGGAAGTCTAATGAATTCTGCACATACTCAGATTTACAAACCGGAATCAGAATCAACTATTGAAAAGAACTGGAAAGTTTAAAAATGCATGTGCTGTGTTTCATGCAAAGTAATACTGGCTTTCTAAAAAAATTAAAATACTAAAAACCTGTAAAATAACCTTTGCCACAGAGCTGACAATGCCATGCTTGCATTTGAGCATTAGGAAAGATTGAGATTTATACATGGAATGAATGTCTGCCATTTCTGAGCCTGACAAAATCTGCAATCACCAAATAGCACAATTTTGGAAGTAACCAGGAGTGGCTTAGGAAAGAGGAAAGCATTGACAGCCAGAAGTCACCAAAATCTCCCGGGCACTTAAAATAAGTGAAAACTAGGGTAGATAACTTTATTTCAAGTCACTACCTCCTTGTTGCCTAAACAAAGCCTACCTTCACTGCCTGGCCAGTCATAGCCATGGTCTTTGCTGCAAAAGGGAGTGATGTGCCCAGGCTCCAGGCATAAAGGGTGAGTGTCCATCACCTAGTGTCACACTGCAGTTATCCTTCCTGAACAGAATACCAATCTGCATTCCTTTCTCTAAGAAAAAGAGAGTAGTCCGTATTATCTCATGCCTGGGCTACTTTAAAACCCCCAACTTTCCCTTGAAAGCTAGTACTCTTCTGATTGTGAATTTTGTTGTAGGCAAGAAGTAAGAGGAATTAAGGTTCACTGATATGTAGCCTGTAACAGTTAACTGTAGTACTGTCTTCTTCTGTTAGTAAGCCTAGGACTGCATGAGTAAATGTAGGTTAACATGCATCTTGTCCACTGCCAGATGTTGATGGCAGTATGCTGAATTGCATTAAAAAACAGAACTAGGAAGACATAGTCTGAGATAAAAGATGCAACTGCCACTCCATTTTAATTTGGAAAGTTAATACATTTTTTGAAATCTGGGTTTTGATTCCTCTGCTTGCCCTTACAAGCCTCTCCCTCATCACTTGCAGTCTCTCAGTCTTGGGAATGGGTAGCTGTCACTAATTTTATGTTAGAAGAAAGAAGTCTTGCTTTTATTTGACTGAAGGTAACTATAATTCAAGAACTTGAAAGAGATGTGCCTGGTGCTTCATTGTTCCAATTATGGATTTTTTGGCTTTCTGAAATACAGCACCTCATTCATGACGTTCTCATCATTACTTTCTTAACTTCTCTTTCACAAATCCAGGTAGTCAGGATCATCTCAGGGCTGGGCTTACTCTTTCTCCCTGCTCAGATGCAGAGAATTGTCTGCTACAGGATTCTGTTCAAATATGCTACCGCTGATCTTGTCCGGCAGTGTCTGTTTTGTGGGGCATTTGGCATCTCTGAGCAAAACAGGACCCCAAGAAGAAGCCCAGCAGATGATCTGGCTTAGATTTCTCTACCTAAGAGTTTGCTCAGAGCAACAACTTTCCCCAGGCTGTGTTTTCCCCAAACATTTCTCCCATCTGCATACTCACAGGCATCACAGCACTCTTAGGCTCAGAACACAGACTTACTGCAGCAAAAGACTGAGTGAAAAAATGCACTGATGCCAAATAATAATTTATGTAAATTAAGCCTTCCCACTTTATATTTTTTCTTCTCCTAGAGAAGAAGAGGTCTTTTCTTCTTAAGCCTTCTGGCTTATTGCATTAATAATTCATAACCAGTGTGCTTTATATACGCCATGGCTCACTCAAAGCAAACCTAGAGAAAGCCATTTTCTACCAGTGTTTGTCAGAGTGGATTTTTCTAAGACCGTACAGCTTTTCAAGCCACAAATTCTTCATTTATGTAGTAAGAAACTTGTAGTTCCATGAACTGTTCTAGATTTATTATTGACATGTTCCTTCTCTACAGAGCTGAAGCTGTGTGTGAAGGACCAGGTATTTCCTTACACGAACATAGTGTGAAGGACCAGGTATTTCCTTACACGAACATGAAATGTCCTTTGAGTCAGCCGACAAAACTGACTTAAAATGGTGTCTCCACGCTGCGCTGAACCCCCTCTGTGTGTATGGGGGGGGGGAGCAGCTGCTGCAGGGGAGGAGCCGTGGCCAGAAGCAGGGGCAGGACTAGGTCCCGTCTGATTGGCTGAAAAGCCCGGAAATGCAAAACTGGCGCCGAAGACCTGTATCCTCTGTGTGAGGCGATACCCACGTGTGGATCTCTCAGCAAATCCTGATAAGTTAATACACTCCAATATTGACATATAATAGGTCACGGATCGTGACACTGTGCTCAAGGCAAGGAAAGAAGGGTTTATTGCAACAGATTCTGCAGAGTTAATAAAGGTATGACATCTGCATTGGTAGGAAGCCACAGTGCTGTGAAGCAGGGCTTGATTAAACATTACACTGTAATTTCACCATAACAAGTTAGCAATCCACATTTCTGCCCTGGTTTAAATATTAAAGCTGAATCCCAAAAACCAGAGGACAGAATTGCACTCTATTACCCTCCCTCCACCCTCCAAGGGAAGATAGAAGGGGAATAAGGAAGAGAGAGACAAACTTTGGAAATTGAAACTAGAAAAAAAATTACAGTAACACAAGGTAAAAGAGTAAAACGTGGGGAAGAACCGATAAGTATTTATATAGAAAACCCATCTCAATGACGGCAGGGATATGGGAAGGGCAAGATAGCTCCAGGGGAAGAAGGTCTACAGCTCCTCACAGCACCCAGTACAGTTGGATTCTGGAATGAGCACGTGGGAAACTGAAGGAACCAGCAGCAGTCCCGGTAGGGAGGAAATAGCAGGAAGGGAGAAAGGCACAGCTTCCGGCTCTCCTGGCTTTTATAGATTGTGATAGATACTGACCCTTCCACTCTTTCAGGGCCCTAAGGAACCTCTCTCTCTGTAGGTGAGAGGAGTTCAACACCGTGTCATGGTCTCCCAAACCATAACACCTTGGTATATTATTAATAGTATGTTTTGTCTTGGCAGACCAGGACCAATTTAACAATTCAATTGCTTTAAGTCTATAACAAAAAGTAACTTACATTTTCAAATAGTAAAAACTTAACAAACTCTTTAGTTCCCACTACTGAGTAACAACTTCCTAATAAAAAATGACTGGAGCTCTGTTGTAGAAAAAAACAGATGGATAGGCTGAAAGTAAAGTTAATATTTTCAAGGCAATCTTGTGAAATATGTTAAGTAGATGAATGACCTGATAGAAGCATATGGAGTAGGGCAGTGCATGAACAAATAGTTCACAGAACTGGAAATGCTTGGTATGAAAAGACAGTGTAGCATCATTGGATAATGTAGTAAAGAGCTGTTTCCAAAATAAACTATAAAGAAGTGTTGTAAAAATCTAGTAGGATAAATTACATTATCCTAGGCTAGGACAATAGTCACAGTAAATAAATCTGGATTATAGAGTTAGCTGTGTTTAAATTTTTGGTCATTTCTGCAATTATGTTATTAAGGAAAATCTGGGAGGGCTTCCTTAAAGGACAAACTGTATAATAGAGGTGAGGACTCTGGGAACATCTTCTGCCTAGATTCTAGTTATTCTGGTGTAGAATGGCAAAACCACAGAAGAGAGAGTGGCTGAAACCTCACCTGGTGACATTCTGCACAGAGGTCAGTGATGGGCAGCTCACACAGTCAAGAAGAGGGAACGAAAAAAAAATATTTAAACCTTTGACAAAATACAATTGTTTTGTCAAGTTAATACTTGTATCAGGTAGATTCTTCAGGAAGTCCTCAAGAAACTGAAAATTGTTGATTATCTAGACAATTGCTTTTGTAACAGTAGCCATGTGATACCCAGTGGCTGTTTGCTAACAAAGGCACAGTCCTGCTTTGAGCTGAGAATGAGAAATTAGCCAGTTAATCTACTTAGCCTGTACGCTTTGCAAACCACAGCCATCTCAGAGTTCTCAACTCTGAAAGCAAAATAAGCAGTACTGCTAAAGAACTGATACTAATGGTCTCACAAGCACTTAAACCAGTTATAATATGATTCCTCCTTAAGCTCTGCATTGCCTGGGTTCTGTTTGTTGTTGGAAAGCAATGAGGCAGTAGAGGCTTTCTCTTATCCGCTTATAGCAGGTATGCAGTTGTTTTTCTCATTAGGAAATACAAAACTAAACAGCAAACTACACTTCATCAGGTTTATTTCAAAATGCTTTCTTTCAGTTATAACTTTCGTAGAGGAGTTCTATAATTGTTTTACATCACCCTAACCCAATTTGAAAGCTGCAATAAAAAGGAAAAATATTAAAATAGTAATAAAACAATTAAGTTTTAAAACTCAGCCAGCTCTGGTGTGCTACTGGAGAGAAGATAGATTAGAAAATAATTTTTAGACACATTCTGACAACAAGAAATTGTTTTTCAGAAAAATTAAGATGCTATACCTTCTAATAAAGTTCCATGAGAGTATCTACAATCCACTGTAAGATAAATACTAGGAATTGTTCCTGGATGTTACTGTTACAATAAATTAAAGGCTGCAAGTGAAATAGCAAGAAGTAATTCACACCCACATGAAACACATCAAGAATGAAGACAAATCTAGGTTACATATCAGGCCAGGATCAGAAGCAATTTATTTTACAATGCTGTGTAGTTTATGTAATTACAGGTAAATGTTCAGATTCTAGGTGTGCTCTAATGATTCTGGGTATAGGGAGGAAAATTGCATTTTGTTAATTTAATTATAAAAAATAGTGCTATTTCAAACACAAACTTAAGCCTGAACACTTTGTGCAGAAGCAATGAGGTATTTTTATTTTAATTTCTCATAACTTTTCAGACTAAAAATCTGGAGGTTGCCCAAAGTGACATTGGAGTGACAGTCCAATGCAGAAACAGAGAAAATTCAGACCTACTCTATTTTACAAATAACTTGTAGATAGGAAGAAGTGTGGACCTCCTACCCCATGAAAATGGGGTATGGATGTGTTGCCACTGTGCCGTCTGCCGTCTTTGCAATAATACAGATAGTTGCAAAAGCAGACCAGAAAATTAGATTTGACGTGGAACTGTTACCTTTCTCAGTTCATGATCTCCCAAAAGGAACAATGAGGATGGGAGGGAGGGATGGATGGATGGAAGTGCTCAGGCAGCCTATTCTCTCCCCATCCCCATTTATAGTCCTAGTTATGTACTGTAGCTGAGAAAAACAGGACAAGTTTTAAGTTCTCACCTTGCCTAGTTCAAACTCTTTCCTCTTGCTTTTTCCTGCTTTCTTGTTTGCAGCAAGGAATAATTTGAGAAGCAGCCCTGATCTGTAACTACAGCGAGAGTAAACATCTACTCTTGGAATTCCTGCATGGGATAAAAGAAAGGGTGACCACAGGCGCTACACCACTCTGTATCTTCCTGCATATATCATGGTGTGGGATGCAGCGAGTGTCCCAGGACGGCACCTGTGGTAGAGCGGCAGCAAGGGCTTGCTTAAGTCTGCCAGGAGTTTTTTGTTATCAAACATTTGTCCCTTCTAATTACAGACACTAAAGATGAATTAACAATTGAAAATAAGTTCCAGAATCTTATTAGAAAATGTATAATCATGAATATATCTCCACAATAGTTGTTGATAAAACTGAATAAAAAATAGAGGGCTGGGTTTAGTGAACCTTGTGAACATGCATGTGCACAGACAACCTCTTCACAGCTGGTCTAGGTACTCCTTGCTCTTTAGCTTATGCAGCTGCTTTTAAAATTCTAAAGACCATTGGAGAACGTAGTCATATTTTAAATAAATACCGATTGGGAAATGTCAGAACAGAATAACAGATATTTATTTTGGAAGCAGATAATGAGTTTTAGAAACGCTTTAACAAAAATAGTAACAGTACTCTGAAACTTGTCTGGTTTTCAGTTATTAGAAGGAAGCACTGTTGTTACTGGCACAAATTGCAAAACACCCGGGGGGGAGTTAGCAACATTACCAACCCTATATATTGCATTAAACATTTCAAGTCACTTTAATAATGCTTGCAAGTTTGAAATTAGATTCACAACAGGAATGTATTAAAGGTCTTTAAAATGAATGGCCCATTATGTTATTTTAATTATTTTAAATATAATGATCTATACTTAAAAATATTATTCCTAGAACATTTAATTTGGGCATCCAGAAAGAGATTGGTTTGGCAGGCTCTTTTTATACTAGGCTTAATGAAATCACTTACATTCAGATGTTCCAAGTGACCAATGATTTGTAGTTGCCTAATTTGAGACATATTGTAATGGTGCCATTATTGTAAATCTTCCTAAATAGCATATCATTTGAGCCCCTTAAAATCGTTTTGTTTTTTTTTTAAGACACAGTATCATAGTTGTGATGTAAATCAGTTTCTAAATTACTTGGAAAACTGATACAAAAGTGAATCATTTAACACTTACCTAACTTTTGCAAAGCATTTTGAAGACATTAATGAAGTACCTAGGCAACCTGTGTCATGGATTTCAAGTCTATTAGATGACCAGGCTGTAAAACTTAATTAGCATAATGCTATATGTAGGAAGCTTTTTGCTGCCACTAATCCAAGCCTTCTTGTTGAGAACAGACAAAATTATCTGGTAAACAGTCAGTTTTAAAGTGCTGCACAGAAACTCCTGAAGTAAAATCCCCAAGGTTTTGAAAATATGCAATAAGACAGAAGGAAAGCTCCTAGAAAAGCTCAAACTGAAGAAGGAAGCATACAGGGGGTGGAAGCTAGGGCAGGTATGCTGGGAGGATTACAGAGAGGTTGTCCAAGCAGTCAGGGATCAGGTTAGGAGAGCCAAATCCCTCCTAGAATTACATCTCACCAGGGATGTTAAGAACAATAAGAGAAGCTTCTTTAGGTATGTTGTGTAGAAAAGAACATCCAAGGAGAGTGTAGGCCCTCTCCTGAAGGAAACGGGCAAGGTAGCAACACAGGATATTGAGAAGGCTGAGGTCCTCAATGACTTCTTTGCTTCAGTCTTCTCTGGCAAGTGCTCCAGCCTCATTGCAAGGGCCACAGCAGGTGAAAGCAGGGACTGGGAGAGTGAATTACCCCCCACTGTAGAAGTAGAGCAGGTTCGTGACCATCTAAAGAACCTGAAGTTGCATAAATCTTTGGGACCTGATGGGATTCACCCACGGGTCCTGAGGGAGCTGGCGGATGCAATTTCTAAGCCTGTGTCCACCGTATTAGAGAGGTCATGGCAGTCTGGTGAGGCTCCTGCTGATTGGAAAAAGGGAATATAGCCCCTATTTTTAAAACGGGGAAAAAGGAAGACCTAGGGAACTACAGGCCAGTCAGTCTCACCTCTGTGCCTGGCAAGATCATGGTGCAGGTCTTCCTGCAAAGTCTGCTAAGGCACATGGAAAATAAAGAGGTGATTGGTGACAGCCAACATGGCTTCAGTAAGGGCAAATCATGCCTGACCAACCTGGTGACCTTCTACAACAAGGCTACAGAGCTGGTGGATGGTGGCAGAGCAACTGATGTCATCTACCTGGATTTGTGCAAGGCATTTGACACTGTCCCACATGACATCCTGGTCTCCAAATTGACAAGGCATGGATGTGGCAGATGGACCACTCAGTGGTTAAGAGATTGACTGGATGGCTGCACCCAGAGAGTGGTGGTCAATGTTTCAGTGTCCAAATGGAGGCAGGTGACAAGTGGTGTCCCTCAGGGGTCAGTACTGGGGCCAGTGCTGTTTAATGTTTTTGTTGGAGACACGGGTAGTGAGATTGAGTGTATCCTCAGCAAGTTTGCTGATGACACCAAGATGTCTGGTGTGGTTGACACTCAAGAGAGAAGGGATGCCATCCAGAGGGACCTTGACAGGCTGCAGAGGTGGGCCAGTGCCAACCTCATGAAGTTCAATAAGGCCAAGCGCAGGATCCTGCACCTGGTTCGGTGCAATCCCAGGCACAAATACAGGCTGGGGAGAGAATGGCTGGAAAGCAGTCCTGAGGAGAAGGACTTGGGTGTGGTAGTAGATGAGAAGCTCAACATGAGCCACCAGTGTGTGCTGGAGCCCAGAGAGCAACTGCATCCTGGGCTGCATTAAAAGAAGTATGGCCAGCAGGGCCAGAGAGGTGATTCTGCCCCTCTGCTCTGGTGAGATCCCACCTGGAGTTCTGTATACAGCACTGGAGCCCTCAGCACAGGAAAGATATGGAGCTGTTGGAGAGGCTCCAAAGGGCCATCAAGATGATTAAAGGCCTGGAGCACCTCTGCTATGAAGACAGGCTGAGGGAGTTGGGGCTGTTCAGCCTGGAGAAGAGAAGGCTCCGAGGAGACCTTATAGCAGCCTTCCAGTACTTGAAGGGGCTACAGGAAAGCTGGGGAGGGGCTTTTCACCAGAGAAGATAGTGATAGGACAAGGGGTTTTAAACTGAGAGCGGGGAGATTTAGGTCAGATATTAGGAAGAAATTCTTCACTGTAAGGGTGGTGAAGAACTGGAGTGGGTTGCCCAGCCAAGTTGTTGATGCCCCATCTCTGGAGGTTTTTAAGGCCAGGTTGGATGAGGTTTTGTGCAACCTCGTCTAGTGGTAGGGTTCCCTGCTCATGGCAGGGGGGTTGGAACTTGATGATTTTTAAGGTCCCTTCCAATTTAATGATTCTATGATTCTATAGCAATATTTTTCATACAGAATGTTTAATTAATACTTAAGTAATCCTTAAACTTGAAAAAAAATAGAAATTTAGAGCAGCTTTCTTAAGAGTTTGTTGGTTAACAGGGAGTTTTTGCAAATTAATAAGTGAGTACATCTTTAAGGCAGCAAGCAAGGTTTCGTATGAGAGGAGGTATATACTGTGACTTGCAAAAAAAAGACCAAGAGCCAAAGCATCTTCTTGTTTTGCATACAGTGTGTTTGTGTCCAGGGGACATCTGATGAAGTGTACAGATCAGATTTACTGTACTGAACTATTAGAGCATTGCCTGTGAAAGGAAAACATGTTAAGAGACTGCAGTCTCTTTACTTGTCTTGCTATTTGAAACTAATGTTAACTAAGGCTTCAATGGGAAGTGTGTCTATCAGGTAAATACTTCCATAGCTTGGAGAGCTACAGTGCTTGCTTTATTTATTTATTTATTTATTTTTCCTAGAGCAGTAAATAAGGTCATCCACCTGTTTTTCTCCCAAGTCAAATGAATTGCCCACTTTGAATTCCTTTTTTTTTTTTTTTTTCCATTAGGTCAGAAATAAACAGTGGAGATAAATTAAAGTGGCAGAATTCTACTTCCAAAAATTCAATATAGGAAAGTCTTGTAACAATGTAACAAATCCATCCCAAACCTTGAAGGCAAGAAAGTATTATAGGGAGAAATTAACACTTTCAGATGGTTAGAATGTGAATGTATTCTTTTTCCTAAAATAAGTAGTTTTCAAATCTTCGTCAAATCACACTGAGGTATTCTTAAAAAGCTAATTTTTGGTCAGAAGAGCTAAACTGAGCAACTTGCTTAACTTCATTCAAAATATCTGTAGAAACCCTGAGTTTAACTGCTTAAGCATCTGTCATTTCAGCGGCATTGTAATGTACAAACATGACATGTGTCTGTTATACATTAATATATACTGAGCACAAATGAGAAAAAAATGAAAGCACAGCTGTGGGAAGTAGTGTGCAGTATGGTGGGTATCACAATAGCCAGGCAACATCATCTCTACTGAATTTCAAAATTCAGTGCAAAAAGGGAATTTTAGTGATCTACTTCCTCTCCCCAGCTTTCCATTAAAAATATTGCATTAATATATCAGGCCTGATATATTTGATTTACCAGTTAAATATGATACATTGTACCCAAATAGTCTAAAGTAGCTAAGCTTTTCTAAAAAATAATCAATGTGTGAAATGATAACAGCAATAAATTTTGCTGAGTGTCATCATACAAATAGTAGCATATAGACACACATCACTGTATCGCATACAAAAAGCCATCTCAGGAAAATGTCTAACCAGTGTGCCTGAAACAAAGATCTATTGTATGGAGCGTACAAATAGCTTTGACTTGTCCTATGAATTGTCATCAGATTTTATAAAAAAGGTCTAACATCTAAAAACTCACACAGAATGAAGGATGAAATGTACCACAGAAGAATAAAAAGCTACCTATTCATGTTCTATTGGATTTGAGAAAGAAAATTTCTAATAGATTCAGTCCGCAAAGAATGTCTTCATTGCCCAGTTGTTAGTTGAAGGCAGCCTAGCCAAACAGCTACAGACTTATTCCAGTGACTCAGAGGCTTTTATTTCACTCATGTATGTGATTTTGTGTTAGATAATTCCATTGACTTCTAAGGAGTTACCTTGGGTTGCAGTGATACCAACAAATGAGGTAAGCAACTTAAAATAAAACCTAACAGTGCCACCATCAAAGTTTAAAAAAAATCTCATGAATTCACTAAATTGATGTTGTGTTCTCAGATATATTATATTGCAGACCTTTATACAAATAAAGCATAAAGTACTAGTGATCTGTCTTTCTTGGATTTTTCAACACGGATAAATCAGAATACAGAGCCCAAAAACTGTGACATTGATTGAGGGACACATTCCAGCTAGGAGTCTGTCCTGGATGGGGTGGATGACACACAATGTGTATATACAGTAATCAAAATTTATTGCATACAATGTTGGAGGTTTTATTTATTCTGGACGAGAGGCATGAGTACAGTAAAAGTGAAGGGAAATTGGGAAGTAAGAACAGAAGTGCAGTTAGGATGCAAAGGGTATATTAGCAGTGAATTTACTACTTATAATTAAATCAAACAACAAAAGTTAACCACTAAAATGCTGGCAACTTACTTATTATCAAATACCATACTAGGCCTAAACCAAAGGATCTTACAATCTTAAACTTAATAATGAAGATTACTTCATGTTAAGTTTGCTAATAAAGACAATGAATGAGTAATATTTCTCACCTATGTCAGTGCACAGCCAGGTGTCCTTGGTTGGACCACAACTTCTAAGAATCAGTCTCTTTGGCAGGCATCCCTCCTAGAGGAGAAAAAGTCCAGCAGCTTCCTGGGGAAAGTGTATGGAGATCTCTCCCATCAAAAATGGGACCAGGCTTTTATAGAATAAACTGGATTGACTGCTGTCATTTAACCATTAGCCATACCTCCAACATCTCTCATTGGAGAATAAAAGGAAAACAGTGGAGAAAAACATGAAGACCTTGTTCTCACCAAGCAAACTCTGTTGTTTATTTGTTCGATATTACTTTATCTCTGTTTTGGGCCTAGTTCTGGCAAGGCTGAGCTCCATGTCCTTCAACACCGGAGAGCAGCTGGTGTTACGAACATCAACTTGGCCCTCTGTTTATACCTTTCAAGGTTGTTACCAGCTCAGAGTTTGCTAGGCCATTTCCTTTCTCATGGAAACCTTTCACTGCAGGCCGGGGCCTGCAAAATGAGAGAAAATAAGCAGTTGAATCATAAAAGGGAACTGATGAGCGCAAACTGGGAGATGGATTGCCCTGGTACAAAGGCATTGAAAACATCTGCTGAAAGGGGCTGGTGATAGGGAGAGGTAGGATTATATAGCACAGATTCATTTACTCGTCAGTAATAGCTAAAGAAGCAAGACAGCAGCCGGCCTGTAAGGACTTTGGGAATGCATCATTGGATTGGAAAGAAAGAATAAAAAAAAAGAAAGCTGCCAAAAGCAGTCTTGAGCATAAAAACCATACAAGGCAGCTGGAGATCACGTGAACATTTTCTGTCAGAAACCAATTTTGTAATGTTTTAAAGAACTGCCTATTTTCCTGTTATTGTCTAGTTTATAGACCAGATGTTTTTTGTTTGTTTTTTGTTTTTTTTGTTGGGCCCTCTGGCTCAAAAAAAGAGTAAGCTGTTTGTTTCCTGTTGGAGCTAAGACATGCTGTGACGGGGTCTCTGTTGAAACCTATTTGTGATAATAAGTAGGAACTGCACTCTAGTAGATCTTAACTTCAGTGATTCTAGGATAAAATAGGATTTCCTGAGTGATGCAATATTGACAAAAGTGTCACCAGCCAGAAGTATGCCCATGCTTACACAGAAGCAAGTGAACTTTTAGTACCTCAGAAACATACACAGCAGCTTACATCTCCAGGAAGTAGTCGGATTTGAACATGTTACAGCCGAAGAGTTACTACCATGAAGCCAAACAAACCTGTGGGGGAAAAATTGCTCAGGTACTGATCTCTGTGGTCTAGCAACAGTTGTTAGCTTGTTGGAAGTCAGCCTTCTTTCTCATCAGACAAAATACATATTTTGCCTATATAACTTTTGCTGTTATACAGTGGCAAGCTTTCTTTTTGATGGCTATTTGTCACATCTGAGGTCCTGACTTTCACGACTGAGTTGCAGATAGATGTCTTTGCTGTCCTTGAATCAAAATAATGTGTTCCAAATCACATGATGTGGAGGGGTGTGAACCCCTTTGTATATCCAATGATAGCCATAGTGCATCTTTCTCACTGCCAGCCTCTTCTGGCTGATTCCTCAGCATCCTCTGCTGCTCTACTGCTAGTTTGCTAGCATGTGTCATAGGTCTTGGGATTTTGAGTTGTCAGAAGCAATGCCTTATGTTGCTAAGGGTATCAGGCAGGATTCAGCCAGACCAGAATGAGAGAAATTATTATGCACAGTGACAGCTTTTTAGAGCCCTGTTTGCAGGAGCCCAGTTCCTCACTCCATTATCCTGCAGGCTAGAGTTCACCTCATGGGTTACTTGCTACTAGATTGGAAAGCTGTGTGGTATTTAGAAAGGAAAGTTCAAAGCTATGTAAGTCAGAGTGAGTTCCTCTTTTATTCTTCCACCATGTCAGATACCATAGATTAGCAATTTCCCTCAGTGATATTTAATGCTAATTACTTCAGGCTCAATGAGCTGTAACCAAAAAATCTTTAATAAGGTTTTTCTCATGTAAGGTTTATAATGAGTATTTCTTCAGACCCATTTCAACTCTTCATGTGTATCTGTCCATACCTAGCCCACACTAGACTGTGTACTGATGTTCAGCTTCAGCCTTTTGTTTTTCCAGTTATGCTCATCAAATATGCCTCTAAATATCAAATAATGAGATTCAGCAAGCAGAAGTGTAGAGTCCTGCACCTGGGAAGGAATAACATGATTCACCAACACAGATTGGGGGTTGACCTGCTGGAAAGGAACTGCTGGGCAAACTCAGGTGGAAAAGGAAAATCTACAGATCATGGAAGGAGGGGCTGGTCACTTGGGAGGAACATAGGACTGTTGTCAGAGGATGTAGGGAGGCAATTAGGAAAGCTAAGGCCTCCTTGGAACTTAACTTTGCAAGTCAGGTTAAGGATAATAGAAAGGGCTTTTTCAAATACATAGCTAGCAAAACTAGCATATGAGCCCCAGATTCATATAGCCCCAGAAGAGGTCAAGATAGAGGAAGAGTTTGACATGGTAGATGAGGATTGGGTTAGGGATCAGTTGAGTAATCTGGACATCCATAAATCAATGGGTCCAGATGGAATGCACCCAAGGGTGCTGAGGGAGCTGGCGGAGGTCATTGCTAGGCCACTCTCCATCATCTTCAGTAAATCATGGGCAACAGGTGAGGTGCCTGAGGACTGGAGGATAGCAAATGTCACTCCAGTCTACAAGAAGGGCAAGAAGGAGGACCCGGGTAACTATAGACCGGTCAGCCTCACCTCCATCCCTGGAAAGGTGATGGAACAACTTGTTCTTGGCACTATCTCCAGGCATATCAAGGACATGGGTGTCATCAGGAGCAGTCAGCAAGATTTTATCAAGGTGAATATCCGAAACAATTTTTTTACTGTGAGAGTGACAGAGCACTGGAACAGGCTGCCCAGAGAGGTTGTGGAGTCTCTTTCACTGGAGACATTCAAAACCCACCTGGATGCGTTCCTGTGTGATGTACTCTAGGTGGCCCTGCTCTGGCAGGGGAGGGTTGGACTAGATGATCTTTCAGGTCTATGATTCATAGGATTCTATGATTCTATGATTCTAAAGCAGCTCCATGGAGACCTTGGAGTTCTAGTGGACAGCAAGTTATCCACGGGACAGCAATGTGTCCTTGTGGCTAAGAAAGCCAATGGTATCCTGTGGTGCATTAAAAGAATGGGTCCAGCAGATCAAGGGAGGTTCTTCTCTCCCTGTGCTGTGCTCTAGTGAGACCACATCTGCAGTATTCTGTCCAGTTCTGGGCTCCCTAGTTCAAGAGGGACAGGGATGTACTAGAGAGAGTCCAACGGAGGGGTATGATGATGGTTAAGGGACTGGAACATCTGCCTATGCAATGTGCTCATCTCGCTGTACTCACTTTGTCTTTGACAGGTTACAGATTCCAAAAGAACATCATGGACCTGTAATTTGAACTCACAAGTCCAAATCCTTGGAACGTGAAAACACATTTTCATATCGCATTTACTGTGATTTCAAATTGTATGTATTGCAGATGAGTTTGTGTTACTGTCTCCTCCCCTTGCGTCTGTTGCCACAGAGGGGCAAGATTTGTTTAATTTTTTTCTTATAAAAATGCAGGATTTTGGAACTGGAAAGAAACATAGGAATTACTGAGTGAAATTGTACAGTTCTTTTCTTGCAAAAGCTACAACAGACATTGTCTTTGTTTCTTTTGTCTTTCAAGTCATCTCAGTAGTACCAGTCTTTAAATATGAGTCAGAATCACGGGAGAAGATAAAAGTAAGACTTTTGAGTGCCTTTTTATATTTCTTTGACGTTGAAGTTCTTAGTTTTGTCCCTGGTATCCTGAGGCTAGAAATTTGCTTTTTAAAGAAAAATGAAATTCTGATATAATCATATGACGAAAGAACATTCTGAGCTTTGAAAAAGTTTGAACCAGCAGAAAAAAACTGTCATATTACAAACATGAGTTTGTGATGGCAGTATTTTTTAAATGCCAGGAGAAAAAGTAGTCTGTTTCCCTAGAATATTAACAAACTTGCTTACAAGATCAATTGTTGTTATTAAGTGTTATTAGAAGCACATTGCTAGTGGTAAAAACAATTAGTTAACATTTACACAGAAGTACTGCAACACTTGCACAGAGCAGAAATGGATAATTTAAAAATAATTGAGGAATAGTCTGCTTATGAAAACAAACAGTACTTTTTTCCAGGTGGAAAGTGGGGGAGTGCTATTACAGGCTGCCCTGCTCAACACCCTGGTGCACAGACAACAGCCAAGCAGAGGTGATGGGGGTACGAATCTCATAAGCAGAGGAGGAAACTGAGAAGGGACTACTAAGAAAAAAAAAGTTACCTCACTTGTAAACCTTGCTTTCTTGTCCTCCCTTCATCCTCTTTGCTTTTTCAGTTTACACAAAATTGAAGGAAAGCAGCATTAACAAAAAATATCACTTAAATTTTCCAGCTGATGACTTAACTACTGGCAGTCCATAGTAATAGCAAATAAAATAAGACAGGAATTTTATCACATAATTTAGAATTTATGCTGTTTTTTACTGAGAACACTGACTTTATTTATGCTTTTCTGGATATTAACTCATCAAGAAATCTTTTATCAATCAAATATTTGACAGCTAGTAGGTACTATGATTTAGTGATCTTAAAAGAGCACAATTAAAACATTCATTATTATATTAATAAATTTTTCTGCTAATTAAACTAAATTATGGGTTAGTGAGCACTGCATTCAAGCTGAAAACTTGCCAGTTTACAGTAAACAAGGGGAAAAAAAAAGAAAGACTTGTTGTAATTCTAAATAAGAAAGGGTAAAGACATAGTTACTGCATTTGTAAACTTCTGCTTTCTGTGAGTCATCCAGTTTATTAACAAATGTATTATATTGAAAAGTTTTCAAGTTTCTTCAGAAACTTTCATATATTTCTAAACATCTGAAAAAACATAAAATGCCACCACCAGAAAAAATGTTGAAAAACTGCTGTATCTTGTTCAATTTGGATTAATATCCACACATCCTTTGTCCATTTTTTTTTTCTCAACATGGGAAAAGAGAAGATAAATAAATGAGAGATTCAGTCCAGAGGAAGACATTTTCTGCTTTCTTTTCAGGAGATGCACTGGGGTGTTGCATTGTATATGCAGCTACTTTATTCAGAGTTCTTTCTTTAAAGAATGGCAACCTTCATTAATGAGAACCCAAACTTGTCATCAGGCAGTGAATTCCAAAGGGGAGGCCATAGGTTGTGTAGACAACCTTTGCTTTGACAGTGAGAAGATCAATGTGAAATATGAAGGGTACAGTTCTATATTTTATTTTACTAGCTGCAGGAAAGTGGCAGAGAAGTAATCTTCAGCTGAGAACATTTGTGAATAATTCTTAGCCTACTCACTTTGAAAACTTTTACAGCTCACAAAAGTACAATGAAAAGAGGAAAGTCTATTAACCCTAAATAACCGCAGGCTTCAGAGATTAGGTCTCTTAAGCAGAGTAAATGAACCAGCTGCCCTCTCAGCAGTTGAAAAGCGTGGCCTAGTGATAACAGTGATCTTTTGTGAACTGTACTGATTTGATTCTATTCCTTAGTTTCAAAATGAGCAGCCAATGGATATAGTATAATGCATTTAAAATATTATGATCTTAATTGTTACTATTCTTATTACTTATTTTCTCCATTACTTACATTTTTATACTTAGTGAGCAGATGACAAATACCTCTGTTTTGTAATTCTTTTCTAAGTCATAATATTGTTATCTTTGAATTTGAACTATTTTCTTTACAATAATGAACATTGTCAGTAGAGGTAGACTTAACTTCCTCTTTCTAAGTCACAGAATCACAGAATCTTACGGGTTGGAAGGGACCTCGAAAGATCATCTAGTCCAACCTCTCTGCCAGAGCAGGGTCACCCAGAGCACATCACACAGGAACGTGTCCAGGTGGGTTTTGAATGTCTCCAGTGAAGGAGACTCCACAACCTCTCTGGGCAGATTCTTTCAGTGCTCTGTCAAATCAGTTAATTATTTTTTTAAGTACATATACACCCCCTGAGTCAACTAAGCTCCCTGACAGAATGGTAGTATTAAATCTGAAACAGTTGTTAAACCTGTTTGTATTTGTATCTGTCTACACAGATATATATTTTTTTTACATATATGTATATAAATACCCACATGTGAGTACACACAGCTCTTACAATTTGAATTATTTAGTCTGAAAATATTCAGATAATTTCCATACAGTTATGAAGTTTTAGTTCACTGTATCAGTCCATTCCAGCTTTACAAGTCAGACTAACCACAGCAGATCCCTGCTTCTTAATATGGTGTCTGCAAATCCACAGTAGAGTACATTCAGGGGAAAAGGAATTTGTTTTTCTCCTTGTTGCTGTTTCTAAAGGAAGCACTGAGGTGTGCCATGTCCCTCTTGTGTTCCTATGAAAAGACAAAAAAGACAGATTTGACTCTCAGCTCTCTGTTTTCTTTCTTAATCTGGAAATACTTGAATAAGGGTGCAAGTTATTTTTACCTTTATCTTACTCAGGCTCAGCCATTATGTTTCAGGATTTATTTGTTGGCTTTTTTCTTTATTTTAAAGACAGAAACTGTCTCTTTGTAAATCCCTTGTTAAAGGCAGGAGACCACCTGATCACAACTACCATAGAAGTCTCTACACTCACATAGGTTTTGTACTGCTTAGTCTGAAGTTAACATAATAAATCAGCAAAGTCAAACCCTTTTCTGTCTAAAGACAAGTTGTATCAGGTGCTAAATGAGGAAATTCTGTTATCTTCCTTTGTTGAGATAGCTGCTTTGTAAATGGGAAAGCATGTTTTAAGTATTTGAACT
Organism: Chaetura pelagica; assembly: GCF_000747805.2. Lineage (NCBI taxonomy): Eukaryota > Metazoa > Chordata > Aves > Apodiformes > Apodidae > Chaetura > Chaetura pelagica. Next base: position 691,694 of record NW_009952700.1, read on the forward strand.
TGTTAGTGGTGGTACATAGGAAAGCATTCAATAAATGAAGAAGAAATAAACCAGAAGAAATACTTGGTAAAGTTGACTAAAAGGCAAGTGAAGCAGCATATGGCTTTGAAAGAGGACCCATCATGCTGGGGGAAGGTTACAATTGAGTTCCTTGATGTTAATATTTATTTATTTTCCTTTAAAATCTCCATTAAAATTACTGCTGCTTATATTAGTTGATAAAAAAAGTTCCAAGGCACTGTTAGTGCAGAGGAGGATCAAAGAAAGAAAGAATCCGAGTGAAAAAAATAAGACTAAATACAATGATACAAAGAACGAGGGCTTGCACTTATGAAATAAAAGAGGGGTAAACAAAGCTGAACGTGTTGGTGAGTCACAGGAAACAATGTCATGGCAAAGCCAAATGCATTCTTTGTAACAGATGATTCTTGTACATGTAAAGCAATATGCTTTCAGTTTCAGCACTGTGGAAACAGAGGATCATGCCCTTTATCTGCATCCAGTGTCTACTGCTAACAGTCATTTTCATTGCTCTGTTTTGGCCGAAACAGATTTGCTTATCAAATGTCTGACACATTCTCACACTTCCAATTCCTGACCACCAGCCCTGACCTCTGAGCACCATGGTTGGCAAATCAGACTCCTCACGGAGCACTTGGCCACCAGTTTCTTCTGTTTCACAGCGAAGGGCTGCTTGCTCAACATAGTCTAAGTCCAGGGTAGAAAAACAGTTACCAAATAGACATACTTCTTTTGAATGTGCAGCATTTTCTACCTACAGATAGACATGGATGCTTTGGGACAGTTAAGGATTCAGAGTTATTTTGCTACTGCTGAACTCAACACAAGATTGCTTTGCATCTTTGGCTTCATCTTCCTGAAAGTATCTTGAATTCTTTCAGGAATGTCTCTAAAGCTATCAGGAAACATTGTGAAACAATCAGAAGGAAAAACTTGTTTTTTTTCTCCTGTGAGAGCAGTTGAACTATGAAAAGAGTTGCACAAAGAAACAGTGGGGTCCCCATTCCTAAAGATATTCAAAACCCAATTGAATATAGCTAGTGCTGCTACAGCAACCTGATCTAGCTGACCCTGTAATAATTGTTTGGTGAACAACTATGGAACCAGTATTCATGTAAAATAAATTGTTTCTGGTTTTCTGAAAACAGTAGAAGAAATGAAAAACCAGTGATAGTCTTCTTATTAAAAAAAATTAAAAATAATAAAAAAATATATATATATTACTTCCAAATATAACGGAAAAATACCTTGGGATTCTTCCTGAGTTTAAAAGCAATGATAACAAAAGAATAACTTTGTATGCAATGTTTTCAGCTGCCAGAGATAAAGATGGGGCCACTAAAATTGACAGACCTAACAGGTACAATTTCATGAAAGAAAAAAGGTTATTTTTCTTTTCAAGTTCTGAGTTATTCAGTGCAAGGTAGAATAATGAAATTTAGTGCTCTTAAAAGCAAGCTCTAGGAAATGTTGACATTGTGTTATTTCCCATCAAGCTTCATATGAAATATGTCAAAATTGTATTTATAATCTATGATATGAAATAAACCACAGGTTTATAAAATAAGATTCAAGGCGCAAATCCTGTCACTAATATTCTTAGTGAAGATGAATCTAATAGCAGGATTTGTGTGACCTTCTTGCTAGTGCTGGGGTTTTTTTGCATTTTTTATTTAGTACAGGCATGTCACCAATTAGAGATGCATTCAGAGATGAGAGCTGCAGTCAAGATTTCTACCATATCTTTTCGGGTGTGGGCTGGTACTGTTTCAAGAGCAGTTCCTCAGCTGAGTGTCAGTCTTGGTCTTTTAACTTTTGAAGTATAAATGTTATCTTTAAATTGTAACACATCTCTCTGCATAAATTTCCTTCTCATAATTGAACGACAAGTGATCTGGTTACAGCACATAGGCAGCTGAATTAGGCTAAAAATAGCAACTAAAGGAGAAAATGTAATAAAGAGTGGAAGAAAGATGATAATTAGTCTCTCAAATTGAAATCATGCTTGCTTACATTCATATGGACTTCAAAGGGAGTTTTCCACATGTGAGAGCTGAAGAAGCAGACATTCTATCTGTACTTATTTCTTTCAGCTTCTGGCTGCTATATGTGTTGTCAGGAGAGCTTTTCTCACCATGTGGGACTTGTGAAACGTATTTAAAGCCCTTGGTAATGTTCAGTCCATTGCCTACTTGGTTGGACATTCCTTACACCTTTCTAAAAAGTGCCACCACAGAGAAAAATTTAATTTGCACCTTAACATGGAGGAAAAAAAAAAGTCTTCCTTTTATAAAACTGCTTTTTACAGTGTTTGCCTCTTACTTCAGCTTTTATAAAAGTAAAAAAAAAACAAAAAAACCAACACCAAAAAAACTGTCATACTTTATGCTGCCTCAAGAGAACTAGAGCATGTCATTTTCACACTATTGCTGTCAGACTGGGGCTCTTCCTCTTCAAACCTCACTCAACAGCCTGAAGCTTAAATGGTCTTCTTTCAAAAGCCTGAAAAACTTTTTCCCTCTCAGATTGTGGGATGCAGAATGACTTTTGGCCTGCTCTTTCAAACTAGGGAAAATAGAATATTAACTATGCTCCCTTTAGGTCTAGATATTTGGGGAAAGATGAATCACACAATTTACATGAAATTTTTATGTAAAAGACACAACTGTTGCTGTACAAAAATGTATTTTATGATGCTCCATTATGAGGATCTGATTTCATGTATGTCCTGTAATTTCCCTAAATTCATGTTTAGATTTTGTGTTAATGCACAGCCTGACTCAAAGGCCTTTGTTGTTTCCAGTGAGTACTGGAGATGTGATAATATGAATGTTATGTCTAATGCGCTCTGATCATCTGCCTGTCACAGACTTCCCTCTACAGTGCTTAAATTCTATAAAAGACTAAGAACACCCCATGGCAGGCTGGGCCACATGGTAAAACCAGCATTCACAAACTCATCCTTGTGTCCTTCATTTGTTTCTGGTACTGTTGACAAGGTCCAGTGCATAATTTTAATGTATGGATTCCTAATCTGTCAAAACAGACTCAATACCTCATTTTGGTCTCAAGGTCTTGCTTAACATTCTTGTTCCACTGAAGCTTTTTTCACAGATTATGAATTCTGTACAAACTGTGCAGAATTATATTTATTAACAAAAATTCCAGAGCAGGTAAAGCAGTGACTCCCTGAACCTGTTTGAAAACAGTATATTCTCACTACTTATATTTTTAGATGTATATAGTAATAGATACATAAGGTGAGGAGGTACTGGCTGCCTTATAGTAGCTTTCCAGTACCTGAAGGGGGCCTACAGTAAAGCTGGGAAAGGACTTTTTACAAGGGCATGTAGTGATAGCTCAAGGGATAAGGATTTAAACTGGAACAGGGTAGATTTAGATTACACATTAGGATGAAGTTCTTCACAGTCAGGATGGTGAGAGACTGGAACAAGTTACCCAGGTTAGTTCTGGATGTGCTGTCCCTCACAGTGTTCAAGGCCAGGCTGGATCCAGCTTTGAAAAACTTGGTCTAGTGGGAGGTGTCCCTGTCCATGGCGGGGGGGTTTGAAGTAGATGACCCCTTCCAACCCAAATCATTCTATGATTCTATGAATGTACAGCTTTCTTTGCAAATCAAAATATGCAGAATCGCCCATTAAGCCACCCTTCTCCCCTCCGCATCTTGTATTTCTCAGAAGTGGATAGGAAAAAAATAATAATTTCTTCTTCCACTCTTCTCAATTTGTTACTGGGTTACCTAAAGATGTTGTGTTACTAGCTCAAGCTTAGTTTTGTTGAGTCTTGAAAATAAAAAAGTGAGGGCAAAAAGTGAGGAAAAAAAGTGAGGAATAGCTCTGGTAAAACATGTTCTGATAGCTATAGGCTCTTCTGAATGAGCAGGAAGTATCCTTGTGCAATAATAAACCTTTTAATTCTGTTGCTGGTGGTAGTTTAGGTGGTAGGGTAAATTACAGCAGATATGGCAAATATTTAAATGCTCTATGCATTTATTCTCTTGCTATAGTTCATAGTTTCCTTTAAAAGACAACATCTATCATTGTCCAATGTTTTGTGAATATCTATAGATAGGGTTATATTTACACAACTACTTTTTTTTTTTTTTTTTTTTTTTTTTTTTTTTTTTTTTTTTTTTTAATCACCAGACTCCTTTGGCACACTAGAACACCTACATTTCTCCAATAACCTTTTCTTTCCATTTATCCTCTGGCATTCTACTGATCTCGTTTACATATTTCCGCTGCCCTAAGTAATTTCAGATACTGAGGGTGAAAATCATGACAGGAGACACAAAAAAAATGATTTGGTTAAACCTCTAGGCAGCAATCAAAAAATCTTGTTTCAAATGACTTTCAACTGTGCAAAAATGAACAGATCTTCATTGTGACATTCAACTTTGATCAAATGTCATATCTGGGATTCCTTCTGCACAGCAGTGTTTTTATAATAAGAGCTATCATAATGCTGCAACTAATGGTTTAGACTAGCATTAAATGAACTGGATGCCTTTCACAATGGATAGCATATCTTGACATTCCTCCTTTGGCACACTAGAACACCTACATTTCTCCAATAACCTTTTCTTTCCATTTATCCTCTGGCATTCTACTGATCTCGTTTACATATTTCCGCTGCCCTAAGTAATTTCAGATACTGAGGGTGAAAATCATGACAGGAGACACAAAAAAAATGATTTGGTTAAACCTCTAGGCAGCAATCAAAAAATCTTGTTTCAAATGACTTTCAACTGTGCAAAAATGAACAGATCTTCATTGTGACATTCAACTTTGATCAAATGTCATATCTGGGATTCCTTCTGCACAGCAGTGTTTTTATAATAAGAGCTATCATAATGCTGCAACTAATGGTTTAGACTAGCATTAAATGAACTGGATGCCTTTCACAATGGATAGCATATCTTGACATTCTCTGGATGAGGGAAGTTTTAAGCTAACAGTACCTTCTTAAATAGTGTTATGGCAACCATCAGGGCATTAGTCCGTTCTGCCATAGACTTCCTCTGTGGCCTTGCATGAGTCACATAAGTTCCTTGATTTTTATCTAGGTTTGTTTATCTGTAACATAGGGATAATGATATCTTTCCCTCAGTGTTCAAATATATCAAGATTCTTTTTGTAAAACCTCAGAATCCATTATTTTTACGTGATGCTAGCTTACCTGTGGTTTTGAATTTCTGTTAAATGTAGGCATGATAAATTTTACTTCTCCTCTCATGGTTTTTTTTTTGGTTGAATTATATAGCCTTTTTCATATTATTGTCCTGCTTCAAATACAACAGAGGGAATCTGAGTTTTTTTCAGGCAGTCTCAGCATTGATGTCATATGTATAATTTATGAAAAATACTTATATCTGATCTTTTTCCTACACAAACTCATACCTAGTCAGAAACATAAAAAACATGATGTGTAAACTTTTATCCTTGCAAATGTAAATGTAGAATCTAGGAAATCGGGGGGCGGGGGAAGCAGCAAAACTGTACATCTAAAATTAATGTAAGAAATTTAAAAATAAAATGATCATTTGGCTGATGATTTGAGTGGTTTAGCCTCATGAGCTGGCTGTGTTAATCCTATACAACCTTCAGTCTGCATCCACCTTCAGCTGGCTTTCTTCTACAATTTTCTTCTGTAGTCACCTTAATCTTGTATGCATCAAATTCAGAACCAGTTATGAAGATCTGTACTTCTCTCATTTGTCAGTCCAGCAAGAGTTGGGGTTTGTTCCAAATACTTTATGTGGCCTGTTGTTGCAAGCCAGTAGGGGGGGCTACCTGTGTGTTCATATTTATGGGACTAATTTGAGATACAAGCACCTTCATCAAAATTTGCAAGAGTAAGAATTCCTTTTATTTCTTCAAGGTCCATAACAAATTAGTGAAGTAATCTACAAAGAGGTCTCTAAAATATGAGTGAGCTACTTTTGTTAACATTCAAGATATACATCTGATTGAGGAAGTAAAATGGAGCAGTATGGTCCTGTTTGAATTAACTAGCAATCACTCAAACAGAAAGTAAGTTCAAATTGTGCTTATCATTCTTCTGTCTCCTTATCAAAAGCATTACATCTGGATTTCAGAGTTCAGGTATTTCCTATGAATAAAACAGCAGTGCAGAGGAAGGGAGGAAACTGTTCTGAATATGCCTGTCACAATCCGACTCTTTTCTCCCTTTTGGAGAAATGTGAAGGGACCGAGGGTCTGCACGCAGCGTCCACCTCTCTCAGGGGAGCAGCCAACTGCGGTGCCGACTTTTAGAGTGAGAAAGCAGCCAGCTCTCACCACGCCCACAATCACTGCAGAATTTAAGGTTTATGAATTAAGTGGTTTATTTAAGGGATTTAACAGAATTTAGGGAAAGGAGGTTCAGTAAGGGTGAAGAACTGTAAGGGATAGCAAAAGAAACTTGGGGTAGCACTCCAACAGTTACTGTTTCCCACTCAACAGTACCTGTAAAGGGGTTGGAAATTAGGAGAATTGAGGAGAGGAGGAGGAGATGAAGGACAGGCCCAATACTGACTTTTCCCCTCTGTGGGGTTGTGACACGTGTATGTGTATGTTGGCCAGGAAAGTGGGGGAGAAGGGTTTATAAAGTAAATCCTTTGCCATACCCCAGAGACCATCTGCTGAATGACTGGTTTCCACAGGCACTCTGTCTCACCTGCATGGCAGCAGGACCATGTGCGGTGAGGGCAGGGTGGGCTGTGATGAAGGAGGTCCCGCATCGTCCTCTCTCTGTAAGGGGATGTAGGGTGTGTTCTTGGAAGGAGTGTCCTCTTTTCTTGTTCCCTGGCAGAACAGCAGCAGCCTCAGTCCCAGCCACACATTCAGAAGCAGCAGGCCCTCGGATGTCAGCAGCAACAAAGCAGTCAAAGGCAATCCGAATGGGAGAAGCAGCAAGGAAGCAGCCCAAGGCAAAAGGCAAAAGCAGCCATGGCAGTCTGTCCGAAGCTGCTTTTATATCTTGCTACATCATAGTTTAGACTCTCTAATTGGTTGCTTTGCTCTTCTTCAAGCCATCCAGTCAGAGTGCCAGTCTATGGGTGGACCAGACCAGCAACAATGTTACGGTTTTCCTGCCACAGGGTTCCTGCTATCTTCCCCATTTTAGACAGCAAGTCGTTGTTTAGTCCCCGAGGAAGGCGAAGACAGGGAGCCTGAGGAGCAGCCATTCTGAGTGGTTTGGTCACTGCTCCATGAGACAGTCACTTGCTCCAGAGAGGGGAGGGGTATCGACCCTCACAGCCTGTTTCTGCTGATGGACTCCACGAAGCAAACACAGATGAGGCTCACTGAAATTTGTACTGTGGGGTGGCAGGATAAACAATTTGCTGAGAAAAAATGTAACAGGAAAATGTTGGGTTTGGTGAGGCAAATGTTGGGGCCTCGAGACCAGCAGGTTTCCTGATGCTGTGAACTTCTGTGAGGCCATAAAAACATAGATCCTAGGATACTTTCCAGACCAAAAGGAACACTTCCATTTCAATTGTTTTCCTTACATCTTTCACTTATTTTCCTTACATCACAGTCAATTAAGAATTTGTACAACTAGGCTATCATAGAATCATAGAATGGGTTGAGTTGGAAGGGACCTTAAAGATCATCTAGTTCCAAACTCTGATTGCTCAAAGCCCTATCCAACCTGGCCTTGCTTCATTCCCAGTGAGGGAAAAAAAGAAATCTATCAAGGTAACTGCATGAAGCTTGAAATACTGCTATCTGATTACAGCTTATGAAGCGAGGGAAGTATAAGTGTAGCAAGCAATGAGCAATGTCATCAGGAACTGTTCCTGAAGAGCATGGTTGTGTGTGAGGAAGAGAGGTTTAAGGCTCGTTTGAGAGATCTGCTTGCTGGTTTTGAATAAGACCATGTGCTCTCTTTCCAAACCTCCTTCTGTTACTTTCATGTTACCATTTAGATAGCTAAGTACTTTTTTTTTCCCTTCTTTTGCCTTATCTCTTTCCCCTTTCTCCACGTTTCCCACTCACTCTGTTAAATCATCTGGCTACAAGGAATTTAAAAAAAAAAACAACCCTTGAGATGCCTTTATGTTCATATCTGATTTATTTTTTAATGAAATAGGCTTTTTTCTTCCCTGGTGCTACTTACATTTTTTTTAAAACAAGAGTTCCTAAACCATCTAATGCAAGTAGAAGCAAATTAGACAATTTGAAGCAGTGCATTTATTCTCCATGGCCCTTTTGTGCCATCAATACAGAGATATTTATGGTGACCACATCCTCCTGAGAGATATCTTCGGCCTTTGCACCAAAATGAATAGTTTTGCACCTATAAAAAGCTGAAAATAATACTAAAGGCCAAAACTGTTACTGAATCCCTGGCAGCGGGGGTTGTAAGGCTGGAGGTGTGACTTTTAGCAGATGCTGTGCTGCTGCTGCCACCTAGGAAGCTACTCATTACTAGCACCAGAGGTTTCTTGCAAACAGCACAGCATGGGAACCTGTGACTTAGAAAGTGTGTGTTTGCAAAATCAGTGTCTTAGAGCTGTATGGATGCTCACGAACGGAAAAAAAGGTTTACCAGCATGGCAATTGATCAATTTTTCTACCCGAGATGCTAAAATAATGGGATAGATACCTGCAGCAGACTTGACAGACCTGAGGTACTGCTTGCTTCTTTATTAAGCCCTGGGTGTAATAAATGCAAAAGCCAGGGCTGGAGGCAGGCTGCAAGGGGAGCTGTGTGATTCAGACTTCCACACTGCATCAGGCAATGATGTAGTTCCCTCCTCTTATTGCACACTTCTTAAATTCCTCTTTGCTTAAGCAGATCCTTAATTTTAAAGCAGTTTGTGAAATCAGGGCTCAGAATAGCCAGATTGCCAAGATTTACAAATTACACAGTATTATTTCTGATCTATTAAAAAAAATAAATAAATTACAAAGGTGCAAATATTATGCAGTCTTAAGGAATTACTTACTTTAGAAAGTATTTTTTCCTTTTTTTTTTTTTTTTCCAGGAAAACGGCAATATATATTTAGTTCTCTTAATAAGAAAGAAGTTATAAACAAATGTACAATGCCTCCCTTTTTGTTTCCCATGGGTTTAATAATGCATTTGGCATGAAAATATTAATGTAAATGTTTTCTTCTACCTTATTAAAACAACTTACTTTATTTCTTGAAAGACTGATTGCAGCTTACAGTATTAGCAGTTCCACTAAAGAGAGGCCAATTTGGAAACAGCAAAGATCTCCATGTATATTAAACCTACTGCTAACATCCCTCCAGAGCAACTCTCACAATTAATTAATAGCAGCTTCCGATGATCTGAAAGTATAAGCATAGTATAAATTTTGTCATCTGACTATTGACAGTTCATATTCTCTTAGATTTCCTGGAACCATCTGTTTGCTTCTTTCAGTTCTTCACAACACATTTTGGGGGAGCAGGGGAGGAGATACTTTTATGTTTCAGAAACTGAGAAGAAAAGGTGCTTAAAATTGTCCTGTCCCAGTAAGAGTGGGGTCACTGTCTGGAGGCACTGATGTAAACTAGGCTGCTGTAGAGTATCCCATAGACCCAAGAATGCAGCTCCTGCAAAGACTGCATCCTGGCTGCAAACACCGTAAAGTGGGGCTGGCCATCTCTGCCCTAAATTGTGTAGGTCTCAGCTGCAACCCCCCCACAGTGTTGTCTCTGTTTCTCTCTTTTTTTCTTTTTTTTTTTTTTTCCTCTTTTTTTTCCTCTTTTTGTCTATTTACGTCTCTCTATTGCAATAAATTTGGGTCAGAGAAATTTCTTTGTGGAGGCCAGTCCTCCACAGGTGGGTATCAAGAATGGGACAGTCTCTTTTCAGTGGTGCCCTCTGCTAGAATAAGGAGAAACAGCACCAAGTTACAAAACAGGAAGTTCAACCTCAACATGAGGAAAAACTTTTTACTGTGAGAGTGACAGAGCACTGGAACAGGCTGCTCAGAGAGGTTGTGGAGTCTCCTTCTCCAGAGACTTTCAAGACCCCTCTGGAAGCATTCCTGTGTGACCTGCCCTAGGTGTTCCTGCTGCAGCAAGGGGGTTGGACTCGATCTTCAGAAGTCCCTTCCAACCCCCATGATTCTATGATTCTGTGAACTTTTAAGAGATACATTTCTACCTTCTGCTTTGGACATTTAACAGTGCTACTATGGCCAAGTAGCTGAATGCCTAATGAATGACTACAAAGTCTTTCATATCTCTTTTTGCTATAAATGCGATGGGTTTTATGTATTATTCTAAATACGCTTTTCAAGTAGTGAAGATTTCTTTACAAAAGTTGCATGGTTCTAGTTAGCAATCCTATGTGAAAAAAAAGTGCTCTACCACGTCCATTACACATCATCAATCCAGATGGCTTCAGCATATGGCAACAGTGAAGTTGTCAATGCAGCTCCTTTGAGAACCCAAGTCACATGCCCAACCATCTTTACTGAACTGACCTTTGAGAAAACAAGAAGAATTTCCCTCTGGGTGTCATCTGCTAATTTGGCTCACTGTATGCCACCAACAACCTGGCTTCAAAACCAAACATACACCAAGAGAGGGCTTCCCCAGGGGGTTTTATTAGATAAATTACTTTGAATGCTTCTGGGCAGGAGAAGCATGATGAAGACAGATGGCAAAATGAAGGAGTCTCTTTCCAAAGGAAAGGAATTATTTTCTAGCTTTCCTGTAATGGCATTCCATTTCTGGGAAAGTTTCAAGGACTGTGTCTGCACAGGAAAAAAAAAAGGTTCATGGAAGTTGGTTAAGTATCCCAAATCTGTATAATGTTACAGTGTTTTTTCATAAGCATTATCATTTTAAGAATACTTTTCTTGAGATGTGTTTCTAGCATGAGATACTAATCATACAGGGCTGCATTAATGTGGGTGTTGGGATTATTTCCTCCCTCTTATTAAGAGTAAGAATGAAAGCAGAGATCAAGCTCCTTGTATAACACAGTGCTTACATGTATGAGTCACTTTAAATGGGTGAGATGACAGAAGGGAAACTAATGAAAGCCAGGTAATTTAATCCTAATGTTACTGAAAATGGGTAGTTTAAAGAGCACAAAAGGTAAAGCAAATTGTAAAGCTTCTCTGGAGCCAACTCAGTGGCTGAACCACTACCGATTTAGCCACATGCCTGAGGAGCACTAATTGCAGTTACTGAGCATGTTTGTGTTGCTGTGACTACACCGTTACAGTGTGATATTCCTCTCCCTAAGATGTTTGCATTATTGGTGATGAAATTCCGAGTTTCCCTGTAGGAGGGCTGACTCTAAGCCCAGCTTCTGAATCTGATGTGATATTTCATCCATAAACAAAGCAATGATGAGCAGTAGCTGAAGCAGTCCAAAGTTCTGTCTAAGGAAGGAGCAGACAAACAAGAGGGAAGTTGTTACATGGCTTCGCGGATTGGTTGGGACTTGCAGTACTGAAAGAAAACAGAAGGGAACTACTGGTTGTAGTTCTTCTCTAGCTCTCAGTATGTTTCTTAGAATATGAGAGGCTTCAGACCAGATATTGTATGACAGAATTGTTCAGAAAACAGAAGAAAAGTTTAAGGTTTGGTTGTTTCTTGAAAAGGGAGGGCAGAGCAAGGCTACTTTTATGGTTTGGCATTGATTTCTGGCACCATCTCACCTTCCCATGGGCCTGCAGAGGAAAGCCCTAAGTTTGGACTCATTCCAGAAAATACATGTATATTTTCTTAGAGTAAAATATTACTTGGCATGCAAACAAATTCTCTGTGTGCTGTATCTTATCTGAAGGAGACTGCTGTATTGGCTGCTGATCAAATGTTTCTGTCTTTCCAGTTTCTGTAGTGGGTTCACAATTAAGAACTGCTCCAAACCATGACTGCTACAAATTATTCTGGGTGTCTTGAACCTGGCTATCTTATACAACATGTATTTATTTTTTAAGATTGAAATATTATCGTAAAGAACACCAAATAGAATAGTTTGCTTAGGAAACACATTCAAAGTCTATCACAGGAGTCACACTGAGATTTCATAAATCTTTATGATACCATTAGCGCTTTATTTATAATGTCTAGTCTCTAGTTGGTGATAATGGAGGTAATTAATAGTATCAGATTATAGGAATCTGTAATTTAGAAATCAAAATGTATTTAATTCTGTTTTTAAAGCTTCAAACTATTTTTTTGTGGAAGACTTTCAGCTGAAATTGAAAACATTATTAAAGTTTGGCCTTTTTTTCTGGGTTTTTGTTTGTTTGTTTGTTTTTTGTTGAAATATCATTTTAGAGCAGTGTGCCTCAGGATTGTTTCTTGCAAGCTTTGGGACACAAGAAAGAATTGTTTCTGCAGCCTTTTTTTGCTGTAAACACATAATTTCCCTGTTCTGAATTTTGCAGTCTCTTCTAATTGCATGAAAATTATTAGGCTTCCTCTTTATTTGTCACCTGGGTATTGCAAAGTAATAATACCAGTTTGCCTGGTTGTGCTGTAACAGGGAGAATTTTGTAGCTGTGTGAGACAAATCCAAATTAAAATGAAAGGCTGTCAACAACATAATTATGTACTAATATTTTCTGAGATTTCTTAAGCCTCGTGCATGTCAAGCAGCCTATATCTCAGGCAATAATATTATACCTGCATTTACATTTACAGTGTTTCAAATAATTCTGCTTAAGCACATGGACCTCAAAAGAGCATTCAGATTTTCCTGAAGTCCCTTTTTTATGGCATATCAAGCTTGTGGTTACATTGCACATGGTCCTGGCCTCAGACCTGACTGTGCTGGGTGTTCTCTGAGTGCCAGATGAACCCTGGCCCTGATGCAGCAACTTTGAGCACAGGCTCCCCTGATGTCTCTGTGATCAGCCTGTGATCACAGCCCACCTAAAAGCACTGCTATGAACCAGGGACACAAATCTTAAACACTAGAAGAAACATTTCTCTCTGTGTCCATAGAGCTTTCTGTCAAATCAGTCTGTCAGCCTGTGCTGAAGTATCTTAACTGTCACGGGGTAGAAAATGACTTCCTAATATTAGTGTCAAAAGAGTTGAAATAGAGGCACAGTGTTTTATTATTTGGTTTGTTTGCGGTTCTTTTATTCTTTTATTGTTAAACTCAAAAGCTTGGAAAGTAACTGCTGTTTAATACAAAGCTCAACAACTAAAACACTTACATTCTTCTACCTTGGCTTTAGGAATACAATTGTTACTTAACAATTGTGGTTGCTACTATGACAATGCATTGGATTGAAAAGAAAAAAAAATTAAAAGAGCTGTTAATAAACAACTTAAAATATTATTTCTCATAAAAAGTAGACAATTGCCATGTTTTAGGCTTGTTGAATTCTGAGGGAACTCATGCTGATAGAAATTTGTTCATCAGCAGGATTTAAACCATATATACGCTAGCATATTTTAAAATATAAAAGCAAGCAAACTAACAAAAAACCAAACCTCTACTTTTTGGAGACATGCAGTGCTTTAGTCTTTATTTAGAGCCCTTCTATTACAGGGAAGCCACCTATTGCCTTGCCATGCAAATGTGACTGTGATGAATATTCCTTAAAAGCACGCTCAGCAGTAGTTTGGAACGTGAATTACCTGGAGGTTTGGCTTTATTTAGCATATTTTATTCCCTGATTTATGTGCTTCTGGGCTCTGTCCAGGTACTGCCACCTCAGTAGGGATAAATGTCCAGCTGCCTGTTGTGAAAATGTCTATAGGAAAGTGATACTACGTCATTCAGTATTTGCACCAGAATGTGAACAGTCAGGGACCCATGGGCAAGCTTAACTCTGACACATCCTGATTTCCAAAGCCTTGTATTTTTAACAACAATTTTCTGGTTTTTTTGTAAAGCAGTGTTCATTTTTCTAGGTTACTAGGGGCTTAAACCTGGAAAGATACCAAGCCCAAAATTAACTGCAGTCATTGGGACTGGAGACTGTTTCAGCAGCTCTAACAAGGTTTGTCTAGACATGGCATGGGTTGTGTTGCAGGTTTAGTATAATTCAAAAATTAGGAGACGAAGTTGGCTGTATCTGTGATATCTGATAAAACTAATAACAATAAATTATTTGCTTTGCTGCAAAAGTAGACTAGACACATTTCTATAAAGCATTTATTGCTTCCGCCTTCAGGTACTTAGCAGTACGTTCAATACAAAGTAGCTGTATTCCCGCCTTCAGAAGAGGGAGTAAACCACAGGAATCTGGATTTCTCAGGAAACCTTCAGGACTTGAATGAATTCTATGTTGAGCTTGACAGATGCGTCAGGAACAAAGATGTGCTTCTTTTACCACTGAGTGCTTTGCTGAGGAAATTCAGTTATAAAATACAACACTTATCAGCTATGTAATGTTTTTCTTGGTGGAGCCTTCACCTACGGAGGTCTACAAAAACATTGAAGCACGCTCAGTCTTGGCCTGAAAGATCTGGGAGAGGAAAGCCTGCAAATTGCAAAGCCAGATCTGGTCCAAGATTTAAGACAAAATGCATGTCCCCTATGTTCCCCACACTAGTTCACTGTTTCCTTGGTTTTATGAGCATCAGTTAGGAACCATTTCAAGGCAGATAAGTTTATGGTTCATGCTGTGATGTTAGTGCCTCTCCACTGGTTTCATCAGTCTTTATTTTCTAGGGGGAAGTCTTAAAAAATTAATGTTACAACATATCCCAGTGTACAGTCAACCAGCTTGTGCTGTGGTATTATATCTCAGTGCTGAACTGTTTAACAGTACCTGCTTCAATGCTCCGTGCCCCAGCTGTTTCTAACATATGAAAGTGCACGGTCAAATCTACCAATTTCAGTAAAGAGCCATTAGGAAACACGGAGTAAATGCCTATTGGAAACATTATATATGCAGATGAGTCTAACAGTCTTTCTAGTAATGAACCATGGATAAATGCCTACTGATGACCATACTGAGGAACTGTAATCGTTTGAGATAGGCTGAATGCTTCCAGTTCTGCTTGGTGTAAGGCAGAGTAAGAATCTGATTTTACAAAGAAAGTTGGCAGCACCCAAGTAATCAAGACCCTGACTGCTGGCACTGTTTCTCAGCATACTCTACCTGCCTCAAAACATTGATATTAGAAGAGGGAAACACAAAGATTAGGATTAGTCTGTGTTGTCCAGCCAAAAGACTAAATACTCTTGGTCAAGGTCACCCTAGAAACCAGTAGCAGATCTGAAAGTTGAACATTCCCAATGTTTGGCACAGATACTTCAGCTCCACCCCACCTCCAAAACAGACCAGCTTCTCTCTCCATCCGAAAGATAACGACCACCAGAAGAAAAGGCAGGCACTGAGAGGGCTTTTGATACAGCTAGAGGTAAATTGCAAACAATTCTAAATATGTAGAGGAAAACAAACTAAAGCAAGGGCAAAACAATGATGTTGTCTTTAAAGAGTGGAAGTGATTCTGCTGATATGCAGCACCTCTTAGGAACTCAAGTTTCATTACTGAAACCTTGTGCTGCTAAAAATGTAAGGTGGTGTGGGATTGTAATGCTCTGTAGGGGACCTACGGTAAACTTCAGTCTACTTTTGTATGTGCCCCACAGGATGAGAAATGCTTTGGAGACATATTTGGTTCTTCCGTGACTACAACAAGCAGTGCCACCCGATGATAATTCAAATGGACAGTTGCACCTTATAAAAAAATAATCACCAGCAATCTACTCAGAATTAAAAGCCCAGTATTTTGCATCACAGAAGACACTACTCCCACGAAGTATTTCATAGGGTGGAAGTAGCTGCCACAGAGGAATGTTTTTTACAGTGTTAATTTCCATGCCAAGGTGCATATGTGTGTTATATTCTGAGGGTTGGAAGAAGCAAAAAAAAACAAAACAAAAAACCAGAAAGGCAAAAATGGCAAGTCTCATCAGTCATTTAAGTATGTTTCTTTAAAGAGAAAAGGGATTTCTTACGCCACTGTTCCCAGGAGCACTGCCGAGGCTTAAAAGCATTCTCCTGTTCGGTGGAAGTTCATGCATCTGTTTGATTGAGTGGAAGGAGTGCAGGGGAAAAATGAGAACACAAATGTATGTTTTGGCTACCATACAGTCAATACAGTAATAGGTCATCCAAAACATCAAAACACAATCAAGAGCTGTCTTCAGGGCTGTGAGTGAGCAAAATTTGTTGGGCAATCAGCCAAGGGAAAGGAGAAGAGGTCTTCTGTTATTTTTTGTAGCTCATCAAGAGGTGCTAAAGAAGCAGATGATTGAAATTTCTTTAGATTAAAGCTGGAATCTCTGTTGTAATCTGCATGTGGAGTTTCATTATGTGTGGTGCAATGAAACTGCCACATTCTTTCCGGTGGCATGACTAAACATACAGTTTGTAGCATGGTGCAAAAATGTTTGTATAGTGAGTTTGGGGTAGATACAATCCTCGGTAGCGTTAAAACCAAAAGTAAGTGATGTGGGTTATTGCAAATATTGCTTAACTGCTTAAATATCTGCCATATTGTAATTTTTGCAGATGCTGCTTTGCTCTGAAAAAAAAGCAACAAAAAAAACCAACTACCTAATCAGGTGCACCTGGCACCATGGAACCAGTTTAAAGCCATTTTTTAGAACTTTACTCTTTGACAGGCAAGGAATTGGTAACCAGCAATCAGATCTCAGAAGGAACTGTAAAAGCTTATATAAGTAGCTTAAAACATCATATCCACATGCACCTTCCAAGACTGGGAACAAGGACCCATTTTGGAAAATGTAGTAGGTCTGTAGTAGCCCCTTAGTGTTGGATTGAAGCTCATATTTCTTGTTCAGATATCTGCTTTATATCCATTATTAGTGCTGAGAAAACTAAAATGCCAACATTGTGATGCAATTTAAGACAAAAAGCAAATAACTTTCTCAATCAATAAAGTTTTAAGACACAAGAAATTTCTTGCTTTTCCTATCATCCTTCTTACTGGCCTTGGGGCAGGAATATGTTGGACAAAGAGGTGAAAAATGTACAAATTTAAAGAGAAGTGCTACTATTTGTGTGGCAGATTGATTTACATTAAAATGATAGATTGCTTGAAGCCTTGTGAAGATTTGATCTCAAACAGAAAGCAAACCATTAAAAAGACATTATCAAATTATCAAGTGGCCTACAACTTTGCTATATATATTTTTTTTTTTATGTCTGCATGAGTAACAGAAACAGAGAACTCAAAAGCATCTCTTGGGTTTGTGAAACCTGGCCCATTGGTGCAGTACCAAGTGATTTTTCTGATTCCCTTCATTAGCTCAGCAGGCAGCATTTCCAAAGCAGTTAAGGAGTTTAGCTTCACTTAACAAACTGGCAAAGCATCTTTCCTTTTGTGATAATCATCACAAATGAGTGATTTTTAGTTTTAGTGAATGTCTGTCCTGGCCTCTTAAGATGCAGCAAGATTTGGAACGGGAGCTCCTCTGCTACATGAAGAGCTTTCCTCTTGCTCTTTTGCTGCATGGATGACTTGCATTCATGTAGCAGGAAAAATATGATGGTCTGAAAAGCATTTAGACTCTCTGTGGACACTTGAGAAATAATTTTAATCTAAAATAAAACTCCTAGAGATATTCAATATTACAGAATCACAGCATGGTTCAGTTTGGAAGGGACCTCTGTGGGTCATCTTGTCCAACTTCAGCTTGCCCTGCTCAAGCAAGGTTACCTAAAGCTGGTTGTCCAGGACCAAGGTTGGGGAGTCCACAGCCTCTGTGGGCAACTTGTGCCAGTGTTTTGACTAACTTGCCAATAGATAAAAAAATAAATAGTTTAAATTTAACTTGCTGTGGTTTGGTTTGTGCCCATTACCTTATCTGTTTAGCATGCAACACTGAGGAGAGCTCAACTCCCTCTTCTTCATTGCCTCCTCTAAGGGGTTTATGTACATTAGTAAAATCCCCCTGAGCTTTCTATTGTCCTGACTGGACAGTCTTAGTTCTCTCAGACTCTCTTCTTATGACAGATGCAGTCCTTTTATCATCTTGGTGGGCCTGGACTCACTCCAGTGTGTCCATGTGCCCTGTACTGGGTAGCCTAATGCCGGGGCCCAGCAGGCAGGGCTGAGCAAAGAGGAAGCATCATATTCTCAGACCTGCTGACAAGGCTCTTTCCTGTACAGCCCAGGACGCTGTTGTCCTTCTTTGCTGTGAGGGTGCATTGCTGGCTCATGGTCAGCCTGGCGTCCACCAGGACTCCCAGGTCCTCTTCTGCAGAGCTGCTTTCCAGCCTCTACTTGTGTCAGGGGTTATTCCTCCTCAGATACAGGATGTATGAGATGTAAGGTGTCAAGGTGTTTGCAGCAGGGTTGCAGGCTTAGCCTGTGTGAGAAAGCCCTCCTTGTTCATGGGTCTAACAAGCAGACATGGGCTTCCAGGCCCTCAACAAGGAGTCTCACTTGCTGCTGTCCCTCACTGCTCTCCTCAGCAGTGGCTCTCAGGGGTTTCCCAGGGTGTGGACCTCTCACTACAAGTGGTGCTGGGATGGATGGGTGCCAGGATCTGCTTGCTGAGAGGTGGTGTCCCCATGCCTTCTTCCTCGTATTTCAGTATAGAAAATGTATTTGGAAAATGAAACAACACCCATCCTCTGTAAAAATCTTACATAAATATTTTACATCAACCTATAGGTCTTGTTTTCATTCAGATTGTGGTTCTGCTAATCCTTGAGGGAAGAGTGTTTAGGAATTACGGTGTAGCTGTGGGATGCTTTAACACAACCCAACAGGAGTATTTCTGCACATGTGAAAAGCCATAAGCCATAAGTATGCTTCCAGCTGCAAAACACCTGCCCAAAACCTATGGATGAAATGCATATAAAAATGTTTTGAAAATATGTCCCCAAAACATAAGTCCCTTCACAGTATAGTATACCATACAAGTGAAATAATATTGTAGATTAATTATTAAGCAGTACTTAATGTTTGTAGACTTCTCCATAATGACACTTTGGGATGTTTTTATCCCAGTAACAGAAATAATCTAGCTGTGGGTACTGGTCAGGCATGATGGAGCAGGATAAATCTGACTGCAAAGCTCATGAGGTGCTGTAATGAAAAGGCTTTCACCTTCATGTCTGGTGAATTTGAAACATCAAGTACAGGTCAGAAAAACTGACACTGGGGTAACATAGCCTTTTTGCCCAAGCATTGGGGTTTTTCTTTTTCATTTTTATAATGGTCTTCTTACCAAGGGGCAACAAGGAAGAATACAAAATTGCTTAGCTTACAGTATGACTAATAAAGGGTTTTCATTCCTTCTGTTTCTGCCTATGAAATATAACCTGTATTGCAAACAGCATCAGCAATGCAATAACTTTTTCTTTTATTCCTTTGACATGAATAAAGGCAGATGATAACATTCAGTGCCATCATTATTTGTGATCCTTCCATGTGCATAAGCCATAACAGCCAGGGCCAGATCTTCATATGCAGAACTTACTATGAAGACTGCTGAATGCAACAGCTATGTGGATTGGAATCCGTTATTTAACTTGCATATCAGAATGTAGTGATTTCATCTTCCTGAGCACGAGTCCATTCTGCAGGTAAAACTACCCACAAAAGACTATAAAGTACATGAGCATGAGTTGTATTAATAAATCAGCATAACTGATCCATACCAAGTGATTACTTCATGGCAGTTCAAACAACATGCATTTTAAAAAGGTCTGTTTTCTGCAGCATAGATGAGCCAAAAGTCTTCATGACATTAGGATTCATTCCTCAGGTTTGCCACAAATCTGTTTCCTCTTGGTTGTTTTGGGTTTGTTTTGTTTTTTTAATCAGAATATTCATATGATCTCTGAGAGGATCTAGTTTATTCCCACTATGAAAAGTGATCAGAAGTGTAACTCTGCTAACAGCATGACCCACCTAGATTCATCAGACCTTGCATCAAGCAATGTATAATGGCCTGAGAAGACCCATAATAGCCCCAGCTTCCTTCTAATATGTTCCATATGGATTTGCAAAATATAAATCCCAAGTAATAACTGAGGAACACTCAAGACAGGCCTGTTTTGGCATTCGTCTCCTAATGTGCTGTTTCCAAAAATCAACAAAGAAGTTTAAAAATACATAATTTCTCCAGTCTTTCCATATAAGCATCTTCTGTAGTTGGCATACTTCAAGTGTACTCTGAAAATATGTTCTGACACATGATCTTTTTACTGCTAATTTGTTTTACTTTTTTCTTTTAAACTTTCTACGTATTGGGTCTTTAATGAATTGTGACACATACTTTACTTTTGCTCATTATTAGCCTGACATGCAGCCTTTGTTTTCTCTAGCAATTTGTGAGTGGTTATGTACTCAACTGTGAGCTTTGTATGAGCAGCCAGTCATGCAAGACTGATTTTATTGAAAACTAGGTGACTATCCCAGAATTGCTTTCATGTAACTGGAAAAAACCTCCATTTCTCTAAAGCCAGCCATGCAGAGCACTGAAGCCAAGAAAATGTCTCTCATTGATATCCCTGGCCCTTGGCTTGGGCCCCTTGCCAATGTTTTATTTAAATGGGCTTTTAACAGTTTCATACATTCAACTCCTAACAATTCTCAAGTTCAAAAAGAGTAAATATGGCCTAGAGTTGAATTGCAATATACCTTCTTCAAATCTGTGCTGCTAGTAAATATATTCATTTGATTACAGTGGCTGGGCTGCCATCATGGTTTGTTTTGAAAGTACAAGCTGGTGCTGGGCTCTTCTGAAATCTGAGCCTGGAAAGTAGGTACAAGCATCCTCTGTACATGAGAAAAACTGTCAAAGTCTGGAGACCTCCAGACAGATGGGGAAGGGGAAAAAGAAAAGAAAGAAGAAATGTCTGCAGCAAGCCCAAGGAAAGGGAGAAAGAAATGGGTGCAGCGCCCTGCACGTGGGGTGAGAAGGAAGAGGGGAGGAAACTTCTAAAGATGATTCTGCCAAGCTAATGCTCCACAGATTTCTTGCCCTCCCACTTCAAGAAATTCCACACTATCTCAGGGCTGCCACCAAGGGCTCCCCTCAATATCTCTCTCATATCTGATGGGGACCATGTGGGCTGAGGCTGTCCTCAGGACCACACAGGGGCTGCTGATTTTCGACTGGGCAGCACTGGCTATCCCATGGCCACATGAGGGGCTGCTGAAAAGAGTTGCCTTTCCTTGACAGTTGCATTTCCTCCAACACAACAGCTCTGGAGTGAGGCACAGTTTGTCTCCTAGCATGGTATTCTGAAAACAAAGGTTAATATTTTCTGAGCTCCGTCCAATAGTTTTAAGGTCCAGAAAACAACCTGATTTTTATTACTATTATGTGTGTGGTGCCCTCAAGTGTTGGCAAATTGCCTCTTTTCTAAAACTTGTACTCTGTGATGAAGTCTGATGAAAATGGAGAATTGCATTCTAGATAAATAAATTCT
This sequence comes from Chaetura pelagica, assembly GCF_000747805.2. Lineage (NCBI taxonomy): Eukaryota > Metazoa > Chordata > Aves > Apodiformes > Apodidae > Chaetura > Chaetura pelagica. The sequence continues at coordinate 713,109 of NW_009952700.1, forward strand.
GAAAGGTTTACATTCATAATATATTTATTAAAAAACCACAGTATGAGGATGTTGAGATATTTAGGGCATTTTGTATTAATTATTATTTTATGTGTACCTTGCTGTTATATACACTGCTGAAGTAGTCTATGAGGAATTAATTCAGGGCTTTAACATACTGGAAGAAGGCAGACACTGAGCACATGAGCTAGGATGTTCCCTTTATTTTTCAGAGATATTACTGTACTGGGCAGGCAGGCTCACAGCCATATCTACTGTGCAGTCACTGAAGGACCTAGCTGGCTTACTGTTCCCAGGTATGGCAGGATTTAATGCTGTTTTCCTCTTCCCCTCCAAAGCTTGCCAATGCAGGTCAACACTCTTCTTCCACCTTTCTTTGTTTTGACAAAACTGGGTTAATCACCTTGAAAATACAGTTTTCAACATTTGTCAGTGTTATGCACTGTCTAGTTTACAGCTAAAAAACCCTAAAGACTTTGTTCACCTCTGTCTTAACCCATGTTGAAATAAAACTGCAAGAGTAAATCAAGTCTTGCTGGCTTCCAAACAAAGTGCTGTAACCCCAACAGTGTGGTGGCAGCTACGTGGAGGTCATAAGCTGGACAGAAATTGAGTTGCATGGCTCAGTCCTGCCAGGAGGTTTGAAAGCTTAGAGGTGAAATGGCAAAGAGTTGATGAAGAAAAAAAAAAAAAAAAATTATCTAGGAATAACTGTTTGCCATGATAGTAATTTTCACAAACTGTAATAATTTTAATTAGCGTTATTGAACAAGAGTTATAGGTCTTGTTTTAAAACTTCTGTTTTCTTATAGGCAATTCATTTTGTTTCTTATTTCCAATACATTATTAATTCTACCTTGCATCCTCTCTCATTCTTTTCTATCTCTTTTGGATGCCCAGTTACTTTTAATTAAGTATTAATAACCATCTTTTAGTTTATCCTGTAATTTGGAGGCAAAAGGGGACAGCACTGCAGTGGTTCTTGACTTTCTGAGGGACAATATGTCTGTGTGGTGATGGAGGAATGCTAATAGCAGTGCATCTATCTCAACAAGTATCTGCCCTGGGCTGACAGCACACCAATTGTCCTGTGGCTCTTATCCTGTGAAGGTAGAAGGTAGTTCGTGCAGCTGTGTGGGAATGTCAAAATAGATAAAAGGCCACCCTCTGCATCTTACACATCCAGGAGGGATGTTCTCACAGGAACCAGTGTCTGTGAGATGGGTCATGTGTGAGAAGATCAGCTGCTTGGATGCAACAAATGTATTTTGGCTTTGGAGATGAGTGTCCCTTTCTGGGTTTTTTCTGAAGCCTCCCTGCCAGGGTATGAGCATCAGGCATTCAGGTCACAGGTGATCTCTGCTCAGCATTGTCTGAAAATAGGGAATATCTGTGGCATGTTGAGCTGAGCATTCAAACCTTTTTTTGCTGTAGGACTGTGGCACTCTGGCAGTGTTACTGGAAGCAGTAACTGCACGTAACACCATATTTACTGAGGCTCTCCTAGCTGCTCAAACAGCAATAGGATCACTACTGTGACTCCAGATTTTTGGGGTAGGGCTTGGGGTGTTTTCTGGCCTCTCTGATTTGCCTAAAAAGCAAGAAGAGAGTAAATGCCCTCCCCTGCCCCTCCCTACGGCTCAATGATAAAAGAAACATTTCACACTGACTTTCCTTCTTAGTTCTTTTTTTGTCTTTAGGCCTTGGCTAGTGAGAAAACCCTTAAGCAGTGATATATGTGTGCAGTCAAGGATATTGTCACCTTATCAATAAAATGAGGAGGGACATTAAACATGATAACATGTCATTCTGAATCAACTTTAAAATCTCCTGTTTCAGCACTAGTTGTAAAGTGATTGTTCACTTAGATAGAAGTTAGGGCAGATTTTTTCTTGTCTTCTTTTTCCTAAAAGAGATCAATAACAAATTCTTTTTAAGCTGCCTGAGGGATTGAGAATCTTTATCCTTTGGATGAGACTGATGCTTCTGACCAAGTCTGTGAAGCTTGTTAACGTACACAGTGTGTTAAATCAAGTTTGTATTAGACCTCACTCTCCTTAACAAATTAAAACCTAATAGACAAGGCTGTCCCTGTTCTTGGACTTTTTCTTTTTTTACATTTCAGTATTTTTTTCCCGGAATTAAAAATTGCTTGATTTGAATGGAACCTTTCAAATTGTAACTTGAGAATGAGGTGCTGTAGGATGACACTTTTTATTCAAAAATAAGAATAATTCTGCCGTCTGCCACTCAGAGTTGTCTTTAAAGGAAAAGACAACACACAGAAGAAAAGGATTTCCCCATTACATGCATACCTAAGCAAATATGCCTTTTAGATCTGGACATAGGTTCCCAGCATTGTGCATTAATAAATTAACCACCAGTTTCAGAAAGATTTAAAAGACTTCATTGCATTTTGTTCATATTAATCCTGCCTATGGATTTATTTATTTATTTATTTTAATTTTATCTACAACAGTCTAGAAGGTGCTAAAGGACACAAAGAGGTCAGAATTTAGAAACATTCAAGAAGGAAATTTGGTGAACTAAAAGATTGTAATTACTGATGTAATAGAGGATTTACAATTTTATTTCAGAATAATTGGTTAAAATCCAACCTAGGATGCTTCATTGCAGGTATATACGTCTTTATATATATATATATGTATATGGGTTTTTGTTCAGCAGAGTAACCCTGGTGTCTGTAACTATCTATATGCACAGAAATACTCAAGTAAGAATATGTTGGGAAATTAAGAGCTTAAGTCTGTATTTTGTTACTATTTGATTTATAATGCAGCATACCGGTGCACAGGTACATTTAGGAAATGATAGAGCTAAAATATTGGTGCCAGTAGCCCAGCTGTTAACACAGCTGGAATTAAGGAAGGATATCCTCCCTTTTCCCAAACAAACATGGAAAGCAAACTTACTGGCTTGCATTCATCTGAAAGGTGGCAGGCTGTTGACAACTTGCACTGCTGAATCCTGCCTTGTTACCTTCCCCCTCTGTAGCTGCTGCTTCTCTTACGTGCTTGTGCAGTCCATTAACAGTCCTGCAACACACAATAGGTAACATCCAATATCAGGAGAGATCTAGGACCACAAGATAATGCTCTCTGTGCTATTGGTAATCTTATATAGGCCACAGATATAATGTAGTTTGCTTTATTCTTACATTTATTATGATTTTACTAACAATGTTTTTTAATACAATATGTATATAAGGGATTTTCATTCAAATATAGACATTAAACATGTTTACAGCTCAATCTCTGTTGAAATGTGTGATTTCTTTCCTCTTTTTATTTTGCCTCAAAGTTGTGTGTTTTTTTGTGGGGGTGGAGGGAGAAGAGAAAAAACAGAAATTGAAACTACTTAAAGAAAGAGGCTTTTTAACCCCACTTTCTGGGGTAAACATTTAAAGTTTTGAGTGATTCTTTACCTGAATCTATGAACTACCTGCTAAGGAGAGAGTGAAGCCAGCCCTTTTCTGCCCTCAACCAGAACAAGCAAACCTGAGTTTTCTACTTGAAGTAGGTAAGCTCTGACTTACTGAGGAGCATGGACTTTTGTAATGACTCGATATTTTTCAAGACAGCCTTTCAAATATTTCTTTTTGGTGATTTATAAAGCCACTTGATTTTGTTGGTTTAGAAAACTAACATTTCAATTGTGAATTATTTTTTTTCTTTTCTCACTTCCTTACTACAGCTATGCTGAGACAAAAATGTGTCTGCAGCTAAAATAGATGTATGTATAGACAATATTTTGGTATTTAGTAGGAAGGGAGTGGCCTGATGGTTTCTTTATTGCAGAGACATGATTTTTAAATATTGAAGTTTTGAGACATTCTTTTCTTCTCAGGCTTACCTGAGATTTTACCACCAAAAATTGGTGATAAAAAGCTATTTAAACAGAAATCAATTTTCAGCATTTCATAATTGCAAATATTTTCAGTCTGGAAAGTGACACTCAACATTACCATAATATTTATTGGATGTGGGGCAATTATTAGATGGATAACATATGAAAATCACATAGAAGAGGAGACTGAGTGGGATTTCCAAAACCTCCCATAAAAACAGGTGATAATTTAAAATAATATAATATAATATAATATGCGATATATGAAATAATTATATATATATATATATAATATTCTAATGGACCAGTAGATCTTGTGATGCAGAGTGCAGTTCTGGTCATGTCCCTTTAGAATGCATATGGGGGTTTTAGATTACAAGAACAACTAGACTTCTATACAAAATGTTGACATTTTTGTTCCATTAAAAAAACAATTAAAAGGCATATGACCAAGCCATTAATGAAAAGGAAAAAAAAAAAAAAAAAAAAAGTGAAAAAAAGTGAAAAAAAAAGGAAAGGAATTACTGACAATAACTGCCATTTTACTTATGTTTTATAATTATACTAGATTAGCATATATAAATTAGTTTAAAGTAATTAATTTATATTTAACAAAATTAATTATTATTCATGTAACAAACAATTAGAGTAAAACTCTTTTTCAGAAGCTATGATTGAAGTTGGGAGCATAAACCAACATCTGTGGATTAAGTTGTTTAGCACATCACAAGTGAATTAGGTGGGCATTTCTGCATTATGGAAATGAGGACAGAAGAATTTCCCAAGATGAAAAAAAATGCTTGTATCCCCCCTTGAAGACATGATTCAAGCCACTTTTTAGGCCATGGCTCTACAGTGAGTCCTCATCAGCTTTATGAAAAGGTGTTTACTCACTGGATGTTAACATATAATTACCAATCTCTGTTATTACCAATAAAGTGTTATGAGTGAGAAAATGTTGTATTCTAGATGCTGTTTGATCCATTTGAGTATCCCCTTCAATTCTGAGACAATTTTGACCTTATTGGTAAGTAAGTAAGTTTTTGGGGAGGGCCATTTTAAAAAGTTTTGGGAGGCATAATAATCTTTAAACAGAGAAATGCCATGCCAGGCCTTTGCTCTGAACCAATTACCTTAAGCTAGCATGCTAATTATACCTGATTTGCCTATCCAAATAGTGGTTGGCAGTAGGGGTATCAGAAAATAGTGCTCGAAGAACTCTGAAGAAACATAATTGCTTTCCACAGCGAAGGAGGAAGAAAACCTAAAATGGCTGAAAGACTACTGCAGATAAGGAAAAAAATCCAAGTGCTGAAAAAAACAGAGAGATAAAAATGTTTGCAAATTCTCCTTTATAACACTTAGTCGTTGCAACACTCTATTAGATGTTGCGTCCTCTGTGAGAAGCCTGCTCTTACTGCAGGTACCATCCACTTCTTGAGTCTCTGCTTGCCTTCAGAGGGCAATGCGGGGAACTCTGTTGTGACATGAACACCTCTGTCAGATGTAGCAGGTAGCAGAGCAGTGTCCCTCTCACACAAACAGTAATTTGCTGCAGCTCCTCTGGCTTTCAAGTAGCATTTAATCTCTTTTGAAATCATATTCCATAGGGTAAAGGAAAAATCATGCGGAGATCGCATGGCACATTCTTCACTCCTCGAGTGGCTTCCTTTGAACAGCTGTTAAGATAAAAATTTTAGCTTCACATTTGCTCTTAAGGGATAGGAAATAATGAGTGCAAGTAGGGAAAAAAAACCCCACACAAACGTTTTCATTCCCAGGCAGGCACCTTTTGTTTATTGTGCTTTCGTTTGGCCAGCAGCAGTGCCCATTTGTTTCTAACTGACACTCAGACCCCGTCTCCTACCGTGCAAGACAGAACACGGTGAGGGAGTAATTGCTCCTCTCTCTCACCTGCAGGCTTGTGGTGTTGCAGTTGGAGTCTTGGGGGGAAATCAACCAAGCAGTATATTTTGCTGTGTCTGTGTATGTGTGGGTAAATGCAAGGGGAACTGAGGGCATAAGCCAAACCCCATAAAACAAACCCCTATGAGTATTAGTGGAAAAGTCTTCTTGTATCCCTTCTAGCATTGAATTGAACCAGGGGGAGTTTCAGATTGGATATTAGGAAAAAATATTTACTGAAAGAGTGGTCAGGCATTGGAACAGGCTGCCCAGAGAAGTGGTGGAGTCACCATCCCTGGGGATGATAAAATAATTGTGTGTGGATGTAGCACTTCAGGATGTGGTTTTGCTGGCACAGTGCTGCTGCATTGGCAGCTGAACTTGATGATCTCAGAGGTCTTTTCCAACCTTAATGATTCAGTGATTCTATGATTCTATCACTTCCCAGATCAGGGAACTGCCACTAGTGGAGCGATTGCAGTAGTGCTTCTTCCACCATCTCATCCTAAAACAGGGAGCAGACAGTCCTCAAAGAAGGGATGCAGGGAGTGGTTTTAGGTTTTCAGCTCTGCCAGGAGCAGGGAGAAAAACAGTGCAAAGGCTCATCACAATCATGTGAGTGCGTTGGCTACAGTTGGTGACACAGCAGAAACCCTCCCCACCTCCTTAAAACCAGCAATGGGATGTAGCGTAGACACTCCACACTGCTTTTAAAGCAAAAATGCTTTGCATAATTAGTTACACTCAAAACTCTTTTGCAATATTTGTATCAACTACTTATGTGAAACATTTTTGGCTCCTACTTGGTTTGCTGGAATTTCGGCTGAATTTCAAGACAAGCTTTTAAAGCTGATTTGAACCAACATTACATCAAATGTAGCTAAGGAAAAATTTTGCATTAATGAAAAATAGAAAAAGTATTTGAGATTCTTGTATGATCAGTTTAGCTGTTTTGCCTTTTCCTTAAAAACCTGTGCAAGAAGATGATTAAAATTTCAATCACACATTTCATGTCTTGAGTAAAAATATTTCTCACAGTGTCAACCCTGTGGGAAATCTGATAATAGAAAAGTAACCAATCCCATATTGCTATTCAGTGTTAAGGTCTTTGATAGATTTAATTCTATAATTTAAACTTATTAAAGGTGCACTATATTGTTTTTTTCAGGATAATACTTTTTTTCTTAGTTCCCATAACACATTAGATTTCAGATTATTTTATGTTTATTTTGAATAATAATTAATTCCACAAGTAAATTATTCACAGTGGGGTAATCTACATAGGTATTAATGATACCATGTTGCAGGCTGAATACAGCCAGGATTCTGCCACTATCATATAAATGGAACTGTATGAAACAAAGTGAGATTATCTGTATGCTAATCCCATAAAATCAAGATGGAAAACAGTGTCCCTTTGACATCAGTAGAGATGTATAGGTCATAAAAGATAAGCAATGTCTAGAGTTTGGTGGGTTACTTCCATTAAGTTTTAATAGGATTGCAAATCTTTAATTACAGTTCAATATGATACCAACAAAAATTGCATTTGGAATGAAACATTTTTATTAAATGATATGAATAAGACATTTCTTTCAGATGTAAAGAAATCATAACTTCTCAGGGACAATCTGAGGTGTGAAAAGCTCCCACTGACTTCAAAGGATGCCAGTGTCTGTCCATGGATTATCATAGAATTTACCTAGCCTGCCACTGCTATTTTTACTGCTTTCATGCCCGTTAAAAATTCAGGTCATTTTGTGATTGTTATATTTATATTTGTTTTTTAAATTCAGAAGGGTGTTTGCTCTAATTATGTAAGAGATCTCACCCCAGGGAAGAGGCTTGACCTGGTAACTTTCTGTGGTCAAGTCAAGGCAGTGCAGGAACAGCAGGTTGCTGGAAAATATGTTCTTCTTCATTGAAACTATTAAAAGTACAACTGGAATTTCTTGCCAGTTGAAACATGAATGTCCATTACTGTCATTGCATCTGCAGGTAGCTTCCCTTCAATGACTGTTGAAAGTCAAAGTGTTTGACTTTTTTCCTTCAGCTCTGAGGCTGCCTGTGGTAGGAGGGCTGTGCAGAAGGAGGTGGCTGTGTGCCTCAGTAATGGAGCTCAAATGCTGTAGGGGTGGGAAAATTTTAAAAACATGCAAAACTGCTTATTATTACTTGGAGGGATGTTTTAGGGATCTCCCAGAGAGGTAGTTAATAGGACCAAAGCTTTAATTCTTATTTTCCTCAGTTCAGGGGCAGCAAGGAGGAGGCTTGGAAAGGTAAGGCATATCTGCTCATGAGAGCACATAATGCAGTTAAATACTTTCCTGTTTGTTTGGACTTCAATATTTTATTTTGCTTTTTATTTCAAAGAGGAGCTGACTTTTACATGACAACGTGTTTTAGACTGTATCCTTGAATCATACCTGTAAGTGGAAGGGCAGTATATCCTACCAACCCCTAAAGTTTCCTTCAAGGTGAAAAGGAAAGCTCTGCCAAAGGCAGTGAACTGCACTAGGAAAATATTATTTGCAGCTGTGTCCTGAATGGATGTGTAAAGAGGTAACACTTCAATTGCAAGGCAAGGGGAAAAGGGGACACTATTTTCACAGCAAATATTTTCCAGCCCACTGATGTAAAACCCAGTGTCTCCTTATTAGAGTGTGTGATGCTGGGAATTCTTTCAAAGTTGGGGACATACTGGGCAAAGAAAATGTTCCCAAGCATTTGGTGAAGATGCATCACAACAGCTGCCAGTATCAGCAGTCCTCCCTGCTCTTTGTGAGTATGAAAGCTCATTGGCAAGCAAGGTTAGTACTGGTCCCAGTGCTGTTCCACAGGCTGCCAATTAAAAGCTAAAAATAAGATTAGACCAAATTTGCATTCTTTGTATGCAAATTTGTCTAACAGACATGTTCTTATTAGAAATATTAGAACTCAGAGAAGGCTACTTCTGTATAATTCCCCTTATCCCTCTCTCTGCTAGAAATACTGTCCTCATGGCTTTTTTTTTTAAAAAAAAAAAAAAACACAAAACAAAAAACAAACTCTCTCTACTTTCCTCTCGAATCTGCAGTTACCAGCACAGTATTTCAAAAGTAAAATTTCAGTGTATCGGCTTTTAATAACTGACTTGAAAGAACACAGAAAGTGCAGAGGCAGTAGCAGAGACATCAATCTGGCTACACAACATCACAGAATTACCATGATTGGAAAAGAACTTAAAGATCACTCAGTCCAACCATCAACCTAACACTTTCAAGGTCTTAACTAAACCAAATCCCTAAGCCTATACCACTCTTAAATTCTTCTAGGGATGATGACTCCACCACTGCCCTGGACAGCCTGTTCCACTGCCTGATAACCCTTTCAGTGAAGGAATTCTTTCTAGCATCCAACTGAAACATTCCTTGCTGCAACTTGACGTGATTTCCTCATGTCCTATTACTTGTAACTTCATTGAACAGCCCAACCCCCAGCACTTTACAACCTCCTTTAAGATAGTTGTAGAGAGCAACACTGCATACCCAAGAGCTCAGATAGATGGAGACAGTTTCTGTTGGAATTCCCAATTGTTCACCCATGCTGGCATAGCCATTGAAGTTAACTGCTCTGAAGACAATAGTAGTACTGACTCCCTACTCTGAGGTCCTCCAATTATGTGTAGATACAACTTAAGACATCCCTGACTATTGTGCTTACTTCAGAAATGCCTTTTGTTCCATGGTCTAGAAACAGTAGCACCGTTGGCATTGGTTAGGGTGGCAAACTTACAAGTTTGAATGTAATTTTGCTTCCTGCAGTTAGCAAGTCTCACAGCACATGGTTAATATTTCTGGAAAGGGTATAATGGCTATATTGTCTAGTAGCCTGGACTGAGAGGAATGTACTTGTAGAGGAAAGGGTAGTGAGGATGTCACATTTCAGGCTTTTAAATTTTTTTATTTATTTGTTTTTAATTCAGGCTGCCTTGCATGTGCTGAACACCAGTTTACAACTGGGGCGTGATATGCATGCTGCTGGTGTGCATTTAGTTTTACCCCAAAGGAACCACAGTTTGTGCAAGAGCTGAGGCTTAGGAAATGCTACACTGCAGACAAATAGCAGTATCACAGGCAGGGGGGGGGAGAATGAAATAAAGGTTGCCTAAAGGTTGCCTAAAATCTCTTGATCTAAAACAGCAAACACTACAACACATTAATTCAAGAAGTATGGTTTATTGAAGATAAAAAGAGTGGAGTTGGATGACTGAGCAGTACATTCCCAAGCGTAACAAATTTAGATTTTTTTTTTCAACATGAGATTTTAAAAGTTTTCCAGTTTTACCCTGAGTTTTCAGTGCTTATCTCTGCTTTAGCTTCAGAATTCTCTTCAGTTAGCAGTACACTCTAATTTTTAACACCAGCATCTACTGGGCATGTATGCAAAAACTCATAACATACCTGTGTTTTTGCAGTCTGTCTTCACAGCCCCTTAGGCAATCCAACTTGTGGTTTTGTTTTTTAATGTACTATGGGAAATTATAGGTAGCTTAAAGTGACAAGAAAAAAAATGTTAAGGAAAGTTTACATTTTTCTTTTCCTAATACGTTGCTATATTATTACACTGTGTTCACAAATGAATGCTATAAATAATTTGCTTAAGTTTGTGAAATGGTCATATGGCAAATTCCAGAGTAGCTTTTTTTTTGTATACCGAACCAGAATAAGACATTAATTAAGTATTTCCTTATCATACACAGTCTTCCCAACAGATTTTTCTAACAAACAATTATTTTTGAATGTGGGTGTTTTTTGGTTGGGATTCTGTGTGTGTGTGAGAGAGGTTTTTTTTAGTGTGCTAGACTCCCTTCTGACTGTGCTTTATAATGTCAAAGAGACTGAGAGGGCATTTCTTACTCCATTTCCTCCAGCTATAATTTACCACTGGATTGTAGAAGAATGTGAACTATAACATAGGGAGAAAAATATAATGTATTTATCATTATATTTATATTACTAGGTACACTGCCAACTTCAAGCCTGCTGAAATACATAGTTTATGTTTTAAGTAAAGAACCTGAAAGGACTATACTTCTGAGTTTGTTTCTTCATTAGTGTTTTTATTCACAAGGATTAATTGCACAGGAAAAATAAGATAAACTGTCTTGTACAGAACTGAGAAAAGTGGTCTGTGTATAATGGATATTTACGAACTCAACAGCCTGGTTACACTGATAATGTTATGCTGGCAGCATGTACCTGGTGTGTTCACCTCACAAATGGACAGAATATCTGCATGTAGAACATACATTCAATTTATTCTGGGGGAAAGTCAGAAAAGGTAATGTTTACCCCACAAAACTGCCCTGGCTGCATGTTGGAGAGATGACTTTTCCCCAGCAACATCTGGAAGAGCACTTCTCCTTGGGAAGGCAGGTTGTCTTTGAAAACTGAGGGTTCCCTTGGCCTCCCTGCTTCCTGTGAGTGGCTCTGGAGCTGCTGCCCCTCCATGATGGATGAGGAGTGACCTCTCACCCCGTCAGCACTGGAGGTATTCAGCTCTGTGGTCACAAAGCCTTTTTTACTCCATTTTTTTCTTCTTCCACTTGCCAGTCCATGCAGCTACCTCCCTCTGCTTCAGTATATTTTTCTGCAGGTATCTCAGACAGAGAACTGATGCCTGGTGTTTTCTCAGGAAAGCCCACCTGTGGTTTCTCTGACATGGAATTCAGGCAGACAAAAATATAAATATAAGCTCTAGATAGCAACTTCCATTGAAAAGTGCTTGTTACTCTGTTTTCTTCAGGATGGACACTGCTTTAGAGTGAACAATATCTGTAGCCTGGGATTCCATAGCATCTCCCCTTCATTCTGCTGAGTTCCTTGTCCTTCATCCTACCCTAGCCCTCCTTATCAGAGTTTCAGTGTATACCCATTTTTTAGCAATTTTCTGTCTTTGTATCACTAAGAAGGTTTCTGCATCCTTTATGGAAAATGAACTGAGGTTTTGTGTGAATGTTTTGGATTTTTTGTCTCTTGTGTCTTTGCGGCACAACATTGTGCTACTGGATGAGGAGGGTATAGCATTACTATTTCAGGTTCAGCCATAGGGATATTCCTTTTTCTTTCAAATGAGCCCCTTTTCAAGATTCTCAGTTATAGGAGTGGTAGCAGCAGTTATCCAGCCTGATGTTACCCTGATGCCAGGGTAACAGAAAGCAGACTGTATCCATGCTCTTCCTGCAAGTGGGTACTCAGAGCCTTGGAAGAGCATTGCGTCTCATCAGAGCCATCCGTATTAGAAAAAGCCATCATGTTTCCACTTCATTTGAACTGCCATTTTCCACCTGCTTATTTGGACGGGGAAAATCTAGCTGTTCCCCCTCACTTCAAAAGTGAGAAATTCACTTTTTTATTACTACTAGCATTACTGCTAGGGTAGGAGGTAGGTTTCTGTCCTTCAGCAGAGTAGAAGTAGGAGATTAGGCCTAACAGTTTCATTAGGGGAAGTTGCATTGGGGGGAATTATTTCAAGTTTGTTTACCCAAGGTGTGATTTAAAGATTTTTTTCATGTTTCTAATTAAGAAGCTGCAGTTATCCAAAGCTCAGGAGCTGACATATGAAAAGATAGCCAACCTTGATAGTATTTCATTCTTTCAACAAGAAAAGAAGTCGTGTTGGCAATGATGGGCACAGTCTAAGTAAGGACCCAAAACCATATGAAAATAGCATAAAATTATACCTCCTGTAACATCTCCTTGAATCATGGTCTCATCATTATTTCCAAGCTAATTCAGTATGTATTTTTTTAGTAGCTTGATAGGAGCACTGTTAAAGGAAACCCATCACGTTTGTAGGAAGTTATATTTATGGATAAGTAATCAGTGCTGCCTTTTTCTTCCCTCCACAGCCCAAATCAGTGCTGCATCTTATGTAGCAAATTAGGCACAGACCTCCATTCTGGTTCAATCAGGAGAAGTTTATTCCAGGCAAAAGTTGGTACAGACGAACATTCCCTCTTGAATACCAGGTGAAAATCCTCCAACATCCTCTCACACTATTCGGCTGGAGTGTTTTGGGCTGCCAGAGGCTGACACAGCAATGAGATCCTGACCCCTAACACTGATTACGTTTCCCACAGCAGGTTTCATCAAAGAGGCTTATTAATCAGAGATGCCCTACTCAGGTCATAAACTGGGTAATTAAATTTTCGCCGCCTACATTACCTTTGTAGTTTCAATTACTTTACAGATTTTTTTTCCCTTTTTCTTTGTTAATACACATGATTTCCTGAAATGGTGTGCAGTATGTCAGTGCTTTCATACGTATGTCCTCTCCAGTCACATTTGTATTTGAACCACAGTAATTCTGCCCGGTGTGACATTTGTATAGCCCTTGCAGACAGTCAAGCAACCAATGAATATATCTGTTTCCTTGGTGATATAATAGCGATTCATGGTACATAATCCTTCACCATACTTTAAAATAAATATGCCTGCATTTTTAATGAACTTGGAAATGCATAAGAGCTGCATCATTTATGGGGGCATTGCCCTCATCATAGAAAACCCAGAGACCTGGAGAACATCCTTCAATTCAGAGCTTTTCCACATCACCACCTAAATCAGTATATGGAGAGCGGGAAACTGCCTCTCTGATAGAAGACAGTGCAGGCCCTGAATATATTGTTTATTCTGGGACACATGTTTTAGCTGCCACAGCTCTTAGCTGGTTCTTTGTTATTACTCCAAAAATAAATTCAACCTGTAGCTTAGATCACCAGAACTATACAGAAACATGGGCATAAATTCCAAACAGTCAAATAAAACTTTGCACATCAAATGAGAGTACAGAGTAGAAAGATTTGATTCAAAGCATTCTGATCCAGGTTGTTGCACTGATGTAATTTCCATCCCTCAGAAAGGTTAAAAGGAAGAAATAATAAAAAATGTTGTAACTAAGCCTATTGCTGAAATCTGTTCCTCAGGAACATTGATTTTGCACTACTAACCCAGAGGAAAGGCAGAGGTTCTTGCATTTACTGCAGCAGTAATAAGGTGAAGTTGTACTTCTCGATGATGTTCCTCTCCAAACACAAACAATGAATCAATATTCAAGGCTGCTGTTTTCTACTGGGAATGTCCATAGCAGGAGAAGTTGAGGAATGCATTTCTCTGCCCACATAGATTTTACCACACAGCTATGAAAATATGTTACTTCTGTGCTTTTTACTGTGCATTGCAGGAGGGCTCTTGGGCTTTAGTATGTTCAGTTTTTGCTTGTAAGGATAGTTCAGATGCTCCTGCGAGATTCCCATCACGGGGAATCTGAAGACAGCCTGGATCCTGTATTTTAATGTAACATTACAGCGAGACCTTTCTAGCACAACAGCTGCCCTCACAAAGCAGCAGAGCTGCCACCACAGCAGGGCAGCTGGGGCAGTGCTGCAGCAGTGAGAGGTCCAGAGGCCTTCCCTTATCTTGCTAGCTTCCAACACTTTGTAAGTGTGAGGAGGAGAGAAGCCAGAGAAAGGAAAAGGGAGAGATGACATATGGAAAGGGAGGGGGAGAGAACAGACATTAGAATAGGAACAAATACTGTGTTTGTCTTGGGACATTAAACAGCTTTTGCTGCCTTTTAGAGCAACATATAAAATTAAATATTTTCATAGTTAAAAATATTAAGATATCAGACCTTGTCCAATAAAAGGCATTTTAATATCTGAAATAGCATTCAAATCCAAACTTGTTTTCAACAGAGATGCGACACAAAAATTGGGTCTAGTGTGAGTCCTTGTCTATCTACATATTTAGGTTGAATGAAGTGATTCAAGTGTAATGTGTTTGGTGTATGTAATGCTGACTTCCTTCTCTGCTCCATCCTCCCCTCTCCTGGCAGACTTAAGTAGGAAAAGACTGTCTGAATAGGAGAGTTGCTACTCCCTTAACATCACCATTTATTTAGCCCTGCTCATGACAGTAGCTGGATGTCAGTATAATGTTTATAGAGACCATGAAATGAGCTAGAAAGCAGAACACCACCAATGGCCTTGCAGCTGTTCAGGGTCAAAGAAAGTTCTATCCCTGAGTGGGGAAACTATTCAGAGACAGAAGTGAGTATGATTTTTCCTGCTGCCTTGCAGTTACTTACTCTTAGTGGGCACTTACTGTTGGGGATATTATATTCAAAGCATTTATTTGTTTAATGCACTTTATATCCATGGTGATGCTGTTAATGAGTGCTGCCAGTTCCTGACTAAGGGACTGCAGCCATTCTCTCTCTCTTGCTCCCTCTTATATTTCTCAGTGTCATTTCATTGTAGCCAATAGCCAGGTGTTGAGGACAGTTCTTCCAGGTACATTGAAGGCTTGGCAGGGCAAGGCAACTTCAGGATTTGTGGTTTAGGATATAAATCTTCATTCACATGTGTGTGAATTAATGAAGTGTGGACACAGACATGCTGAATGTTTCCATTCACAGGGTTTTGCTCCACTCTGAAAGAGGTCACTGCAACCGCAGCCATGAGTGCAAAACGGTTGGTCACTACAAGTGCTCTCATAGCCACTTTCATATGTTCTTTTCCCATTACATAAAATCTAATTTTACTTAATGTCACTCTGCTAGTACATTATCATCCACTTCTATGCCCTTTCATGCTGCTAAAATGGTAAGAAAAACATACAGGAGCAGTGAAGTAAGTATATTAGAGTCTTTTATGAGTTGAGGGCTAGAGTCTTAATCATTATGGTAGTCTACTTTTCAGCCTTCCATAAAAATTAAGTCCAAGAAAATAGAAAGGGACATTGTTGCTTTTTCCTTGATTCTATAACTTTTTCTATTTTTAAATACTGTCGGCTTTGTTCTAAACATTTATTAACATCACAGCTACAGAGAGTCTCTACTGAATCCTGGTTTATTTCTATTGCAGATTAAACGTCATAGAAACATTGCAATTAAACATCGTAGAAAACTACAAAAGCTGCATCCAGGACTTTTCAAAGTGCATGCCCACAGTTGTGGGGCTGACAGTGCTTCACCTGCTGAAATAATTGTTTGACTCAGCAGCCCCAGGGACCTCAGTTTAGCTGCATTTCTAACACTCTTTAATAAGAGTCTTGCCTGTGTGGATCAGCAGGGCACCTGAGTCTGTAACCTAGGGGTAGCAGAAATCTTGCCATCCCTCTCCCAGTGAACACAGCATCCTCTGGCATTTAATGACTCAATGCTCTGGTACTGTCATGATAACTGCTCTCTAATGTTTGGATGGGAGTAGCATCTTACAAGTTTTTAGAAGCATTTTAAAGACCTGAACTTGAAAATAACACCCCAGTGCTATAGGCACAAGCCTTTAGTTTTTTCTTTTTCATTTTTATTTTATTTATTTTTTTTTACTGTAAGGGACCTCACAGACCTCAAAATAGATCTTATGCAAAAGTCTAAACAGAGTAAATAAGGCAGAAGATATTTCCTCTAATTGTTGTGGAAATAGATATTAGGGGAGGAATGGCATGGGAAAGGAAAAAGCATTTGTTGATATGCTTTCTTCTTATGGATTCTGCTTTCAGCTCACGTCATATTGAAATGCAGCATATACTAATTTCTGACTCTAAGATATAGTTATTCTGAATATTTTAATTGGCTGCGGTACAATTTCTCATGTATTTACTCACAAACGACACCTTTTTAATACTGAAGAAAGTATTACACCATTTGTCTTAATCCTCCTCTATCATGAGCTGTACACATTTCATATAGGGCAAAAATACTCGGTTTGGTGAAAACCTCTTTAATATCTGGCAATAGTATATCTTCCAGAGAAGGGCCCAGTCTTGACATGATGAAGTAAAACTGTGGAAAACCCTAAAAAATGTTAACCACCTAAAGAAAAAAACAAACACAAAACAAACAACAAAACAAAACAAACCCAAACTGGCAGAGAAATGCTCATTTTCACTTTAGGAAACCCTTCATGTGTCTGATGTGTCACATCCCTGGGCTGTTGGCACAGTGGCAGCAATCAGTAAGAGAAGGTTTGGTATTCAAACACATGAGTCCCAACCACCCATAATGGTTGGCCTGTAGTGACACTCTGGACAGTAACATGCTGGGGTGGGTGGCATGCAGAAACACATCCTTGTTGTCCAACTGCTACCTTTAAGCTAGGCTTGACTAGGGGATGCTCTTTAGTCTGTAAAAATGAGCAACTAAATTCTGTTCTAGTTGGTCTGACAGTAAATTAACAACAAATATTTCTAAATGTCAAAATGAGATATTTATCTTGATTTTTTAAGTATTATTTTTATTTAATACTATATTAACATGAACTTTGCTGAAAAAATAAAATTTCACATATTCTTTCCTTAATAATTCTCCTTCTAACGTCTAAATTTTGCACATTCACCAGGATGTACTCTCACCTTCTAGAAAAGCCATTTCCTCTGTTTTGTATCAGTTGTTTATTTGGTGCTGCTTTTTGAGATTTCTCACTCCTTTCTCACTTTAATGGATTCATGAATCCATTAAAAGGTTTTTCTTTGAAAAGTTGCCCCCACTGTTGTGTCAATTATTTTCCGGTCTTGGTGCTGGCAAGTAGAACTTGTGACTCTCCTGAGCAATTAACCTGGCAGTTATCAATAGCAAACACCGAGCCCTGTAACAAAACGCTACTGAGTTGGGAGCTGTAAGGCAGTGGATTGTACAATACAGCTAATGGAAAATGTAATTGTAAAATTGTTAGCCCACCTGACTTCTATGAACCCTTGGCAGATGACACACTTAAGTAATGGGTTTAGAAAGCTCAGTCTCCTGCCTTCCGCTGTTCTGGGAGCTGTGGGAAAGCAGTAATGTGTATACTTGTACAGGTGTGGGGATATATTTAAACAGGGAATGGCAAGCATGCTGTAACACCATTTGTTACAACTGGGTTTCTTTAAAATGTGTGGATCAGTGGGTGGAAACATGGGTCTTTTAAATAAAAATCAACCTCAGACATTAAATCAGTTATTTTACAGAAACTCTTACACTGACAGTGATGTTTGTTCTCAGACCCACCCTGCTTGGAGCCCAGTGCCCCATTTCACGTAAGCAGGCTCACTGCTTTTGTAGACAGTCCTCATGCCTGTGCCCAGCCTGTGTTTTCTCTGTGAGCTTGCTTGGGACATGACATGCCTGAGTTGCTCTGGACACAAGATGGGCAAGACTAACATGCCACTTTACCTACTTACCGTGCAGGACCTGGTCCTACAAGGGCTCAGTGCCACAATGCAACATCCACCTGAGTCATACCACTGTGCATGTACAGCCTTCTCTGTTTGCACTTTTTTAAACAATTGTCTCTTGCTTCCCTGTTCCTCCCACCCCAACATAACTTCTCTGCAATCAGCAGAATCACCACCAAGCTGTGTGCCTAGCCTGGGCAGGGTATGTGCTGCTGTGACCTGGGAACCAGACCCTGATCCAGCATATTAGTAATGAAGTATACAGAAAATTTATATCTGAGCTTCTATTTGTGTGTACCACATTTCTCTCTATAGTAGATCACATAGTTTTGTGTCTTTTAATTGATAGGAAACTCTTTTGATATGTAATAAAGAAGTTACCTTGTAATCGAATGTAAATAGTCTGTACCATTGGCAATTGTTTTCTACTATCTATCCCATTGAAGAATAGTTAATTATCTGATTTAACACCAATACCTTGTGACGACAGTTGACAGGGACATATACAAGGTATCTGAGACTGGTCCAGGAGTCTGAAATCATCCATCATCTCAAAATAGGATCTGACTTGGTGCATGCTAAGGAACACCTGAAGGTTGTTAGAACTTGTATAAGGAACAAACAAGCCTGCATTTAGTACTGTACTATATGCTTTGTGAAGTGTAACAGCACTGAAGTTATACATTAGCTTTATGAAATTGAAGCGTTCTTGCATATTGCATTAATACCAGTTAATAGGGAATTAGTGCCACCTAATGTAAAAATGTAACCCAAGTGCCTCTGATAGTATAAGGGAAGGCTCTCTCATTCTCTCACTTCCATTTGCAATAAACATTAGTGAAATAAAAAGATTATGGCTTGTGGAGCTGTTAAATATTATATATTCCTATGCTATTAAATATAATCAATTTCCAGTACATAAAGTTTACCTTTGATTAGCAACAAATATTCTGTTTTATTCTGAGAAATTTGCCATTTTGTAATGCTCTACAGGATTAATTGCAGTAATGAAAACTTTCTTGTCATAGTCTTATGTAAACTATAATTATTTTGGCCCCAGTTCTGCAAACATACATGGAAGTTCTTAGCTGCACTCAAGTGAGGAGAATTGAGCGTGTGTATAAATACTAATGCAAGGAGAAGCAAGGTCTTATATGTAGCCTTTTTTCCTTTTACTAAAGGCATAAGTCCAAATTTCAAAGATGACTCAGTTTCTCTGCCTATTTATATTAAATAAAAAAAAAAAAAAAATTAAAATCCTTTAATAAAGATTAGTGAGAGCAAAGATAAACATAGTGAAATAATGTTCTGGTTCCCCAATAATTGCCTATCAGGTATTCTTGTACTGTTTCACCCAGAAACCTTTTCCCTTTCTCACACACCAGCCTTTTTGCATGTTGGATGCAAGCATCCTCCACCTTTCAGGGACTAAGGTGTACAGCAATGCCTGAACATTTCAGCATGTAATCTGTCCTGTGGGTTTGCTCCTGCCAGTCCCACTCAGGACAGTGCTCCCAGTGGAGCCCTGCAGAGGAGGCAAAATTCTGTTCAGCATCTAGACTAAAATGACTGCACTAGGAAGATAGAACACAGAAAGAGCTCTATAGCTTCTGTATAACACAAATATAATAGACATGAGGATGAGTTTGCCTGTTGAGATACGGTCACATGGTTCACCCCTGCCAAAAGATGATTTGATGTTAACACTTTATATTATAAAGATACAGGTGTTTGTTGCAGAATCTAGAGTGATCTAAGTAAGAAAGAGCAGTGAACAGTGAGCAGTCTAGGACCAGAGTCATGAAGCTCCTGTTATAGGCCTAATTAAAGGTTTTGCTGAGAAGGCTTTATCTTTTCAATTAATTTTAATGCTAATGTAGGCTGAAGCACTATTGGTTCATTTGATGTTTTAGAAACAAAGTATTTGTGTAAAGGTGGCTTTAGACATTGTGCTGCTAATCACAGTAGGCCCTCAAATGTTTGAACTGGGATGCATATAGGTACTGCTGAAAGAGGCAGCTACTGACAAATGCTTTGGTTTGTTGGTTTTATTTTTTAAAAAAGTACATCAGTGCATAATACCTTGAAAGGAATCAAAAGGATGTTATCAGTAGATTTTGAAAATATTTAGGTTGAAATGCTAACCACTTACAGGCGGGCAGAAAAGCAACTACATTGGTTTTGCTGCATGGTTAATAGCATGAGGTGAGGAAAAAGTTCTCAATCTCAGCTTTTCTGCTTTATTCTGTAATTATAGTGAATGTCCAATTAAAACTGACCGTGCAAGTTTAAGATGGTTAGGGCCAAAACCCCAGCATCTCTATTTATGATGTGAATTTGCTGAGGGCCACTGTAGGGTTACACTAAAATTTCTAGCAAGATGCTTAATTTTTCTTAAAATGGAACCTGACATTTAAAAAAAAAATACAAAATCAACTAGATATGTAAAAATAAAACTTACAATATGGCTCAATGAACTTGACTTTTTGAACCATTAGAAAGACAGCTGTTATTCTGAGACATAAACAATGAATATTGTGAGGGCTTTTACAATCAATTTCAGCACAGTCCAAATGTTTTAACAAAAATACAATACTTAGGAAGAAATGCAGCTAGATGATGTGTTTTGACTCTGACAATATGGAGTGACTAATGTTAAAAAACTTTTAATAAATAAACTGCATACATTTCCTTCTACACCAAAGTGATTTTTAAAATGCACTATCTTTAAGTGATAGGGCATAATAGAAAATTCAAAACCTAATTGTAAAAGTAATTATTTGTGTCATACACTCATTTATTTTTATTACAGCTCCAGTTCAGCTCATATTTTTGTCACCACAATGTAAACAATAAACATGTTGGTAGCTGCCTTTATATTAGGTTATATTTTTAAAGCATAAATCATCTCTACCAGGATTACTGTTCATTCTGATGCATGGAAAATGCATTCTGGAACAAATTCTGGAACAAAGCTGGATGCTCTGGCTTTTGAGGTAGTTGTATGAGTCTAGTTGTGAAAGGTTGGCCTGTTTCGACGAGCGTTTGATAGACAGAAATGGAAAGCTGAGGCTGCTCAGGCTAATGTTACAACTATCTTCCATATGCTAAGTGGTGATATGCTTCTCTCTAAAATGTGTCGTTTCCTCTTTCTGAGTACTGGTACATGGGGTTGTTCTTCCCCAGATGCAAGACTCTGCACTTGCCCTTGTTGAATTTAACCAAGTTTCTCCCTGCCCAACTCTCCAGACTGTCCAAGTCACCATCAAAGTTGATATGTGTCAGCCACACCTCCTAGTTTAGTGTCATCAGCAAACTTGCTGAGGGCACACTCTGTTCCCTCATCCAGGTCACTGATGAAAATATTGAACAGCAACAGTCCCAGTACCGACCCCTGAGGGACTCCGCTAGTCACAGACCTCCAACTAGATCCTGTCCCATTGACCACAACTCTCTGACTTCTTCCTTTCAACCAGTTCATGATCCACTTCACTACCTGATCATCAAGACCACACTTCCTCAGGTTATCTAAAAGGATGCTGTGGGAGACAGTGTCAAATGCTTTACTGAAATCAAAATAAACCACATCTTCCACTCTACCATCATCTATGCACCTAGTTACTACTTCATAGAAGTCTACAAGGTTGGTCAAAAATTACTCTCCCTTGGTAAAACCATATTGACTGCTCTTAATGACCCTCTCATCCTTGATATGCCTAGAGATAGTGCCACCTTTCCAGAGATGGAGGTGAGGCTGACCGTTCTATAGTTACCCAGGTCCTCCTTCTTGCCTTTCTTATAGACTGAAGTGACATTTGCTATCCTCCAGTCCTTAGGCACCTCTCCTGTTGCCCACGACTTACCAAAGATGATAGAGAATGGCCTAGCTATGACCTCTGTCAGTTCCCTCAGCACCTGTGGTGTATTCCATCTGGACCCATCGATTTATGGTTGTCCAGATTGCTTAACTGATCCCTAACCCAATCCTCATCTACCAAATCAAACTCCTCCTTCATCCTGAGTAATGTGCTACAAGTTGCAGACCCCTCACTTAGGGGTGGTTGCCTTTGCAGGAAAAAAAAGCTCTCTTGCTCTGTACTGAGCAGTCATAAAAGTAGCCAGTGTCTTCAGAGGCAATAGATCCCGAGACTTCCAAGCTCAAAAAAAATTACATTTTGAATTGTCTACCACATATAGAGAATTGTGCAAGTCATCCTGCTTAACAGCACTGTAACTGAGAGATGCTGGTCCATCCTGTCTACTCCTGGTTGATGGACACTGGTGAAAACTGACAAAATGAGCGGTCTTCAAGAGATACAGTGCAAAATGTGTTTGTGTTCCTTTCAGTTGTTAAAGACAGAGTTGTAGTGATAAAGGGAAGAGAATGAAAGCAAACTAGAAGGTAAGAAGAGCTGATGCTACTCCTTTTCCTGACCTTTCTGCATGGTTAGATACTGTGAGATAAATAAGTTGCAGTGAATGAGCACAACCTCCTGTGGATGCAGCCTCAGCGTACAGAGCTGGGGCTCTGCTGCTCGAACCAGCCGACTGTTGGTCCCCAAACACAGAGTGTGGTGCCTTTGGCTGGACCACCACAGTACTTCTGGGGCCTACTTCGTGGATGACAGTCAGAAGGCCTATTCGTTTCAAGAAAAATGGGGTTTTGTGAATTTGGGTCTTTATCTGCACACACCTAGTCAAGATGTACCATATAACTGAAGGGATCCTACTTATATTTGAAGTGTTATAATGATAAATATATTGTTTCTCAAATTTCCTCTTGCACTAATACTGAAGCAGCATCCTGTATTTCCAATACTGAAGAACATTTATGTATGTATTTCATTGTGAGGTTTATATAGTTGCATAACAGACCAAGAGCTGATAGGGCCTGCATTCTCCATTAGTTTTCTTAATGTAAAGACACGTTTGTCCGTTCTTAAATGCATACAGCAAAAGAAAAAGAAACACAAAATTATATCTGAGTCAGAATTGTCATTATTTAGGACTTCCTCTCTGCTAGGGCAGGGCCCCAGCTTTTGTGTGTACCTTTCTGATCTTACATGATTTAGTAAAAAGCAGGTATATAGGGCATGAGTTACCAGTAAAAGCAATATTGCTCACACATTTACATCTCATGGTTCCCATGAAGAAACATGTGCCATTTCTTCATTTCATTACAAAATAAGGTAAGTTTTATCCTTTTATACTGTTGGTTTTTATTTCAGAAGAATGCGCAAGAAGGTGTATTATATGGTTTGTGACAGCAGTGAAATTAAGTCAAATATTTGATTCCAATATGGATTTCCTACTTTATATTAAGAGAGCTGATTGTAGCAGACTTACTTGTCAGAGCAAGGTCTTTAAAGACATACCTCTCAGTGTGATTCTTTTCTATTAAATTAGTTATTTGTCCTCCACAGGGTAACATTTTCAGGGAGATATCTAACACAGTTTGAATGAAAATACAACTCTAAGTAAAACACACAGAAGAACCAATGTAGTCATATTCCATTTCCATTAGTTTTTTCATCTGTTAACTTCAAATTTGTTTCAGTCCACATCAGATATAAATGCTGTCATCCTTACACTTTATTATGTCACTCAATATGTTTCTTTCCTGGAACTGACTTTTTTTATTTGTTTGTTTCTGGAAAACGTACATTCAAAGACATTTTGGAAAACTGATTTTGCAGTAGCTACCTGTATTTATATTTTGTGACCATGTTACACCAGAGCCAGCTGGTGTTCATGTGTTCTTGAGAGCAAAGCAGGTATTGAGAACATCATATCTGATTTATAGGTTAAGCCTAAGTGGTTTCCAGGCAATGTCCTAAAGTTATGAGAGTTGCTGTTCATGCTACACAACAAAACAAAGTGGGTGTAAAGAAAGAGCCTGAAGAAAGATACTCTTGCTCTGGACATTACTGGACCTGCTTGTTCAAGTCTCAGATCAGGAAAAAGCTGAAAACTATGCTTTTTATCAGTCATGCCTTGTAAGGACAAACCAAAGCACTTGGGTGAATCCAAGCCTCAAGGCAGCCTTCCTGGAGCTGATTCACTGCTCTCATGGATACAGTAGCTCTTACGAGTAAAATAAGTGACTAGATAAATGAAACTGCATTGTAAGAAGCATGCTAAGTTTAGCCATCCTAGTGCAAAACAACACTGCCCCAAGCAGATTTGGTCCACGTCCATTAGATGCTTCTTCCTCACTGATTTCAGCCATTTTTTACTGGAAAGCTGTATCTTTCTAAAAAACTATTTTTATTCAAATACATATGCATTTGTATAGGGAATAGGTACCCTGAGGGGCTAAATTAAAGATTGTGATCTGAGAATGATATAGCACAAGAAGAGGCTTCACCAGAGGAGCTGTGCTCTCTGAAGAAGTTTGTTCTATTGCTGTAGGCATTGCAGACTAAACTATCTGTATAGAACAACAATAAAATTGTGGGAAAAGTGCTACATATAAAATAAAATAAAATAAAATAAAATAAAATAAAATAAAATAAAATAAAATAAAATAAAATAAAATAAAATAAAATAAAATAAAATAAAATAAAATAAAATAAAATAAAATAAAATATAAAATAAAATAAAATAAAATAAAATAAAATAAAATAAAATAGTGTTGTAATGTTGTGGAAAATCTAGCTTCTAACCTGCTGAATGCAATGAGAATCTAGTAGTGCACAATGCTGCAAAACTGAATTAAAATCGAATCATGCCCCTATTAGAAGCAAAGAGTTTCTCCCTCATGATTTAATAGTGATTTGGAGAAGATGTGATTAAAACTTAGAGCTCTCCAGTTCAAATTTACCTTGGCATCTTGATAACTGCAAATCTGATATTCTTTCATTGCCCCCTTCTTTTTGTTTCTTGGTTTTTGACAAAATGTGTAGCTTAAGAGACCACAAAATACATGAATCATTTTCAAAGCAGTGTTGGCCTTTGAAAAGCTTGCATCAGGATGCTTCAAGAAAAGGGGAAAAATGTTTATAAATTTAGGACTGCCTGTTAGAATTCCATTTAATACACCCTCCAGTATCACCTGAAAAATATGTTCTCTCTAACTGAGAAATGAACAACTGAAAAACTGAAATGTCAAAACCCCTTGAGAGAAAGCACTTGCATGCTCTTTGCTGTCTCCAAAGCACTTGTAGACACCACATTATGAAAGCAAGCAAGACAAGCAAAGGCGAACTGATATAAAAGTGGCTCCTTTTGCAAACTGTGTTCCGGAGAGTTCTGAACAAGCAGGTGCTGTTGTTGGACAGTGTTGGTTTGTGAAAGAGCCATAGAAGAGTACCCATACCACTATGACCTACAGCCACTAATGCAAGATATAGCTGGAGGAATTATTCTCATGTTACTAGTAAATTGTTCTCAGATTACTAGGTGCCCAGCTGTGATTTTATAATGTGCAATTATTTCATGTTAAGTGAGGTTATTATTTCCAGGAAATAGTAGCATTGATGGTGTATCTATGCTCCATGAACATGAACTTGTTTTGGCCTGGGAAGTGTGATGTGATGAACAGTCTTTCACCTATGTGTGTAAATTTAGCAGGTAAATTGCATCCCACAAATCAGGAGTTAATTCAGTATTCCTCTCTCTCCTTTACACACATTAGTCTACAATATGAGTAGAATGCAACCAATCATCAGTTCAGCACGACAACTTGTTAGAGACACTAAGAGGAGGATGTATTATGTGACTTAGTCTGCTATTAATTTCAATTTTTTTGTTTTGGTGCTATGCACCTACTATCAAATAATTGTCAATTCTGATAGATTTCATTACATCATCCTATTCTGCATAGTGAAGAACAGGCAGCTGAATGAAACCCTGTCAATGAAAGTCTGTATTATGCACACTATTTCCATGTCAAAAGCTTCTTTTCCTTGACCATTATTTAATGTTGCACTATAGTAGCAGTAATAACTACTTTCTGTGGCAGTTTTCCATGAATTTATACAAAGTCATTGACGTGAAAACTGAGCAGTACTATTCCACATATAATTGTTTCACACAGGCATCCTTCCCCTCTGTCTCCTAGATTGTAATGTGTTTTATACCATGTGTAATTAAATACATGCAGAAAGCAACTCTATGGAGACTTTTGAGCCTTGTTGACTTGATTTTAAAATGTTTTATGCATGGAATAAAATTTACAATACTCCAGCCTACAAAAATATAATGTGTCATAAGATATGTCTCTAATTGAATTTGCAGCCTTTGAAGTAGTACATGCCACAGTCAGAATGCCACTGGTGACAATATGCATCCAGAGTGAATGTGACAGAGATATCAACCTTCATGCTACCCCTTGTACTGGCCTCTAATATGTATTTGGGGCATGGGGAACTACTACCGTGTTTGTTCTGGATATGCCCAGTAAAGTACTGTAGATATTTTTTTTTCTCTCTAACTTATCCTGAAATACCCTTGGTCATGTGATTTTGTATTTAAACCTGACATGATGCAAAAATAAGATAAAAATAAAACCTTTCTCCTACTCATCATTTTAGTCATCTTTGATTTAAAGAGAGCTCAAAACTGGTAGGAGCTTACTTGAAGCTTGTCAAATGCACAAGCACTCAGAACATACAGAATGGAGAACCTACTTAACTAAAATTATTATTTGCCTCAAAGTGTAGGGACAAACAAGCCCACAAGGAATTGTGTCCATGTTGAAAGAGAAAAAGATATGGGGTGGGGATAACTGTGAGAGCATTTAACTCTTCCTGATTGTTTTTCCACTGACCTGAAGCAGACCGGTTCCTTTCTTAGTCCCTGCTGTTTGGTGTTGAGTAAAGGAGAGTAAGAAAATACATGTTTTTTTCTGCAATTGAAACCTCAAAAATTCATTATGGGACTGTCATGTGCTACTTCAACATTTTCCTGCTTTCAGGACTATCTACAGCTGCACCCATCCCAGAGGCACCACGGGGAAGAAGTGCCTCTGCCGTGGGGAATGCCGCCTTTACAGAGAAACCACACAATGTCCTTTAATGGTGCAGCAGGAAGCTAAACCTTGTTCAGATGACCAGCCCTGTAGGGTCCTGCACCACATCTCTTTAAAATCAGCTGCAGCCTTCTAATCAGTTTAGCAGTTTTGGTCAGGACCTTCTCCCTGCCATCAGAGGAACAGCAGATCAGGGACTCTGCCTCATGTTGGTTGCTCTTCTTGAGGACTTGAGTGCAGGTTGAGTAAGGACTTGGGAAAGCAGAAAGGGCCACAATATTTACTGTCCTAACTCCAGCCAGTAGATGACAACAGGTCTTTATAGTTTTCTTCTGTACTTCCAAGAATTTCATACTAAAAAGATCTACCTTTCCCAACCCAATTCTGCAAGGCAAACTATGAACCTTGTTGCTGCTGTTCCTTCTCAGAAGAAAACCCCTGAGCATGTGTTCAGCACTGAAGTCCAGTGAAATCAATCACAAGTCACGTATTCTCAGATAATTCTCCAGCATGAGACTAAGTTGAATATGTTCTTTTAATAGCTTTATTCTTGATTTTATCTCTATCATGCTTTTTTTGGTTTGAGATGCATCAATGTGCTTCTCCACATCTCCATTCTACCCATGAAATATCTCTTCATGCCATGGGTGAACTCAAGTATTTTCCACACACAGCCGCTGCTGCAAACTGAGTGACTGAGAGATACCACTGCCACAGCCTCAGACATCTTTGCTGCTCTGGCTGCTGGGCACTGTCACTACTAAGATGCTACTTTAGATGGACCCTTGGGCAGACGTACAGCATGGCCATTCTCAGAGTTTTTTTATGCTAATAGCAAAGATTTTAGGAAGGCTCAGGCACCTTTGAGGTTCTTTAGTTTGCTTTCTTAGGGTATGAGAGGTCTGTAGGGGTTTTTAGAAGTATGTCTGTAAGGTTTCTAGGCTTTTAGGCAGGATGCTTTTAGGGACATGGCTTGGAAGGGATGGCTGTTGATGGGTGAGACAGGTGTCAAAGAATGCTTTGAAGCCCTTAGATTTTTTGTTAGCAGGTTTATACCACTAAAGAAGAGGGTTTTAGGTGAACTTTTAAAATGTTAAAAACCAAAATTAGATTTCTAATTAGACTTTGCAAAAAAGTGGCTTAAGGTAAACAGGAAAAGCACTTTCAGATTCCCCTGACCCCAACTAGAAGCATGGATGTGTGAGACTTCTTGCATTCTGCAAAATCAGACCATTGGTTTTGGTTTTTTATCAGTAAAAGGTGCTATTAAAAAGGAGATGAAAAAGTGTTCTCTCTAATCATAGGAGGCAGAGCAAAAGTAAATGGTGGCAAGGGAGATTCAGGCATTTAGGAAAAGGAGAGAACTACTTTCCAATGGTAAGAGCAGGGGGAAAGCAGAGTAAGTTGCCTAATCAGGTTGTGGAGTCTCCATCCTCAGAGATATTTGAGAACAAAACAGCATTATATCTCTCAAGGATGACCTAATTTTTATTCTTGTCATGCAGAAGGGAAGGTCTGGTGTCTACAGACTCTTGGAACATTATGCGTCTGATTTATGTGCAAAACATAGCTCTGTGCTTATGTATATTTGAACAAAACATAAACTAATAAGTTTACACAAATGACTACATTTTGTACAATTATCTCAATGTTGTTCTTACCATCTTACACTATTTACCCTGCAATAGTGGTAAAATGGTGGTTTTTTCATGAATTATTTTATGGTTTGGGGGTTTTTTTGCTTGTTTGGTTTAGTGTTTTGGTTTTATTTGGTTTCTTTTTTAAGAGAATCAGGGAAACAAGTTTATTTAAATCTGCTCTAAAGCAGATCACTGGAATGCTATATAATGCTGTGATAATGTACCTTCAAGTATGTGTATTGCAATGAAAAGTTTCAGATATAATGAGAACAAAGCTCTCACTTTAAAGGTTATAACTTTTTGCATCATTTAGCTGTTTGCAGAAAGAAAAATAATAATCTTGTAACAAAGATAATTTTTTTGCATACTAAATGGTAAATTACTGGATCAAACAACTTCAAATTTAATAGGAGAATTAAACCAGTGGGCTGGTAGCTCTGTACATTATTTGCAATTCTGGGAAGCATGAAATTTTGTCATGCTCTCCGCTTGGTCACCAAAATATTGCTGTGCTGACATTTGAAAATTAGTGCATTTCTTTCCTCTCTCTATTGCATATTAGAAGTTTGGGAATAAAAATATAGAATTCCTCTGAGACAGGTCTGGCAGTAGAGCAGTTTCACTCTGAGACCAAAACCCCATCCTCCTGCATTATCCAGCCTTTGGAAAATCTTTCGACTGCTCAAAAGATGCCTTGGCTTTTATGGTAGGATTGAGGCTTTGGGAGCACCTTGTCTTCAAGGTGTTCTTTAGATTGACTCCGGAAACCATCTGGGAGATCCACATTACAGAATGCTCCCAGAGGTTATCAACTCACATCACTTAATGTGGCCCAGAAGTTTGGGAAGAATGTCCCATTACATAGGTCTGCTCCGTGGAAATTTAACATTATAGAGCAGTCTTTCTTTTTCTGTAAGCTTTTTTCTTCGATATACTGAAAAATAAGTGAAACCTGTTTATTAAAAAAATCCCAAACCAAAATAAAAAATTAAAACACCATCTCTCTCTCTTCTAATATCAATTTTTCATAGTTCATAGAGGTCTTGTCTGAGATGGATTTTGGAGAACTTTGAAACAGAACTATTATTGGGTATTAAAAAAAAAAACAAAAAAGGCTTAATTATTTGCCAGAGTGGGTGGAAATCATCAGATTTAAAAACAGATCATAGAATTGCCCATGTTCTTAGGGAACATTCTGAAGTGTCACATTTTGAATTTCAAAAATAAAATTTTAATACATCAAGTTCTTATTGCATGAACAAATTTTCTCTTAGTTGGACTTGTTGAAATATCTCTTTGTGTTTGTCTAAGCTTGCACCACTTACTTGCTCTTCAATCACGTTCTTATTGTTCATTTTTTTATTTGGATTTCATGCTAAATGGAATGCTTTTAGAGATAATTAGTCTGGTGTATTCTGTAAAGTGCCAGAAGAGTTTATTTCAAGACACTTTCTGTTGCAAGCAAAATATTCTCTAGCATGATTTGAAGGGTGATGTAAAATCAGAGATGGCATTAGAACCTGCAGTTTGTTCCAAACTTCATTGCAGGCTTCAGCGACAACCAGGTGAGTATTGGGAAGTAGCGTAATAGAAAACTGTTCCTCACAGTCCAAGCATTATTTTGTGTGTAGGATCTGTCACAATAAACATATTTTATGTGCTGTAAAAGGTTCTGAGCAGGACTGAAAGTGGTATTTTTTTATGTTTGATGTTGGCCCTACCCTCAGGTGCAAACATCACGCTGAAAGAACAGAAATTAAAATCACATCTCAAATGTTTAAAACCTGTCACAGCTTGCCTGTAGGTATGCAGTGCAAAGCTTGCTATCACTAGAAATGCACATATTGAAGGTGGGCTTTCAGTTTATGAGTGAGGTGTTACTGATCCAGGCACTGGAGAAGAAGGCAACAGTTCCATGTGTCATTGTCAAGGTTCTAATAGGCAAATAGAGTTGTTCAAACATTGAAATCTGTAAGTAGGCAGAGGTCTATGACAATTGCAAGAAAAATACTAGAGGGAAAAAACCCACAAAAAAATACCATAAAGCATAATTAAAGTAGCTACAATAACTTGAGCAACCTGGTTTGACAAATAACTGTGAAGATCTGTGTGAGTTTGCATTTGTCAGCTACTCAGATATTCTGCATTTTTGTCTTGTTTGCTAATGATCTAGTGCAGTGTCTAAGAGACTGCATTTGAAAGACATTTCAGAAATTACTAAGGTGGATGTCTTATGACAGTTTCCACCAAAGCTTGAATAATTTAACTTTTATGTATATGCCAAGCCAGTGCTGTTACTTTTTGTTCTCAATGTGAAAATGACTCATTTCACATTGCTTAGGCAATGTAGAAGGGATAACCTGAAAATGAGAAAGCAGACAGCATCCTCAGAGTCTGTGTATCAAAATAGTATGAATAAAGTTAAATAAAATTACCAAAATACAATTATTATTTGGTGTTCTGAGTATGAATGTCTTCCCTGGCATTTACAATTAACTTTGTCTTATGTTTCTATTAAGTAGTTTAGTAGCAGCCATGAAGAGAGAGTCTCAAAAATATGATGATGGACACCAAAGGTCTTTACCAACTATGTCAATAATCTGACTTAAAAAAAAAAATAAAATCTTGCTCTTGCAACCCTCCAGGCATCATAGCCCTGAAAACTTAGCAATGGCTTTTAAGGGTTTTTCTCCCATTGTGTTTTTTTTTGGCATAAAATACTTGGAACAAAAAAATTATGGAAGAAATGAAATTTGGCCCAAGTTAAATCAGCCTTCTATAGGTAAGGAACATACATATCACACATATACTAATTATTGAAGACTGTCTTAATAGTAATATCATCAGCATTTTAAATAACAACTTGGAGAATTTATAATTTTTAACCCCAGAAAAATCAAAACACTGAAAACTAGTATGTATATATATGTGATTCATATATTAATTACATGAATATATATTTATATGTATGTGAATACATAATACATACTTAGAGCTTGCACATGCTTTCAGTGCTAATCCTGCAAATACTTTTATTCACACACTTGAAAATGCATCTAAGCAAATGCTGAGCTCACGTATGCATCATTAAGCACATCAAAGGGCCTAATCTTCTCAAACAACCTTTTTGGGTTAAAATATTTGCCATGAGACAATATGAACATGATGTAATGACACTGGAAGTTATTTCTGTTTACATGAGTATTAATGATATGGCTTAAGTTCCCTGTAAAGGGGGTTCCACAAATTGGGTTCTGTCCATGTCATCCCTGTAACCTTGCCCAAAATTTGCTACTAGTAAGGAAAACATGAGGAATCCAAATTCTGTTCCTTACCAAAGCAGGGTGAAAGTGTCAAAGAGGCTTTGATACAAATGAGAGCTAGATCTTTGATCACTTATTACACTTTCTGAAAGGGAGAAAACAGTAATTAGTGGGAGAATATAAGAGTTGTTTTTTTTTCTCAAATATAAGAGAAAAGAACCCCCACATCAGTCCAGAGGCAGCATGTAGCCCTGTGTCATACAAATTGCAAACAAATTCCAAACAAAATTACAGAAATACAATAGTTGCAGGAGAATAGTAATGCTCAGTCAAACTAGCAGTGCCAGATCTAATTTCCTATTCATTTCCCCTGACAAAAAGAAAAAATCCCAAAGAGCTAAAAATAACTCTTTGCCACTCTGTTTTCAGTGCTTCAGCTATTGATTCCTACATCCTCTAATATCTCCCTTTTGCACTTGTGGATCTTATGCTTAATATGTGCAAGTCTACTAAAAATCAGTGAAGCAGAGAAATTCTTCATATTTTTCTGCCATGCGAGGCCCTCGCACACTGTCCCAAGACCTCAGTATACCTTTTGTGTCATCCTTTACTTATGGCCCACAAGGAAAACTAGAGGCCATTCTGTGGTTTTATTTTGAATAAACAATGCAAGGTAAAGAGGAATAGAAGAACAGCCAACTGCGCTCCAAAGAAGCAAGAAGGCTGTGTTCACAGTGGGCCAAATTGTCAGCTGTCTGAAATATCTTAGTACCAATCAGGTAATATCTTTGTAGGAAAGCTTTAAAAAGAAAGAGAGTAGAAGATTCCAAGAGGAAGCAGAAGGAAGGTGGGAAAAATACCTATGCAACAAGTTGCAAAACAAAAATTGACATGTTCACTCAGTATAGTACAAGAGAAAACAAAACTTGCTAGCATATCCAAATCTGCTTTTATATTGTATGAAGGGGAAGAATTATGAAGCATTTTTCACTGAGGTTTATAGAAAGAAAGAGTTTTGCAGACTTCAAACCCAAGGGAGTTTACCAATTAAGAATAAAAAACATGGCTAGTGAAATGCACAGCAGCCTGTGCTGGCAGCAGGCCCACACAATGGAATACAGGCCAGAAGTTCTTAAAGCATTCCTAACAAGCTTCAAGAGCAGTGGCATTTACACACACATCTTCTTGAGGGTGATGCAGACCTTGCTTTAGCAGGGTGTAACAACTTTGCTCAGTCCCAAAAACACCATGCACGTCTGTAGCCCAAATCCCCACCTGGCATAACTCTATCCAGCTGTCTCAGAGTCAAAATTTTACCTTGTTCTCATTTCACTCAGTGTTTGTCTTGCTGCTTTTAAATTTATGACTGTATGTTTTTATTTGTGTGTTTTCCCCCATTGTGGAGTCCTTCCTGACTATGTGAGCTGGCTGCTACAGACCTAGAGTGCAGCTCGGAGGAGGACTGGGCATGTAATTTCCTGGTCTTTTTCCTCTGCCTCATAGCAAAACATCTCAGATGAAACAGGGAAGAGACTGGAACACTCAAATGCCACAGTGTAGTTCAGATGGTATTATCTATTCAGTGTGAAAATCCTGCTTCTGCATGGGGTCATAATCAGAAAAGAGCTAATGATCATACATTTATTATTAATACAACCTTGGCCTTAAGTGCTATTTTTAGTGTGAGAGGCCATAGTAACAGGGGTGACTTTCACATTAACAGTGTTAAAAGCACAGCTTCTTAGACATATAAACAAATCAGGAAATACCGCTGAACATCTTTCAAAATTACAAACATTAGTATTAGTCTGTGTCATTGTGCAACTGACTCAATAGCATAAATAAGATGAAACGAAAGCCCATTGTATAATTAATGCAGATGCAAGTGCAGCTAGCTTAGGGTAGGCTCCTACTCATATTGCTTTGAAAGTAACACTCTGGAATGAAAACTCTTGAAAAAAAACAACCCTGAAATCAATGCTTTTAAACTCACTGGGTGATTTTTGGAATCCATATTTTAGTGACTTACTTCTGATGGGGAAAATCAGCCTGTGGAGAAAACGCAAAAGCTTAATTCTTATATTTAGACAATTGCCAAGGTTCAGGCATGTAAGTAAGTTTTATTATTTTGATCTTCATTTCAATTAGGACATAAATGCCATCCAGACTGTATCTGAATTTCTGTGTTTTAGTTTGATTTCAGAGTCATCCCTACATCCAGTGCAAATTGCCCTCGGGACTTGGTAACTCTCACTGGACAAATAATTTCAAAAACTGTTATTAATGGGCTTCCAAAATTCTTGTATTCAAGCCATTTGCCTTGAACACGTCCCAAGACAGCAATGTCAAAAGGCTTGACATTGAGAGTTTTCAAGGCATGCATTTCTTTTTTGTGAATGAGAGTTTTTTATGGGCAGCATTTCTGAGGTTGCACTCAGAGGCAAACTGTGTTTATAGTCCAGATATAAAACATAAATATGTAGTTCTATCATTTTCAAACAGTCACTCTTGCCCTGTAAACTCATTAGCTGTACTACATATTTTATATGTAATGATTAGTGCATATTTTAAATGTCACCAACTTCTCCCTTGTGTAAGAAAAAAGGGTTTGTGCATTCAAAATTCTGGTTTTAAAAGGGTCAGTACCCTTGATAGTGTTTTAAATTTTCAGTAAACGAGACATCTGATAAAGGAAGATTTATGTGCTTTGTTTCTGTACTTGTTGACAGACTAGTATCACAAGTTTTGCAAGAGATTCGCCCCACCATCAGATAATAAACTGATTTCTCAAGGTTTAGTATTTTGCAAGAGAATGCTTGGAACTGGCCTTCTCTTCCTTTTATAGTTTTTATCACATAAACTTTCCTTGTTCTCTGTGCATTTTACAATTTACCTGCTTTCATTTGTTATACATATCAACATATATTGTAGGAAAATCACTTTTAGCCAACATATTGTCTTCAATTTTATGTTTCCAGTTGTATAAGGCATACGATTTCATGCACAGAATTATATCTGTACCTGACTTAAATGTTTGAGAACATTCTGATTGTAGGTGAAATACTTCTGAAGACCATAGGAGTTCTACATTTTTTTTGCTGTAACGTGTTCAAGAATGAGGGTCAATATGTGAATTCTTTGATTATCTAAGGAAAGAAAATCCACATTCCCATAAGACTGATAAGAGCTGAATAAAGAAGGATGTATTTAAAAACTATTTGCATGTGTGAGACTGCAGGTGCTTCTGTGTGTCTATATAAATTCCTACATGTTTAGTCATAATATTCCTCGTCCTATTGATAATTTTCTTTCCAAAATCTTACTGCAGCAGTGTCTCAGCATTAATGAACACTGTCAGATGCTGATGTGCATGCAACTTGAGAGGACTGACAAATTCAGTGATTTTTAGCTAATGCCTTCCCATCTTACTGAGGCACAGGGATACCTGTCTTTCCAGTGTTTTGCAGCTGCAGAAATCTTCTTTTTACAGCACAATAAAAATGCCAGAAATAGCTGAATTACTTTAATTCAGGCAGTTTCCCAAGAACTGCAGATACTACCCAAAATACACACACATGCACAGTCACACACATCTTTTCTACATGGTAATTTGTAAACTACTTAATTAGTATGGCACAGAAGCTGAAGTTTAACCAGCGTAAAATTCCCTGAAAACAGTGTAAAGTCAATAGGCATAATTAACATCTGCCAAGGATGTATCTTCGGTATCTTCTTGTCTGAGTTTGAAAACTGCATGTTTTCTATCAGTGGGAAGCTGCCTGAGGCCATGGACAGACAGCTTGTCTCTGTTTTCACAAAGCCCCGTGGCAGGGGTGGTGATAGAGCCCAGCCTGTGGTTGCACCCTGCAAACACCCCCGTGGGACTGCTACAATTGCAGTCCCTGCTGTCCTGCAGTTTCAGTGTCACATGTTTGTTCTGCCGTCTGCTGATGGTCTCCCGGTTGTTTGTGAGTATGTTTATAGGTACTCATGATAATATATAATACACATTTACATACATATACATACAGCATGTACCCCAAACCAAAAGTTCAAACCTAACTGTAAGGTCTCAACTTTTCTGATGTGGTGAAATTTCTTGGTAAGTAGGCATTTATCTGGTTTCTGATCATGTTTTAAAAAAATTCTCTATCCATTTTTAAATGTGATCTAAAAAGCCCCTCATGGTTTCAGCAACTATTATAACACTTCTATATGAAAACAGTGCATTTCTCCTTTGGTCCCCCACCCCTACCACCTTGGGAATGTATTTTCCATGGGCACTTGCCTGCAGGAACATGTAGATACTTGTCTTCCAGCTTCGTCCTAAGTAGGCAGAAGCAGTGGAAATGGAGATGGAGTTAATGAACAGAGTCACTCATCATGATACAGACTTTAGAGAGTGCTTGAAGATTAACTCCTCTTTGTGAGGGCCACTTAGTGAATTCTTTTAGCCATTTGTCTTTCTCTTCCTTACTAAATCCATGTGCTTCCTCTGGTTTTGTTTGTTTGGTTTGGTTGTTTGTTTGTCCCCAAAAATATTCTCACAAAGTACTTTAAAAAAAAAAAAAAAAAGAAAAGAAAAGAAAAAAAAATAACAGATGCGGTCAATCTTGGGGAAATTATCAAGATACCAAGAAGACTGAAAATTACTGGGGGTGTCTGGGTGTGTATGCTTGGCTGCGGCTCCTCTGCAAAGTGGGCAGCAGAGGAATAGCACAGGAACTCTCTGCACACATTCAATTGAAAGGAGGAGTCTTTTCCCGTGCTTTGAAGGTCAAGAAGCCCAAAGAGGGACCTGCAACACAGTATCTACTGTAGGGGAAGGCAGAGACCAGAGTGGTTTGATCAGCCTTTATTTTTCACAGCTTTTTCAAATCTGCAAAACAACCACATTATTCTTAGGCAGGCACTTTCCATGGAGTTCTCTTTGTTCTTTTATGCATGATTACTTTAAGATGCATTTTCTTAGTTTTCCAAAATGCATAATTAGTTTCTAAAAAGGGAAATAGGACCTCATTTGTTCAATGAAGGGGCTAGAATGAGCTCCCAGAGTCAATCTTGAATAAATAAATACAGACTGTAAGTGCAATTAGGAAGGAACATGACTGAGCATTTATCTTCTCACTTGAGAGACTGATCATTGTCAAAGATTTTATGCTTTCTTGCATGACTCTGCTGGCGTACAGTTGTGCAGAAGTACAATAGTATAGCTCCCTTACAGCTACTTGAATCTGTAATACCAATAATATATGTCATGATGTTTCCATGCCTTGGAAAGCCTGCAAACAGAGTAAATTTAATATGAGACTCCACTCTTTTATATTTTCTTGAATTAGCAAAATGTGTTCACATCAGATGAATAAGGCTAATGACACAGAGGGTGAAAGTGAGCTGGAGATCTTAAGGAGTCAGAGAGACAATTGTTCCCCACATCCTTGATGTTTAGGTTCTGGAGTCTTCTAGAGTAACCTGTGGCATGTCCCCTTTCTCCTTAGGATGCTTTATGTATGTCACGGTTTGACTCAGGATCAACAATTAAACCAGAGACAACAATGCTCTTGATCCCCTCCCCCTCGCACCCATATAGGGAAGGAAAGAGAGAATGAGAGAGAGACTTCTGAGATTAAAACTAAACTAGACAGCTTTAATTAAATACTAATGATGAAAGAAAATATGTACAAATATATTCAAGTATGTTCAGGAATGTGCAAACCCCTATTGCCTCCCCCCATCCCCAGCAACTCCCCTGGCATCTCCGGAGCTGTGAGCAGTTCTGAAATGTCCTTGAGCACTGCCAGTGAGAGCAGCAAAGCAGACAGGAGCTGAGGGGAGAGTCCATCTAGTCCTCTCCTCCCTATGAGAGGGCTACAGGTGTGGCTCTGCTGCTCCTCTAGCATCTGAGGCCACAGAGCAAAGTGACCTTGGTGTCTCAGCAGTAACATGAACATTCCAGTGCTATCAGTCCAGCTGGAAAAGGGGAACTCTCCAAAGGAGAAAAAAAATCAGCAAAAGGAAAATTGGCTTCATCCTGGCTTAAACCAGGACAATGTACTAAGCAAATGTTTGCTTGTACATTCAGTACTGATTACTGTCTTTTTTTTACTGGGATTCAGATGACCAAATGTGTCATGGTACTTGTCAATAGGGCAGTTTCTCTGCAAACTCTTTATGCATATTTATTTCCACTGGCTTAAAAAATAATAATAATAAAAGTCCTAACTCTAAATAAGTTATTTAAATGGCAGGTTGTTGTTGTTTTTTTCTGATGTCCAGAGTTACAATTAAGAGTCATCAAAGTAAACTTAACATATTTGCATCTGTTCAGATGAAGTTGACCCTTCCAGCCTACTTGTGTCCTATGGAATGGAAATGCAGGAATGATGAGTAACAGATGGTTGCACACAGGGAGTCTCATGTCACTCAGACCTTATGTGTCTGCAGCTTACCTCTTCACCAGTTTAATGGCAATATGCATAAGAGGCAGAACATATTGTTTTCACATGGTGGAGTGCCCAAGAAGTTCCCAGATGGGTACTGATCACATCACAGGATAAATCTATAGTTTTTGTCATATTATGAACATATTTCTGGCCATGTGGTTGACATCAGTGTGTCAAAAAACAAATAATCCAGCACAATCTGTTTCTTGCTGGTCACTAAGGGACTTCCAGGGCAGACCACAAGAGGCAGGCCAGATTTATTTTCTAGGTTTAACTCAGTCTTTGGGCCATGCATGGGTTCTCCATCCCTTTGACATCACCTTCAGGGAGCTCCTGAGAAGGGAAAAAAAAAAAAAAAAAAAAAAAAAAGTACAGCCCCAGAATTGAGCTTTTTGTTTTACTTCTAATTTACTAAAAAAACCCCACCCCATTTGCTAACTGTTATCTTTGAGTTTTAAAAAGTGCTGTAACTAAAAAAAAAGTATTCAAAAAAAGATTGTGAATGCTTATAGTCATAGAATCTTAGAATATCTCAAGTTGGAGGGAATGCATAAGGATCATCAAGTCCAACTCCCTTCTCCTTGGAGGATACCTAAAACTAAATCATATGACTAAGAGCATTGTCCAGATGGTCCTTGAACTCTGATGGGCTTGATGGCATGACCCTCTCAGTGAAAAATCTTTTCCTAATGTCCAATCTGTACTTCAACTGATGCTACTTCATTCAATTTCCTTTTGTCCTATGGCCACCAGAGAGAAGAGATTAGCACCTCCCCCTTTGGTGCCCCCTGTTGAGGAAGCTGTAGACTTCTATGAGGTCACTGCTTAGGCTTCTTTTCTCCAAGATTAATTAAACAAATGAACTTTACTGCTCCTCTTAAGTTTTGCCCTTGAGACCTTCCACCATCTTGGTTGCCCTCCCCTGGACTTACCCTAATAGTTTGACTTCCTTCTTACATTGAGGCACCCAAAACTGGACACAATACTTGAGTTCGGGTTGCATCAGTGCAATATAGAGTGGGACAACCACATCCCTTGTTTGGTTGACTGTGCTGTGCTTGATGCACCCCAGGACACAGTTGGCCATTTTAGATGTTGATGTTTTCATGCTTCGTTTTTATTTTTTATTTTCCCCTTGTTGATGGTAAAAGGTAGGCAGAAAAGGGGAGACACACACAAAATCTTTTGATCTATCCTTAAAAAAATTGTCTGCCTATAGCCTTTTCTTGAAGCTTCTAAATTACCCTTTAAAGACTCTGACTCTGCCTTCTTTG
The DNA here is from genome assembly GCF_000747805.2 of Chaetura pelagica. Taxonomy (NCBI): domain Eukaryota; kingdom Metazoa; phylum Chordata; class Aves; order Apodiformes; family Apodidae; genus Chaetura; species Chaetura pelagica. Next base: position 752,672 of record NW_009952700.1, read on the forward strand.
CTTGACCCATAAGGTACAGATCACCCTGAGCCTTCTGTTCTCCAGGATGGACATTCCCAGCTCTCTCAGCCTCTCCTCCGTTGAGGGATATTCCAGTTTGTGGCCCACTTTTTGTTAAGAGGTAAAGGACCAGCTTTGGCCATCAGTGGCTCCCCCCACATGCCTGAAATATAAACACTTTTAGAGTTGGAAACATGGTGCCAGTCAGCTTTGTGTATGTCAGCACCCCTTCAGAGTCATCAAGGGAGCAGCCAAAGCCATACTGTCTGATTTTAGTGTTGTTCAAGTGCTAGGTATTTTAGAAAGATTACTTGCATAATAATATCTTTAAATAAAGAGACATGCTTTAATGCCACCACTTTAGTCACCTTTCTTTGTCTCAGAAGCTGCTGTGAAACTGAAAGGAGGGAAGTACCCCTCCATTATGTGCTACTTTTCCTCTTGATTGGAAACTCTAAGGCACCATGATTAAAAAAAAACAAACAAAACATTTTTCCTCATAAACTAAAGCCAGTCTCTGCACTGGTTCACAGAAGTCTATCTCAGAGCAGGGGATAAAAGAAGCTGAGAAAGAGTCTAGTACCATGGTTCCCTTCTCTAATATCATCCCAAGCTTCCCTATAATTTAGTGTCATAAGGTGACTGAGCCTCTGCCACAGACCAGGATTTCTCCCTAGGGTTAATGTCAATCTGTGGCTCATGCTAGCACAGTGAGCAAAGACAGCATGATCAAATCAGTGCACAGGCTGGACCTCAGCTAAAGAACTGAGGTGACCATTTCACTAGCCCACGAAGCTGAGACCATGTCCTGGGCTGGCAGGATTTCAGGGTGAGCTCTTGTGATCTTGTAGCATCCACAAAGCTCTGAAGACTGCAGCAGAACTCAGTTCTCTGTCAGTTTAGGAAAGATTTTCTATTTTCAGTTGCATAGACTATAGCTAATGAGGTACTGTGGTGACAACAATATTAGTTGTTGAACACCATGTGCTTCCTCCTAAAGTAGTTAGGTTATAGTCAAAAGGAAGCAAGTGTTTACAATATCAAGCATGTAATTTTGTCACAAAGAGCAATGTAGTTGCTCTTTACTAGTGCAGTCATTTCTAGTGGCTTTTCTTTCCTCTGAATTCTAGCCTGTAGTCCCCAAAAAGCTCAACTTACAATACTTTCTAAACTTGCACTGATTTATTTGAGGAATTTTCTATGTGGTCAATCAAGTAACAAGTGATTAATTAGGATGTGTTTAGTTCATTGATTCGTTACTATATGACATACCAGTTTCTGAAGCTAATAGAGGGAACCTACCCAGGAACTCTTGTCAGAAAAAAAAAAATTCAGAAAGGAGACTTTGGCTTCAAAGGGGTTTCTTTCTATTCAAACTGTGCAGAAAAAGTCCATGTTCTTTGCAGTACTGCCAAAACTAAGAATTTACATATCAAGTTCTTAATCTTAAAGCTTCTTGACATTTTACAATAGTAATTATATTGGGTTATTTTTTTAATACTTAAGCCTTTAGGATACCCGTGGGATTAAATGTGAATTTTGACAAAGGAGATTAAAAGTCAATTTTCAAATAAAAGGTGAGATCACCTCATTAGCATGTCATTCTAGGTGTTAGGAAGATTCTTATATCCTTGAAGAAGGTGTTTTTCCTTGGGAAGTGAACTATGGTTTTGGGGTGAGCCTCTGCCTGTTATGGTTTGTCAAGAAGGGTCAGTCATGTAATTCAGCTAGCATGAAATGACATGGAGACAAAAATAGCATAACACTGAGACAAGGTCAGCTAGTGGAGAAAGTTAGGTCTCCGCTCAGAACAGCAGAGGGAAGCCAGAGAGGTAACACACAGCTATAGAACAGCAAGGAAAGGAAAGATGGTGAAACGAAGACTGGTAAATCCAGAAGAGTCAGGAACAACTGTATCTGGTGTTGCACTCAACTTGCCATTGGCCTAGGATTCTGTCTGAGAGAAAATACCCACTTTGCTTCTGGACTTCAGACTCTAAGTCCAATAAAGTACTTTCAGAGTGGAACACATATTGTTCCACAGCAACACAATTAGATAAATAGCTGTCTGACACTGCTGCTGAGCTGCTTTCCTGTAGTCTGCTAGAAGAGAAACGTACACACAGATCTGAACAGTAGAAACCACCCAGATGGAAATGCATGTGGAGGCTGGCATCCTGTCAATCTATTGCAGGTACACTTGGTCCATCAAAAAATAACAGTGAAATGGAGTTCACAGGATTTTCTATCACTTATCAGTCCCCTAGTTCAGTCAGCAGTATCAGACATGACTAAGGAAGGCACAAAGACTCTGGCTAGAAGCAATTTAAGGAATAGCATCAACAGGAAACCTGCTCTTAATAGAGGTAGAAAAGGGTTTACATACTAAACATTTTTCTTGCATTCTGGGGAATGCGTTGTGGTGTTAACTTTTAAAATCTTTTTGTCAGTTGATGTTAACACTTTTTAACTAAGGCGGGTTGTTTTTGGTCTCTTGTAATGTGTCGGTGCTCTCCTACTCTGAAAATGTTTTATCACAAAATAAGAGAAATTGCTTAAAATACATTATGCAATTCTTGTATTCTGCTATTTATCTTTAAGTGCCAAAATTAAAGGGAAAAATATTTTTCCAATCACCTTATTCACAGCCTTGTAACTTCTACCCTATCGCTGCAGGAGACCTCTGTCCCCACAGATTTGTTCACTGTCCTAATTCTATCAGTGGTTTTAAGTGGAGATATTACTATTCCAAAAACTGCAAATTTTAGATGCAAACTTATTGGCACAGAAAGGCCACATCCTGAGGCATGCAACAAAAAATCTTCAGTGTGATGGCTCTGTGTTGACAAGACGAATTGGACAGGTTTTGTCAATGCATCAATGAAGTGATTAGTGATCCTTGAATATTTTCAGCAATCAGTTCTGGCCTTACTGAGCTAATATTTTTCTTGCTTTTCTCATCACTGTTCATGTCAAGAGATGTGTTCATTGTGTTGTGTATAGCGACCCAAAGGTCTTTTTTCCAGATTGGCAGCAGCTAGAATTCTGAAGTGTAGGATAGAAGCCTACTGTATAAACTGATCTTGTAAGCTGATAGCATCAAGAGAAAAAAATGAGTGATTTGCATTTAATTCAACACAGAATCGGTTTCCATGCAAAGGAGACAGATCTACATATCTCAAAGTATGCAGTATAGCCCAGGCAGTTTTATATTGTAGATACTGTTAATTATTCCCATTCCATTACTAACAATGGGAACTTTTTGTAGATATTAGAAATTGATTTGAAAAGGAATGACTTCATTAAATGTAGTAACAGTTTTCTATAGCCACCTCAATCTTCTTTAAAATTAATTACAAGGTTCTTTTCTCATTCATTGGTCTATGTGAATTTAGGAAATGCAACTGCCCTATTCAATCTTAAAGCAAGGAGAATGAGCTATAGTAGACACCTCTGAGCCAAATGAGTGGAGGATGTTGGAGGTTGGAAAGGTATGTCAGTACTGTAGCCACAGATACCAGGAGTGAGCTATGGAATTGCTGACTTCAATTAAATAAACATGCACAGAAACCTTAGCAATATCCTTCAAGTAAGAAGGCCTAACTCCTTCTTAGTGCTCCCACTTCGTGCCTGTACATGTGAAAAAAATAAGGGATAATTTCTTGCAGATACTTTCATGCTTTGAATTTGGAGGAGGCAAGAGGTATTTTTTAATTTGGTGTCTGTTGTTACCCTTATTCCAAAGATGGAATTTTTCAGGATAAAAGAACAGGAGAATGGCAAGGAACAGGCACCCAACAGGAGACCCACTGCAAAACTTCAGCCACATTTTGTTTTGTGCAAATACACTTGTGTTTGCACATAATCGCACAAGCATTTTTAGTGCAGTTTTTAATAGGATTTAGATGTGCAGTCCCATATGATGCATCAGACTCCTTGAGTGCCATCTTGTGTGATCTTCATGACCATCTTGCAATGGTTGTGTGAGAGAGTACATCTGCCATCAGATAACATGACTGGGAGGCTTCAGCTGAGGGTGCTTGAAGTGACTTGTTTGAGCATGATAACATTTCTGTCACCTGTGGTCCCACACATCAGACAAGGCCAGCTGAAGCGCTGAAGGTCAGGCTGACTCCTCTGGCATCAGCAGAATTTTCTGAGCTGTTGTCTTGGTCAATGTATTGCTGGGAATACATCACAAGTTTAAAGAAGCCGTGAGACTAGGAGGGTTTTCTGGGTCCTGAGCAGGCCAGGGAAGGGTGCGAGAGATTGTATGTCATTTTTTAGGAGTGAAGGTGATACAAGAAGGCAAATTCCACATCACTTCTTGCAGTAGCAGAAAATTCTGGGGTCTGAAAGAGCATAAGTGTCAGGCTCAAGGAGGGAGGTTTTAGCAGCGACTTCATTAACCTGTACAAATCTCAAATAATTATAAACTCAGAATGCTGTACTGAAAATATGAAGTTGTTTTCACACAATAAGATTAGTAAGATACAGGCATCCCTACATGTCTCCCTTTCAGTTAAATAGCCACAGTCTTCCCACGAATGCTCTCATTCAGTTCAGATTGTTTCTGGCTGTTTTCACTCTGGCAGTTAGCATGTTAGCAACAAGAAGTCAAACATGCTTATTTACATATTTTCCCTCCTCTTTCATTTTTGCATTTCTGCACTTTTGCATGATGCACTTTAAGTGCATGTTGACTGACTTTTTTTCCAACACTTTATCTTGACTGTCTTACATCTTGAGTGATAAAAGGATGAGAGATACAGGAAAATTGACAGAACATCAGTAAATTGGGGTCTGTAATAGCGAAGTGGTTAAACATGCAATATAAGCAATTGCTGTGGCACCTGGAAAGTCTGAGAAATTGCAGCAAAAGTCAGCTGTTTCATCATTCCTGGAGACTGCTGTTAGAAGTGTGCAAAATAACAATAACCTCTGATTGAGAGTGCAGGGCAATTCCAGTCACCTGTTAACACACACGTCCTAATGTCTTTCTGCTTCCCTGGCATAGTATAGCCTGAGTAGGCTCTCAGCAGAGTCCTGAGCTGTTTGCACTTGTGGGCCAAACTTTTGCCTGTTGCTGCAGCAGAAGGGAACAAAGAGATGGCTCAACAACATGAAGAGAGAACAGGGTGAGAAATGGGACTTGGGAAAGTAAGAGAACAGGGTGAGGATGGGCAAGCTTTTAGCTACACCTCCTCATCCACTAGCAGATACTGAGCCAAGCAGAGATTTGGCACAGTTGAGCTCTCCACCTCCAACAGCAGGGAGGAGTCCTGGGGAAGACTGATCCACGGGGCTGCTTCCTATTGCTGCAATCTCTTGACAAAGTCATGGTCAAGTCCTCATCTTTGTTGCAGTGAGGTACATCAAGTTTCTTGTTGTATCCACCAGTGACAAAATAAAACATTTTATTTGACAATTTTTTATGCACTTGGGGATTATTAATGTCCATTTTTTCCTATTTCGCTTTCCCTGGCCTTTTTTTTCCTTTAATATGTATTTATCCTTCATTTAGCCTTTCTGTGTAGTTCTTGTTTTTCAAGCCTTTAATCTTTTCCATTCAGCTCAAGACTGTCCCCAATTAGTCCATACCTTTCTTAAAGTGTAATGTCAAAAAAACTGGATGCAGTCTTCCAGTTGACATCTTGCCAGTGAACAGCACAGAAGCTAATTTGTATGTCTTATTTATATTCCAACCAAGTTCTACTGGCTGAAATAATTCCATCTACCTTTATTCTGTAGCTGTCTGCACCTGACCTGAGTGTCCTTAAATTAATTTAAAGAGAATGTCCTGATTTTCGGATGTGACTCATCTGAGTATTTTACATATATACTTTAAGTTGAGTTGGACTACACCTCAGAAGTGCCTGTTTTTATTGGGTCATCATAAAGACATCATAGGATGATGAGCTAAAATGTAGGCTCTCACCTACAGTATGCATGACTGCTTTTGGCCAGATAAATACCATACTTCATCTGGCAGCTATTTTGTACTTCTGGATGCTGGAGAACATATGATTGGAGACAATTACTTGGATCATTGAGTACTGTCCCCCGCAGTCATGGACAATCAAGCTATATATTCTAATTCAGAATCAACTTCACACACTCTGATGTGTGAACACTTCCAAATACTGACTTAATAGGAAGTAAGAGACTGAAGTCTCAACTGTCCTGTGCCTCTGGAAAAGAGGAAGGATGATTTCACACCCCAGAGTGCCAACTGCATCCTGGGCTTCATGAAGCATGGCCAGCAGGGCCAGGGAGGTGATTCTGCCCCTCTACCCTGCTCTGGTCAGACCCCACCTGAAGTGCTGTGTACAGCTCTGGAGCCTGCAGCACAGGAAAGACATGGAGCTGTCATAGAGGGTCCAGAGAAGGGCGACCAAGATGATCAAAGGGCTGGAGCATCTCTGCTATGAAGACAGGCTGAAAGAGTTGGGGCTGTTCAACCTGGAGAAGAGAAGGCTCCAGGAAGACCTTATAACAGCCTTCCAGTACCTGAAGGGACTACAGGAAAGCTGGGGAGGGGCTTTTCACCAGAGAGGGCAGTGATAGGACAAGGGGTAATGGTTTTAAACTGAGAGAGGGGAGATTCAGGTTAGACAACAGAAATAAATTCTTCACCATGGGTAGTAAGGTGCTGGAATAGGTTGCCCAGGGACGTTGTGGATGCCCCCTCACTGGAGGTGTTTAAGGCCAGGTTGGATGAGACTTTTTGCAACCTGGTCTATTGTGAGGTGTCCCTGCTTATAGTAGGGAGGTTGGAACCTGGTGATCTTCAAGGTCCCTTCCAACCTTAACCATTCTATAATTCTATGATGCACACTGTGTTCCTGGGAAAGCACATTAATGAAACTACTCTGAATGTCCCTGAGAAGCAGACCAGGCCTACCTGGGAGGCTCAAAGTTTGCTACCAGACTGACAAGGAGTTGAAATTCCCAGCCAACCTCAAATCTAACGGTTTTTTAAATCTTGTTTGGGGTGAACACAGCACAAATGTAACATCATAAAGTAATCCCTGCAGGTTAAAAAAAAATTCTTTCTGGTTGGTTACTACATTTATCTCCTCCTGAAACCCTGGACTGCAGACACTGCTTAGTCATAGCAAGTGTAGTTGTACTTGTTATCTTCTGTCATTATAACAAAGAAGTGATTGTAAGACATGAAAATTGCAGGTTATTTGGAGTAGTTCAGTCAATAAGGAGATTTGGTCCTGTGTTTTATTTAGACATAGACACACCTCTCAGCTTTTCTGGGCATTAAAGAGTGCAGTCTAGCTTTTTGCAGTAAAATGAAGAAATACTTTTTTTGCCTGCAATGAGTTGCAGCTTAGTACTAAATACAAAATGCTAGCAGAGAAGCAATATATTAGCAGTTTGGGACTAAAAAATTACATTTTATATATCCTTAAGAAAAAATATTGTTTGCTTCCTGCAGCTACCCTGACCAATTTAATATTGCACATCAGTGCACATCACAAAGTCAAACCTTCCCACCCTGTCTTTTAGTTTACACATGACACCCAGAGCTTCATGTTTGTTTTTCTTCTTGTATGTGTTTTCAATATATTACTGGATTTATACCTCCTTTCAAATGAATATTCACATGGTTGCAGCTACCAGTCTCATTTAATCTGGTTTCTGCTCTTCATGAAAACAGAACCAGTCACCCAGTTCTGAAGTGGTAGAAGAATAACAAAAATGGTAGAGGCTGCAGAGAAATGGTGAGGAGGTGCAAGTTTTAGGTAAATCAGCTGGTATAGAAAAAGTTTAATGGATTGACATTCTTTAGGATCCTGGAGCCAACAAAACCTTACAGCATGTAAGCTTCAGGTTGAGTTAAAACCAAAAAAATTTCAAACCATCACTAATCCATGGATATCCATGTTATGCTGCTTGCAGCCAAAGAGGGAACCAAACTTAGAAGTTTGAAAACTGAACACTGACTGCAGAAATGTGGCTTTCCTTCCTCTAATTGAAAATCAGACCACTTAGTTTAGGATGACAGGTTCCAAAGTTTGAAACTTGGCACATGTCACACACAGAAATGATGAAAGTCTCAGCTGAACTTGCAAAGATTTGGCTTTTTATATCAGGCAGTGTCAGAATGCTTGGCCTGAGGCCTGCCTGCTTGTTGAAGAGTGTTGACTCTTTCTAAAACAGTGTGGAGTTTGGTTTTCATCCATATTTATGAACTCACAGACATCAGCTCTCCTTCCTCTAACAGGTCTGTAATTGTGATGGTCAAAAAATATAATATACATTAGATTTACCTAATCTTTTTTCTATTGAGCATATTTATTAGAAAACAGAAATTGCAAACTGGCAAAAAAATTTTCAAAGTCAGAAATACTGAATACATCATCGTAATTATAATCATAAAGATTTTCTGAAATTGCTACACAATTGAAGTTAATTTCACATTGTTGTTACAATGAATACCTGAGGGAAGCTGGAAATTATGTCCTTGGAGTCTTTATATCGTGTGTCAAGCTTTCAACCCAGTTTGTCCCAAACACATTTTTCACTAATGCTTACATGCTCGGTCTTTTGAAGAGACAAGTTGTCTTCACTTTCTTTATTAACACATTATTTTATTCCTAAGTCATACCTTGCTAAGTAATTTCTGTCATTACAAGGCATTAGAATGTCCATTCTAGAAAATATATATGAAACACATAAAACAGTGACATGTTTTCACTCCAAATATAGAAAGAAATGCGGGGAAAATAATGGTGTATAGTGGTGGAGGAGAGCATCAGAGCAAAAAAATCTTTGAGAGATGAAGCGTATGAAACTGGCTAGCTGCCTAGCTTCCTGATGTTCTTTGTTAGGTTCTTGCTGAGACTTACTTGAGTTTCAAATTGTTTTCTAAGCTGGTGAATAGCAGGTGCTTGCTAACCAGCTCATAATGACTACAGACATCCAACTCCACGGAGTCATTTCTCCCTGCTTCTGGCTGTCTTTTGTACTTGTGGAGACAAAGCAGTGGACCTGGAAATTGGAAAATTTAATTGAAGGCACACATACAAAAGGCAATTTTGTAACCCTCTGAATGTAGAGGGCTATAAAAGAAATCAGGATGCTATTAATTTTGTATGCTGTTGGACATATCGTGATATATTTTGGGATACGTATATTAGATCTGAAACCAGACCATATTTTAAAAGATGATAAAATAAACTCTGAACTTCCACACTAACCTAGTTACAAATTACATGGTACTTCGCTTCATTAGCACAGCAAATGGAAATGCTAAATGCAGAAAGCTGAGAGACAATGCTCCAGGCTCTTTCTTCTGTCCAGCTTCTTTCTAAGGTTTAATCGCAGGACTTGAGAAATTAAAGGGTCTTCACTAAGTGATACTTTGATTCATTGTTAAGGAGGCGTTTAAGGACTTTGTGAAATTACATCTTTGCCTGTACTTGCAGCTCTTAAAGGTGAGCAATGCAGAAATTGTGCAGTCTACTGCAAAATTGTCACATGCTTCCCAAAAATTAGAACATTAGCAATGCAACAAAGTGACACTGAATGCTACCCCTGGCAGAGGGGGAGAAAGGTCTGTTACAGTATAAATGCTATGCGTAAGCTGTAAAACCTGCAAGTGTTCTCAGCTCCACAGCTGAAATCACTGTCAGGACAAAAGGGAAGGGAAGGTTTCTTTCCATGGAAAGGAAATCCAGCACACACGCTGGAAGCAACTCAGAGCTGACTGGGACCCCTCTCTGGGAGACCAGAGGACCACCTGATGGGCTCAACAGAGCCATGATTGTCTTACCTAGTGCTAACCAAATATGAGACACTGAACAATGCCAATCACTTAAGTAAAACATTTGTTATTTTATGTTCTGCAAATAGAAAACAGATGTAATATTTTATTGTTATGCATAATCATATCTTATATAAATAAACTTTCCTTTACAGAAAAAGGTATTAAAGTAAATTTACTATGGATGTAATGACAGCAAAAAAGCTTATTGAAAGAAACCCTTTTTTACAAAAAGCTGCAGACTAACTCTCTTCTGGTGCAATTCACTGTCATTCCGTTGATTCAGGGAGGATGTGTTGATTTACTGCAGTCGAGATCTCATCCAACATTAACAAATTCTACTTTAAATTAATTGTCATAGAGATTGCAGTATCTCAAATATTTTTTTTGCAGGGGATGAACTGATTGCATAGCCTATTGAGCAGGGGATTTATGTGTTCTCATTACTGAGGAGTTATCTGGAATACTTTATTGATGTATTTTTGTTGGATGATACTTAATTATCAGTGGCTAAAAACAACAGAAAAACTACCATGAAAAAGTCGATAAAAATTTTGATTGAAAAGTAGATCTGTATTTTGCCGAACTCTAAATGTGATAGAAAAGCCAATCCCTTAAGACAGGTGAGGAGATAACCTATTTTGATAGCTCTTATCATGAGCTTAAAGCCATGAAAAATTTGATATGGTATTGGAGGCACCAGGAGGACAGAGTGAGAAGAGGCCTGTGAGAAGAGGCACAGAAATGTCATTAACACAGGAAGGAGTAAATTATCATGGGTGATGTGGCAAAATATGTTTCACTACTTGTGGAGGAGCTTTCATTTGGCAATTCTGGAACTGACTGTTTTCTAGAAGGTCATTCCCTGCCTACAAACCTCTAGGAAAAAAAATATAAATGGATAGGACAGTTGTCTGTCAGCCAGAATGACTGTATCTTTTCTTAAGCTTCTAGATACATCAATTTTGTAAGTATGTCACCTGTCTGTAACTGTATTATCTAACTGTCTATCACCAGCAGCTGACTTTTCTCCTTTTCGTTATCCCTTAAATCACTCTTCATCAGTCAACCCTTCTTTCACGTTAAAACTTAGTAAGGGAAACATTGCTTACATTTCCCTATTTGATAAAACATAGTTAATTTAAACTGTGTCCTGTAGGGAAAATTATTGAGAAGATGTGTTTCACATCTTGGTGATGTTTTTTATTGGTTGTGTGTTTTTTGTTGTGGTTTTTTTTTTCCTTCTGGGCATGAGACAATGCAAATTCAGTAAATAGACCTAACCACGCATAATGAGAATGATTCCAGTGCTTTAGGTTCATTAGTCTCACAGTGTGAACTTTAATAAAAATGAATTTGAATAGATTAGATGCAATTACAGCAACTGGAGTTTAAATTGTGTACAGATTCATGTTTATAAAATGGGGATTATTTTAAAAGTGTGTTTGGATAAATGACAGAGAATGTGCATGGCTGGAGTGCATGTCAGTGAATGTAATTCTTAGTTTAAAGAAAACCAACTTTTAATCACTGGAGCCAGTGGTCACTTGACTCTCTAATTAAAGAATCACAGAATCACAGAATGGATTTAATGACAGCCTTGGTGACAGTGATCATGACATGGTAGAATTTACTACTTTACAAGGAAGAAGCAGGGCAATAAGTAGGATAACAACCCTGGACTTCCCAAGGGCTAACTTTGTACTCTTCAAAGATCCACTTGCATGAATCCCATGGGCTAAGACTCTAAGGAAACATCTTGCAGAGTGTAAGGTCCCACAGCCAGGCCCAGAGTCCCACATTCTTTGCTCGTTTTTATTGGTACTGAAGTGATGCACTGTGTAATGCCTGCAAAACAAAACCCTTGTTACACTGTGGGATCAAAACTGATTATGAATCGTTATTACCAACAAAACATTGCAGATCTGCTGGCTAGTGTTGCTTAGGGAACTTCTCTGAACCACCCTGTAGTCTGTTCTCAGCTTCACTGCCATCTTCCTCTCCGCATTCTTTCCCCTCCCACTTAGTTACATTCGTGTGAAATTATAAATGGAATTTCACTGCTAAGATAAAATTCTGGGTTTCTACTTTCTGCAGCTCCTTCTAGTCACTGGTGTTGTAAATACAATAGAAAAGTTTCACAATACTGCATAGCCAAATTTCTCATATCTGTATGTCAAGGTCAGTTTGAATGACAATATGACCTTTTCGTTTTGCAGTCTGTCTGTCTGTCTCTGTCTTTCTCTTCTGCCACCATCTTAAAAAAATATTAAACAGAATAAGTGCCTGATTAGTGAGAACTTGATAGTGCTTTTTATTGAGGCACTGACTGCCAAACAAAAGAGAACAGTTGCCTTCAGGTTGTCCCTAAAAGTTAAGGAAATGTAAACAACAACCATAAATAGTGAAAAGATTATCTACTTGAAGGAACAGATCACTTCAAAATATAAATTATCAGATAAGCTTTTGCTTGAAAAGTTGTAATTTCCTTCACTTCAGAATGTCACCAAACAGTTGATTGAGTAATCTTCACTGGAACAGAAAGGTGTGTAGATACCAGATCTCTATCAAGCAGAAGACTTGTACATATTTGATACTAATATTATGCAGAGACCAACTGTATTCAGTTCACATTTAACTTGATGAAGGTCATGTTTCAGGACCTGAAATTTTGAGAACTGTAGGGTTTAGACAGTTTAAAACTGTCTAATTGCAAACATATACCATCATGGCATTTCAATTTGAAGATGGTATAAGTGTCTAAGAACCAAATAATGGTTTGCTTTTTAAGAAGCTCCCTTCCTGTGATAAAGCCACTTCTTTCACTAGGCAGAGCAGACTAGACCAATAAAATTAAAGTACCGCATGCTTTAAGTTACACATGTTTGAGACATAAAAGACAAAGCAGTATTAGATTTAGACTCTGTGAATGACCCAGAGTACAAGATAAAAGTAATTTAGATGATAAACAGTGCAGTTACTCAACACTCGATATCATCAGTAATCATTTTAAAAATCACTCGGCTTCTCTGCACAGTTTTCCAAGTAGCAGCATTTGCTTCTTTCCATAATTCAAATTCCTCTGGGAGATAGTGCCTTTACAGAAGGCAGTGGTTAGCAACTGTGTTAAGGCAGGCCTGAACTTCTGGAGGAGAGAGTAGCTAAGAAAAATTAGATTGTGTGAAACAGGGAACATGCACACAGCCAACCAGGGGCTAAAGTAAGTGTTTGTTAAATGTGGACAAATACACAATACAACTTTATTTTATGTTCTGAGGCTTGTCAATATGTAAGCTGAAACAACAGAATATTAACATCCATCACTCTTTGCAGAAAATATGTAGCATCTGCTGAATTTCAAAATGTTAGCCTTTTAACTCTGTGTTTAGAGACAGAAATGGGTGGAAGCCACCAAGACGTGACTGTTTTAAATACAGTCGAATTTTCCTCAATTTAGCTTACAGACCAAAGGTAAATTGTGATCATTTGCCTTAACTTGCTATTGCAAAGTGCGCCTCTCAGCTGTGGGAGATCAAATAGTGTGATATTGCCCTGCATATGGTACAGGCTGCTATAGTGCCCATAAATCAATCCACTAGAAGCTACCAATTAGTAGTTTTGCAAGCCTTGTTTGTTGGCCTGCCAGTCCTCTCTGCTTAGAGAAACTCAGTTTGGAGCATTCAGCCAGCAGTGCAGTGAGGCCAGTGCCTTCCTTGTATACAGTCTGCGCCAATTAAGGTAGAAGCAGAATTGACCCTTGCCTCAGAACAACTTCCCATGTTTCTGATATTCTTTAGTAAAACTGTTATCTGTTCTTATTCCTTCTTCATCCTTTTGCCTAAAGTCTCTCTTCTGTCAAAACAGTGCTTTTAATTAACTTCCAAAAGCTTATTACCTCATAATTCACTGGTGTTAACCAGCAAGTAGGAAAGGCCCAGGTAGATCTAACTGGGAGGGGGAAGAACCTGCCTAGTTGCAGACACAGCAGGCAGCTTGTACAGTCATCCATGCAGGGCTACACATGGCAAAGGTACAGTATAACTAAGTGTTGTTGCAGATCATACCCATGAACCCTGCAATTCCTTTTGGTTGTCTTCTCATCATATGAAGATGATGAGATGATTTCAGAAGCTTTGTTTGCCTCGTGTTCATACAAGCCTTTACTAAGAAGCTATAATCTGTACTAGTGTATACGTGTGATGGAGCTCTGAACTGCCAATGGGTGGCTGAATGGGTTTAGTTTGGTACACAAAAGATTGCACAGAAATGTGCTGAGCCCATAGGCTGAGCAAGACCACATGAGTATGACAATCTAGAAGCTTTGATTCCTACTATACTATTTGAAAATGTACATACAGGTCACTGCTATCCCAATTAAACATTGCTTTGTTGTTGTGCTTTTTAAATTTTTTTTAAATTTTTTTTTGCTTGTTTCCCTCTCATCTCCTTTCAGCTCCTGGCCGTTTTGCTAGCTCCATGATTTTGCCATCTATTTTGTAGTGAGAAAGCATGGATTCATAAATATGGGCTAGAAAATAATTGTATAGAAATAACATTACAGCAATTGATATGGTTTTTAAGAGGAGATATACAGACAGAAAGACAGCAAGCAGAAGGCACCCATGCCATCCCTGGAAGGCAATACAGGAAAGCTTTTTTATAGAATAAGCCTGTGAGACTCTTCAGCAAGACTAAAGGCAAAAACAGCCCCAGTCAAAAATTGACAAAGCAGTAACTCCCAGTGTCTCCTGGCAACTACAAGTGCACTCAGAGATCACTTTAAAAAAAAGTATTACCTGCTCAGTGAACCAAAAAGGATGATGGTAATATGCTCTCCTGTGCCTGTAACAGTGACTCCACTTTGAGGCAGCTTTTAAAAACCACATCATCTCCCCTCAGTTTGTTCACCTTCAGGGAAGTCATTTTCCCCAAATCTTAGCTTCCTTTATTTCAATCTTTCTCAATTCAGGCATTTGGCAAGCTGAAGATCTTCCATACAGCTAAGATGAAGTCACTCAGATCTTCCTTACGAAGGGAAGAGATGGGGCAGGTACTGACCTCTTCACTCCTGTGACCAACAACAGGACTCAGGAAACGGCAGGAGGATGGATCAGGGGAGGCTTAGGTTGGATATCAGGAAAAGGTTTTTTACCCAGAGAGCAGTCGAGCACTGGAACGAGGTCCCCAGGGAAGTGGTCACAGCACCAAGCCTACCTGAGTTCAAGAAGCATTTGGATGATGCTTTCAGGCACATGGTGTGATTCTTGGGGTGCCCTACACAGTGACAAGAGTTGGACTCGATGATCCTGATGGGTCCTTTCCAACTCAGCATATTCAGTGATTCTATGATTCTATGAAAAAAATCCTCTCAGATGGATTTGGGTTGACTGTTGGCACCTGGGGAACATCACACTTTTTCTGCCATCTAAGTTACAATAACAGTTACAAATATCCTTACATTTCATGTTGATAAGTAATTATTTAACAGTAAATGCTCTTGATCTGTGAGGAAGAAAACGGTGCTCTGCATGTGTACGCATGCAACGCAATAAGGTATTTTTTTTGTCAAAGGCTAGAACACATAGAAATGAATACTGAGATCTGTTGGACTTGTGAAGGAGCAAGCTATGGAGCACCATGGCCTTGTGTCTAGTTTAGGTGGATAGTCATTGACTGTGTTAGACTAGACACAATAAAATCCCTGTGCCTACTACAGTCTGTAGATAATGAACAGAATATAAAGAGACTTTATGATATCTTTTCGTAAAACCAGTCTTGCTGTCTGTCCTCTGGGGCAATAACAGTTCCTTTTCTATTTGGTGATGAAATTTAATCTTTGCAATTTAATGTTTACCATCTACTCACTAGTGATTTCTTAGCTGAAGAAACAGTATGATCTCATTATGGGATCCTTCTACTTTTTTTCAGGACTAGCGAGTCACATTAAATCCAAGTGTGTCTTCATGCACTGGTGGGCTTGCACTAAGGACAAATTTCACTAGCAGCATTTTGGGAAAGCCAGAAGCATCTATCTTATGGCATACAAAAGGCCCAGCTCTGAACGGAAACAAGAAAAACAATTGAAAGCTATAGATTTTCCATCCTCTTCAGGCATGAGTGGCAGAACAGAGTGTTATTTCCTACGTTTATTTTGTTAGGATGTCTTGTCTGGTGTCTCCTAGAGACTGAATGAAGACTGGATGTAGATCTTTTCTTTTGAATGATTGACAGATTGTGAAGTTAGACAAATCTATTTAGAGACAGTTATAACCCCAGCATAAGGGATCTTAGAAAACATACTGAATTTGTAGTGGTACATACCTCCCGTTCCCCTGTGTACCATCCTATTCCAGTCATTGCTGACAGAATAAAGAACTATCAAAATAAAGCTCTGGTAGTTCTTATGAAGCATGGAGGTATTGTGCTTCAAATTCCTGGACTGAGGAGAGTTCAATACGTGCACAGTGAAAAGTTTGGAGGGAAAAAAAAAAAAGTGAAAGAAAGTAAACCCTAGCACTAAAATGAAGAAAGCTGTAAGAAAAACTTTGAATAAACATACAGGAAAATGTGGTACAGACAGGATAAATACCCCAGGTTTTTTGCCTCGAATAATTATTTTCTTATCTCAGGGAATGTTCCCAAAAATTTATAGCTAGTTTTTTTCATGTCACATGCAACTTTTCAAAGTATTTGAGCAATGGATCCCCAGTCCTGATCAGAACTTCGTTGAATGTGGGATAAAAATTTGGTAAGTAATACTGCCTAATAAAGAAAAATGATTGTGTTTTGAATTCTTAAAATGCTCTAATTATACATAAAGTTAACTATAATCTAATAACCACAGTGAATTTATTTGCAATTACATATATAAACCCAAATGTTATCTAGAAAAGATATGAAAGAAGGGAAATGGCGGTGTGTGAGGACAAGTACAAAGTACACCATCACTCACGGTGGTGAAGGTGACAGATAGGGAACAGACAAAACCTTGAAAAAGCAAGGAGAACAGTAAGGCATGCTTAATACTAGCTATCCCAGGATCTCTACTAGAGCAGGTTTTGGCAGTGTCAGGGAAAAGAAAATGGAGAGGAAAAAAAATGGTGAGTAGAAGGATCTTCCTGAAATGGATGAATCCATTGTAGAACCACCTTTTGCTTGAAAGCAAAGGGAAGAGAAGAAACACTCAGGCAGAGGCTGAGGTAATGAAGCTTTTCCAGAATTAATATTTAATTAGTTTTAAGGGAATAAGAACTTTGTGTTTATAATTTTCCCTGGCCTACGCACCACTTGCTACAAATAGAAACAAGGATCTCAGCATGGAAGTTTTTCTTCCTCATTGATTTCACTCTGAGACAAAAGCATTTTGTACTGATGATTATAAGTTTACCCAGACTGCTGAAC